>NC_135538.1:76899322-77209322 GCF_045843805.1 Urocitellus parryii | reverse complement strand
GTAAATTAGTACAACCACTGTGGAAAAGTGTAAAAAACTAAAAATGAAACTACTCTATGATTTAGCTTTACCACTCTTAGGTATATGCCCAAATGAATGAAGTCAGCTTATCTTTTAGCATCACAGCCTCTTAATTAAAACAAGCAATCAAAATCCCATGAACTCTGAGGTTTGTTTGTAAGGTATTTTGTACCTATTTGCATAATTAAACTGATAGGAGAGAACTAAGTAAATTAACATTTGTTGACAAAATGTTAAGTGTTTAAATTTGTGGAGAAAGTTCTTCAGGAGAAGATTAGAAGATTAGAAAATTAATTATAACTCACCCCAAACCAATGTGTAAAGGGTAGAATAGAAAAATAATTGGTGCAGGAAATATATATGAAATAACGAAAATTGTACAAAACAGTACTATGTCTTTAAAACACTTAATAATTTAAATAGTTATTGTCTTCCTAGGCACAAGTCAGTTATTGTAATTCTTGAACTTCCTCTGTTTTGCCATTGCATATGTCTGTTTCTTCACACCTACTCCACATATGTGTAGCATTTTCATTTCTATCAGCTTTCAGAAAACATATAATTACATTAATTTATTTAATTTATAGATTTTTATTGATTACAATCTACATTGACTCCATTCTCGAGCCACAAAGGGATCTTTGGTATCCTCTCCATTAGCTGATCCCTCAGTGATTTTTCAGAATGGGTGTTTACTGGGAATGTTCTGTTTCTTAGGCAATTGCTTCCTTCTCAGAAACGTGGATGTGTCTTAAATTGTATCTCACAGGGCAAATTTTATGACTAAGTTGGTTTTTTTTTGCCAAATTATATGCCTGAATTATTTCTTACTATAAACTTTGGAGTTTGTCTCAGTTTTGCTTTTAAACTAGGTTTTTACCAATTGATAATGATGATTGAATAGTTTATTTTAATAAACAACTATAAAAGATAAACTATCTAAATATAAGAAAATCAACCTCTCATCTTAATGTGGTTTTGTGTATTTAGCAACTCTGTTTTATGTGGAAAACTTGGGTAAAATTACAGCAAATGCATTTACCATTAATCTGGAAGAAATTACTCTGCATGGTAAACTGTTTTGCTTGAAAATGAAAATACATAGTTGGAAGCCTGTGTTTTCAATGATTTTTTAAAAAAGATTTTGAATCAAAAGTCAGCTTGTGAGTTGTTTGCAAAGTACATTGGACTTCTTTTCATTAGAAACAAACTTTGAAAATTGAATTTTCAAAGAAAATTATATTTGGGTACCATGCCCCTTCATTATTCTTTTTTTTCTTATATAATAATGTATTTATTTTATTTTACTTTTTGTGGTGCTGGGGATTGAACACAGGGCCTTGTTCATGTGAGGCAAGCACTTTACCAAATGAGCTATATCCCTGATAATTTATTTTTAAAAATCCCACTATTTCATAGGAAATATTAACATTTGATATGAATTGGGGTTCCAAGTATATTGACCCAGTTTTTAAATTCTTTTCAATATTGTTGGGGCTTCTCTAGTCCTATTTCTCATCCCAGACCCTGGACTATCTCAACCTCCTAGGCATCTTCAGTTATCAAAAACATATGGATGGCACATGGTTCTATTTTTTGTTCAGCTCTCTCTCCTATCTATTAGGTTGCAACTTTCCACTGAGACTCTTCACATGGATGCCTACTCCATATATAATTCTTGGCTACCCAAAATTAAACCTTCTCACTTTTCTTCCTTTATTCCTGCTTCAGTGCAGAGTATCCTACATCATCCAGTTCTATAACCATAAGTGTGAGGGCTATTTTTGACTTTTCTTTCTACTTCACTCCCCTATATCTCATTGATCATGGAATCCTTTGGCTGTAGTTCCTAATTATTAAAGTTTTTTTCTTTTCAGATTTTCTACCTACTATTTGGGCATGCACTAATCCACTCCTTGTGTGCTACCAGCATAATCATCTTCTTTCCTTTTTCAAATGCTCTAAGCTGCCAAAATTGCAAGTGTACTTGGAGGATTTATGAGACTTTCAGCACCTGCCTAGTAGCTGCCTCTTCATACTGCTCTTTAGGCTGTTCCCTTGCTTTTGCCAAGCTATAGCCATAGGGAACTCATTTCAGCTCTTCGGCTGTGCCAGGCTGTCTCTCTGCCATGTCTTACAACAGGCAATCCCCATGTATATCAGAATATTGTTTGCCCTCCCCTTTCTCTTTTTCCCATTCACTGTCCTAACTCCAAGCCCAACATCTGTCTCAGTTCCCTGAAAGGCTTCCTGCGACTTCCCTGAAGCCTCTCTTCCTAATTGAAGAAGTCCCTCCAGTGTGCTCCCATTGCACATTATATTTGCTTCTCATATAACTCATCATATTTTATTAAAAAGGCTACTTTAAATACGTAACATTTGCTATTTTATTGTATGTCTCCCTCTAGATTTTAGTCACCATTCACAAACTACGTCAAAATTTTCTTACTATTTTCTTTATTTTATTGAGGACAATAACCACATATAGGTGCTTAGTGAATATTTATTGAATATGGATACAAATAACAAATTTCAGCTTAATATTACATTAAACAGTTTTACTAGAAATTATGTATTCTGATAATTATTGGTATATTATAAACAAAGTCTGATGACTTAAATTGGATTCAGAAATATCACTTTTTAATAAATCATTAATAGATACTATGAGTAGAAATAAAAATCTGGGGCTTAGCTGAAAACTTATTACACAGATGCTAACAGATCTCTTTCCAAGTTGACCTAGTAAGATTACAGATGTTTCTTGTCTTACAATGGGGTATATATAACAATAAACCCATCATAAAATAAAAAATATCATAAGTTGAAGATGTATTTAACGTATCTAGCCTTCTGAATATCATTGCTAATTAACCCAGCATAGCTTAAACTTGTTCAGAAAACTTATATTAGCCTAGAGATGTGAAAAACCATCTAACATAAAGCCTATTTTATAGTAAAGAACTGAGTATTTCATATTATTCATCAATCACTGTACTTAAAGTAAACACCAGAATGGTTACATGTGTCTGCTTTCACACCATCATAACATTTTAAAACATCCTAAATTGGATGGTTGTAAGTCTGACATTGTATCCACTTATAGCTATAATAGAAAATTAGCTCAATATAGTGACATATTTTCCTTTGTAAAAAAAGGAGGTGTATTTCTAAGTCCCAAACACTTGTTCCAAACATGAATATTCTTTTCATATCAGATTTGGATAGGACAGTCACTAATGCCATCATATGCAAATAAGAAAGTCACCCATTTGGTTATTTTCCATGAAACACCAATTATTCCATTTTGAGGCTGCACTTTTGTTAGTATGTATTTTATCTATAAAAAAGTTTTCTTCCAGTAACTTTATGTTGTACAGGAAGATTCAAACAGATAGCACCTATGTTAATTTTTTCTCTTTTACAGAAAATCTTTATTGGAGGAGATGTTTCTAAGGAGAACTTGTCCCTGTCCAATTCTACTTTAAAACATGACTATTCAGTACCCAAAAAATAAGTTCCAGGAAGACTATGCCACCATGGAATTTTTCATGTGAACTTTTCAAATGAGATTAGATTTTAGAAACATTTACCTGGGTGATAAAATGACAATTTTTCATAACTTAATTTTTGCACATATGTGAAATGTTTTCACCACAGAGCATTTATGTCATCATGGAGAACTAATGCATTTGTAATCAAGGCCTTCATAGACTGGTAATCAACAAGTGTCAAATTCTCTGCTGGGATAGTCATATTTATTTTTGCAATGATATGAATAAATGAAGAATACACCAAGGAAAATGTAGAGTGATATACTGTAATAACGTTGACATTGTGAAATATCAAGCCCTCAAGACAACCCCAGTATTTGTTCCTTTTATTGTTGTTTTCCTCTATTTTTTGCTCTAATTCTTTCCTAATAATGATAATTGACAATTCACTGTGATAAGGCATCTAAAAAGCTAAATTGAATTATTTGTATCTATTTTATATATTTATAAAGCTTTCTTTTACAGATGATATACTTACATTGAAACCTCAAGTAAATCATCAAACTATTAAAATACATTATTTGCCAGTGAAGTTAACAAAAACATAATCAAAATTTATAAAATAAATTAAAGAGTTTTCATTTCCACCAGTGATAATCAACTGGAAAAGTAACCAAGAGTAAAATAACTATTACAATAACCAAGCATTAGTCTATTAAGTGTTTGATGCTTAATAATCACCAGGAAATGCCACCAGCATTATGGAGAGCATTTTAAAATGTTACTAAAGAGTATGATAAAATACATGCATATATGAAAAATTTTATTGTGGTAATGTATGAAATAATGTTAATTCTCTTTAAAATTATATTTTAATTCAGTGTAATTTCAAACAACAGTCCAGCAATGTTTTGTTTATCTTCTCTTATCAGTTCTATCGCTTTCTCTCTTCATTCTCCCTCTCTTTCTGTCTCTGTCTCCATCTCTCTCTCTCTCTCTCTCTCTCTCTCTCTCTCTCTCTCACACACACACACACACACACACACACACACACACACACAGAGCCACTGAATCAACCATGATACAGGCACTTTTTAAAGTAATATGGGAGCAAATACTAAAATTAATGTTCATGATCCAACAATTCTACAATACTTCTTTGGGAATATAGATCAGAAATTGTTTACACAGACCTTCAAAAAGACATGCATGAGGTTTTGCTAATCTGAGCACTGTTGGTGAAAGCAAAATTTTAGAGATAGCCTGGAGATAGTCACCAACATATATAACATGTTATTGTGAATCTACAAAATGCCCTAATAACAGAATTCAAAGCCAAAGAACTACATCAATAAGAGCAATGTGACTAAATAGAACAGAGAATGTTGAGTCAAAATTTGAAAAAGTGCTACATCAGTAAAATAGCATAGACACAAAATGCATTTGTTCTGTAATGAATAAATATGAAAATAAATTATTGGAAGGTGGATTGTAAAGCATATATTACATTTATAAAGTTAGTGCCTATTGGTGGATACTGGAATATGGAGATGAAAAGAAATATACAGATTTACATAGGAGCCAATAGCAGCTATATGACTTGGGCTGAGGAACATTATCAATCTGGGCCTGTGCAGTAGGGAGCTTAATTAAAGGAAGAGCAAATTCAAGACCTCCTACTTTTAAAAATTTGGATTATATACTGAAAATTTATTTTAATTATTATTGTTGAATAAGTATTTCTAGTTGGAAATAGATCAAATGACCATTTTGAAGGATATTATAAGTAGACATTTAATTGAATAATATTAAAAAGAAAGCTATTATGCCAAGTTAAATACTAATTCTCCCATTTAACAATACTTAGGTATAATTGACTATGTAATATACTCTGGTGAAAATATTAACGTTTTTAAAAACAATCTCTAATATTCATTAAAATCATTATCAAAAATTGAAGATTCTATTTTACACAAAGATAACTGGAATGCATTAAAAAATCTCAAAATATACAAAACAAAAGTTTACATAAATTTTAGAGAAACATTTGCAAATATCATTTCAATGGAGATTTCAGTACATTTTTTATAATCATGGGTATTTTAAGCAATTAAAATTAACAAAGTTTTAAAAATATTTGAAATGTATAAAAATTATACATTTTACACAATAAACAGAGATTGTATTTCTATAAAATGTCACTTAACAAAAATAATTCAAGGAAAAATCATAGTGTGACACCTAAAAACAAACACCACAAAATCTGAGTATATAAATTATTGATAAGAAAAAAATATTTATATATGATTTTATTCAAATCATTGTATATAATGTTTTATAAGAATATTCCATATCATAATGGTATCATTTTTCTCCAAATTTATATATACATATATATAAAACCACAATTTTTTGCATTGATTGATAAATAATATAAACAACTTTAAAATCATCCAAAAATATACTTTACCTTAATATTTCCAACACATAAATAGTACCAGCACAAAATTTTCTATTCATACATATTTGATAAACTAAGAAGAACAATTAAAACCATTTAAATAATTACTGTGAGCAGGGCTTGTGTTGTGGCTCAGTGACAGAGCACTCACCTAACATGTGTGAGGTACTGGGCTCGATTCTCAGCACCACTTAAAAATAAATAAACAAAAATCATAGAGGTATTATGTCCACCTACAACTAAAAAAATACAAGAATATATTTACAGTGGAAATAGAAAGATTTCACAATACCTGTAAAAAGAAGGAGGTCAAAATAGCATAGAAGAATCAAGTATTTTAATAGAGAACAAAGATAAAGTCAAGATATAAAAGAATGCCTGTTACGGGGGAGACATTTCTTAAACAACTGAATCCATTTAAACAGGTGTCATTGCACTTTTAGGTAAAAGAGCAGTAGAGCCCTTTGTACTCATAATCTCAAAATCTCCTGGCATGGTCCAGAGGACTAAGGCCAAACAGAAAATTAGTATCATTAAAATCTGAGAGATATAATTTATTCATAAAGCATGTAAAAGGAAATTTAATTCATAAAACAATCTTTTCAATCAGAGGCCGTCAGAATTTTCAGAACTTTATGAATTTTCAAATATCCCCTCATGTTACTAAAGAATAAGACTAATTCGTTTTTAGTAGAATGAAATTCTGAGCACAAGATAGTAGTTACTTCATTTTTATTTTATATTGAAAAAGGGAAATGAAAACTAATTACTGTGTTTATGTCAGGCTACAATTTGTTGAAAGATTTTAAATGAATAATGTTCAACTAATAGGTTAGAGGAAAAAGGCTTTTGCATGTGGATATACTGTTTTTGGCTGATTTATAGCAAATGTGTGATTGTGTTGCACAGAATTCTTGGCCAGGCTATAGAATTAGCTACATTAAAGTAAAAATATGCTTGTCACAAAAGCCTTATAACATGGCAAGACTTTCTCATCACCATTCAACAAACCTCCATTACAAAACTTACAGATTGAGAGATCGGCTATTTGGTTGATTGTCCATGGATGGTCCATGTGTAGAAGCCTTGGTCTCCAGGGTGATGCTGTTGGAGGTGGTGGAATCCTTAGGAGCTAAGGCCCATGGGGTATCCTTAGGTCATTGGGAGCACACCTTCAATGGTATTAGGAGACCCAGCTTTCTATTTTCCCTCTCTTTTGCTTTCTGTCTTACAATGTAAGCAGATTTGCCTTACCACCTGCTCTTGTTATGATATGCTGCCCTTCAGAGGACCAAGGCAATGAAGGAATTCAATCTTGAACTGGAACCTCCAGAACCATGAGCCAAAGTAAACCTTTTATCTATATAAGGTGGTTGACTCAGGTATCTCATCATAGTGATAGAAAGCTAAATAATATAAATGCTTCTCCTAAGCCAGGTTTACCTCAATATAAAAACTGATTCTGGAGTAACAAGCTGTCTGAATTTCACCAAGTCACTTGATTATTCAATATCTTAGTTTATTCTTCTCAATGTGGGAAATGAAAATACTTCAAAACATATGTGAGAATTGATGTCCAACATGTAGTAGGAAAATTAAAAACCATTAACTCTGGGTTTTATACTAAGTGGGATAATTTTTCTGATAACATAAAATATTATCTTTATTTCTTTATTAATATTCCCAGGTACATTGTTTGCCATAGAGTAGGCATTTAGTAAATAGTTATAGAATAAACATACTTTGGGATATTGTTTAACAATTCTTTAGTTAAAGTTTCCTGATAACCTATTATCATTAATTGTAAAGAAAAAAAACAACATTGAGAAAGGTCTGGGCCTGGAGCTAGGACAGAAGTTATGAGTATGGCACAACTACTGCAGACATTCTCCTCATTCGATTACTTTGTCATCTCTTTAGTTCATGCTGATAAAACCAAGAGGCTATTGAGAAATTCACTGAAGACTTTATTCATTTGAAAAACATTCAGAAGTTTCTAGACATTAGGTACTATACTGTGGTCAGTGAATAAAACATCCCAATTCTCATGGAGCTGTTCCAAAGAGATAGGTAAACAAATGTACTTTTTTTTTTTTTTTTTTTTTTTTTTTTTTTTTTTTTACAGTTTCCTTAAGAAATCCATTTTTTTCTTAAATCTCCTGAAAGTAGGAAAACAGTTGAGTATCTTATCTTCTGGTAAGTACTATCTGGGCATAGAAGCAAATTATCTTTTCCCAAATGTTGATTAGAGATGTGTGGTGGCAAGACAAAGGGGAAAAAAAAAAGAAAGAAAAATCTTCCTTTGGAGCTAAGGACAGCCACTTGTGGAGTAGAGACTTGCTCTTGTTACAAGCATTTAGAACTTTCTGATAAAAGATGTTATTTATCTTTATCTTTTCTCTTTTTATTTTTAAATTTTGAGTCATTCTCAATTATTAGGACCAGTGATGCTAATTCATAGTACCTAAGTGTTTTTAGAAGTATGGCATCTAAAATGCTATCATAAAGACTTATTTATTGAAGGAATCCTAGAATTGGAAGGCACATAAACTCACCATTTCTCCCACTTAGCACATACTATATCGAATGTGTATAAAATTAAGTCTATGTGGTGTTAAAAATGAGTATGTGCATACATATCCACACTGTGTGGCTATTCATGGTATGGACTTTAATAGTATACTTGGTTGGATTAAATTTTAGTACAAAGTGAATTTAATAGCTGTTATTGCTAAGACTATTTCCTGAGGTTAAACTAGTTCCTTTTGAAAAGGTTGACCACTGCAGATATTGAATTCAGTGTTTGTTCAGTTTTAATCGAGGTTTTATTACAGTCTTTAAAAAGCTATTTCACATGAAAATATCATTCTCTACCCCTTCCTTCTCAGCCACAAGCAACCTAGGAAAAGGGGAATTTAAAGCAGTTTCCAAAAAATTTTAAAAACACTATTATGATACAGCATGATCTGGCTTTCGCATCTTCAAGCTGAAACGTACCTCTGCTAACCTACAGTAAGGCACGAAATAATTGTGTTGCGTGCTAAATGGCACTTTTTATTTTTTATTTGTGCTTCAACATTCAATTTTCAGCAGATTATTTGGAGATGATCAGCAGTCTTTGGAAACTAAAAACACACTAGAGGTCAGGGCAGTGGGGCCTGATGGGAAAAGAATGCAGCCCACAAAGGTGGTCTTTGTAAGACATGACGACATGCTGGTGTCTATTACTGAACTGGCAGGCTGACCACTTCCCCTAGTGTCTGCTCCTGAAATACTAAACTCATCTGTGTTGCAAGGCAAGACTGGAGGAAACAAGCAGGCTTTTAAGACACCCGAAGCCTTAGCTCCAGAACAAGGATCAATTTCACCCATTTAGGTGAAATCCCTCCTGCAAAGCAGCTTGATGTTGCGCAGTGAGTTTTGGTACAGGGCTATGCTGTTTTGTTGATTTGGGGTTTTTTTTTTTTTTTTTGGTATGCAACTACAAACTTCTAAGGTTCAAAGTGATAAATGGAAATAATGGAGACCTTGACATTTTCTAGAAATTTATTGAGTGCTCCAGTTGACCTGTTCTTTTCAGAGTCTTGAGCTGTTTTATCAAAAGGAGAGCCACAGCATTTTGCACTTGGTATTAATTTCTTCAGGCCTATTTTAAAATGAGTCATTTTGAATTTCTGTAAACTACATTAAAAGTGATTTTATTAGCACTTGAAAATATTTTCTACTTGAAAAAGTGTTGAGCATTGTATACTATGTTGTTATATCTGAGTTAAATAAGGGTCTATTCTAATAGCTAGGGATTGTACCATTCTTATTTCTTCTTCTTTTTTTAAATCAGTACTGATGATGTCATTTTAATTCTTTTCTCCTTTTCAATTTTTCCCTCAATTTATAGTTACTGCTATGTTCGATTATGGAGGAATCTGCAGGAATGTTCAATGTTAGAATGATCAGGCAGAAAATATCTTTAGGACCTTATTTTTGAAGCAATTCAGAACATTGTAAGGTATTACATTGTTTTTTGCCATTATTATACTAAATATTATTCCTGTTTTGTGAGAAAATATGGATTGATGGTTTCCATAAATGCATGGTTACTTGGACTCAATATACATCAATCTGCCCTACAATTCCAAAATTACTTTGGAATTCTGAAAAAAAATTCTCAGTTTTCTATTTTTCTTTTTTTGATTATCATATATAGGCTTATTCTTTTTAGTTTTTGTTCAGAAATATGTGCATATTATTATACACATCTTACTCTATATTTTCTTTATAATGTTCTTATGATAGTGATGGGCTTTTACAGTCAAGATATGTACATATTTTGCACTTCATCAATACTTTCTAACATACTGTCACATCTATTCCTTACTCTCCCCCTAGGTAGTGAATGACTTACCAAGATTTTATCACTCTGGCATAACAGATTGGAACTGGAGTTCGAGATTCTGATTTTTAAATTCTCCAATATTTTTCTTGTCTGCAGCTTTCTTTTATATTCAACAACAAAATTCTCCTTTTCTTGAAAGTATTTTTCCAATATTAAAAATTTTGTGCAAATCGCTACTGAATACCAGCTGGAAGGATTTCTTAAATGTCCTTCAAACTGGCAATATCTGCCTAAACTAAAAACAAAACTATTTTGTTTTTAATCATGAAGGCATTGATATGCAAAATTAACTGAAAATGGGTGAATATTAACCCTGTGAAAGGAATATATTTTCAGGTAGAATAAAGTAAATGGAAATTTCAAAGATCCAACCAATGTGAATCTCATTTAACAAATGGAGGTATGAAAATTTTAACACTGATTGAAATGAAAAGAAATGCTTAGTCTTAGCTTATTGGCATTTTGAAGCAGTGGATCAGAGAAATTCGAAAGTGCCACATTAGTTCAGACTGAAAGTTGTTCTCTAATACTAATATGTTATACATTTACCTTTCTCTAAATAGATTTTTCTTTATTTTTTTTCTGATTTTCTTCTCTTGCTTTCCACAGTGAGTAATATAGTGGAATAAAAATATAAATGAATATTATGTTAATTTAATTCTAATGTACTGATAGTATTTATATTTTAAAGCATATTTCAATTGTATTTGTGTTTAAATTTTTGAAAGTATTATGCAAATTCAGCTTGGTTCCCATTTTCATTTATTAGTTACAAGAAAAATTATTCTAGTTAATAGCAAGTGGTTATATTTAAATTACTCTATGATATACCCAGTCTTTTTTTTCTACACAGTATTTTTTATTTATTGTTTGTTAGATATATTGAAAGCAAGACCCCATTATTAGAGGAGGGGGCACCCCACTGCTGATTTTGCAGGGAGCTGGACTCTGATTATTTTTCTCTTTGTTTTATCTTCTTGAGGATGAAGTGGATAATGCTCATCTGTGGGAGGTCATATTTTAGATAGTGGGACCATAAAATTCATCCTCCTTTTAGATTACTTTTAAAGTGAAATGGAGCACTAGTTTTAAGTCGACAATATTCTGTTCTTTCATAAGCCATTCTATTAGCCAAAGAAACACACTAGAAATCCTTCTGTTTAGATAACATGGTACACAGTGCTGCACTATCAGCATGGTCAGAGAAGAGGCAGCACTGATTTTTGTGGAGAAGTAGGCCAGACTTGGCCTTGTCAGCAGACACGGGGTTAAAGGATGAACAATACAAATCCCCATGTAATGATTCTCAATTATCCTTCAAAGATGAGAGTTAGCCAATTATAGAACAGGTGTAGCTTTTCCGCTATCCTTTAGATGGCAAGGTCTGTCATTATAGTTCACTGGGTACTGAGATCAGAGAGAGCCTCAGAGGATTATCCTCTTATTTGGATGGGAGTGAGAGAACAAACCAACGCTGCAATAGCTGACTTTCACTGAGGAAGACCTGGCCTCTCTTTTTAAAATGATAAGATACTTCTTTTCATAAGATGCAGCACGTATCCATAAATGTTTTAGAAATGATAGTTCTGGAATTTTTCTTTTTCACATTACTTTTGCAAGGTATCCATTGAATTTCCTCCCAATTTCTTCTTGTGGTTATTTCATATAGAATGAACATCATAATAGGACAAAGCCACCGCATTGAAAAGAATATTTTACACACAGCCACTGTAGTGCCTGAGTTGAAGACATAGTTTAAAATCTGTTTCCAAAAAGAGTTTGAAATTGAAGTTGGAAAAATGGGCACAAAATATGCTACAGATTCAAGAGGGACAGGAATAGGTGATAGTAGGAAATTGGGAAAGCAGCGTCACAAAGTTTTAAAAAGGCAGAGAGAATGAATACTACAAAGTACAGATCATCTGAAATTGATTGAAACAAGATAACAAACTCAGTCTAAAACATGAGTGTGTTTATTTGTTTCTAAGGCCTGCCTGCCCACTTAGGCATGTTGGATCAATTTAAATGGACTGAAGCAAATGTGCATTGTTGATGCGTAGAGGATTTTGTTAGATCATGATTTGCAAACATGTCAGAGTGTTAAAAGAAATAAAAAAATATTGGTTAAGAAATCCATATATTTTACTTATATAATAATTTAAGTATAAACACATTCCTCAACTTTTATTTACTGTGCAATGGAATTCAGATTGTTGCATGACACTTTTGCCTCAACAAAGAAATGGTGGTTGCTTTTAGTCTGTCTGGGAAATATAATTAAAAGCTTCCTCTTTTCAAGTCTTCTGTATCATTCACGATTTTTTTTCTCAGTCTGTCAATTTATTTTTCCTAAGTGATTCCACTATATTCTATGAAAATTGTTGTCATTCATGAACATGGTAGATTTTGATCTCTTCCTGCAAAGGCCACAGCTGCAGCCCTATAGTTGGTCACCACAAAAAGTGTGGGTTGGGAGGCCCTTAGGACAGACCCAGTGCTCTTGGACTTGAATTAATTCCCTGTTTTTCTGGCCTAATGCCTAATTTACTACCAGTTTTGTTTTTGGATTTGCAGTTTTAAGGGACCCTTAAGTCTCCAAAAGCTCATCTTTAATCTGTGATAATCTAGACGTTTCTCAACTTTGTATTGTTTATTTAAAAAATTATTTATTATAATTAAGTATATATGGCAGCAGAATGCATTTTGATTCACTGTACACAATTGCAGCACAACATTTCATTTCAGTGGTTGGACATGATGTAGCATCACACCATACGTGCAGTCATACATGTACCTAGGGTAATGATGTCCATCTTATTCTACCATCTTTCCTGCCCCCATGTACCCTCTTGACCCTTCCACTCCTTCACCCAGTCACAGTTCCTCCATTTTCCCATGCTTCTTACCTCCTCATTATGGATCATCATCCACTTACAGAAATTAGGCCTTTGGTTTTTGGGATTGGCTTACTTCACTTAGCATGACATTCTCCTACCTGCAAATGTCATAATTTTATTCTTTTCCTGCTGTATAATATTCCATTGTGTATATATACAATAGTTTCTTTATCCATTCATCTACTGAGGGGCATGTAAGTTGCTTCCACAATTTAGCTATTGTGAATTGAGCTGCTATGAACATTGATGTGACTGCTTTACTGTAGTATGCTGATTTGAAGTCCTTTGGATATAGACTGAGGAGTGGGATAGCTTCGTCAAATGATGGTTCTATTCCAAGTTTTCTGAGGAATTCCCATACTGCTTTCCAGATTGGTTGTACCAGTTTGCAGTTCCACCAGCAATGTATGAGTGTGCCTTTTCCCTCACACCCTCGCCAAATTTGGTTTGCTCTATTCTTGAAAACTGCCATTCTGACTGGAGTGAGACAAAATCTTAGAGTAGTTTTGTTTTGCTTTTCTCCAATTACTAGAGAGTTGAACATTTTTTTCATACATCTGTTGATCAAATGTACATCTTCTTCTGAGAAATGTCTGTTCAGCTCCTTAGCTCATTTTTGATTGGTTGGTTGGTTGTTTTTTTGGTGTTAAGTATTTTGAGTTCTTTATGTGTCCTGGAGATGAATGTTCAATCTGATGTGTGTGTGGCAAAAATTTCCTACCAAAACATAGGCTCTTTCTTCACTTCATTGATTGTTTCTTTTTCTGAGAAGAAGCTTTTTAATTTGAGTCCATCCCATTTATTCATTCTTGATTTTATTTCTTGTGCTTGAGGAGTCCTGTTAAGGAAGTCGGGGCCTGATCCAATGTGATGAAAAGTTGGGCCTATTTTTTTCTTCTTTTAAATGCAGGGTCTCTGTTCTAGTGCTGAAGTCCTTGATCTACTTTGAGTTCATTTTTGTGCAGGGTGAGAGATAAAGGTTTAATTTCATTTTGCAAAATGTAGATTTCCAATTTTCCCAGCACAATTTGTAGAATGGGTTATCTTTTCTCCAATGTATGTTTCTGGAGCCTTTGCCTAGTATGAGATAACTGTATTTAGGTGGGTTTGTCTCTGTATCTTCTATTCTGTACCATTGGTGTACGTGTCTATTTTGGTGCCAATACCATGCCATTTTTGTTACTATTACTCCATAGCATAGTTTAAGGTCTGGTATTGTGATGCCCCCTGCTTCATTCTTCTTGCTAAGTATTGCTTTGGCTATTCTGGATCTCTTATTTTTTAAATCTCTTATTTTTATTTAATTAGTTATACATGACAGTACAATGACTTTGATATATCATACATTTGAATCAGATGGGATATAATTTCTCACTTTTTTGAGTGTACAGGTTGTAGAATCATATTGGTCATGCAGTCACAGATATACACACAGTAATAATAATGTCTGTTTCATTCTACTATCTTTCCTATCCCCACATCCCCTCCCATAACTTCTCTCTACCTAATCTAAGATGACGCTGTTCTTTTTTTTCCCCTCACATCTTCATACATGTATTTTGTATAACGATAGGTTCTCCTTCCACCATCCATGCAATTCCCCTTCTCCCTCCTTTACCCTCCCTTCTCTCTTCCCTATCTAGAGGTAATCTTCTTCCCATGCTCTTCCTCCCTACCCCATTTTGAGTCACCCCCTTATATCAGAGAAGACATTCAGCATTTGTTTTTGTTTTTTTTTTGTGATTGGCTAACTTCACTTAGCATAATCTGCTCCCAGATGAATTTCATGATTACTTTTTCTAGTTTTATGAAGAGTGTCATTAGAATTTAAATAGGAATTGCATTAAGTCTGTATAACACTTTTGGTAGGTAGGATGCCATTTTGACAATATTAATTCTGCCAATCCAATAGCATGGGAGATCTTTCCATCTTCTAAAATCTTCTTCAGTTTCTTTCTTTAGCTTTCTGTAGTTTTCATTGTAGAGGTCTTTCACCTCTTTTGTTAGATTTAGTCTCAAGGTTTTTTTTGTTTTGTTTTGTTTTGTTTTGTTTTTGAGGCTTTTGTGAATGGGGTAGTTGTCCTAATTTCACTTCAGTGGATTCCTCACTGATGTATAGAAATGCATTTGATTTTATATCCTCCTACTTTGCTGAATTCATATATTAGTTCTACAAGTTTTCTGGTAGAATTATTTGGATGTTCTAAATATAAAATCATGTTGTTGGCAATTAGTGATAGTTTAAATTCTTCTCTTCCTATTAGTATCTTCTTAATTTCTTTCATCTCTCTTATTGCTCTGATTATAGTTTCCAGGACTATGTTGAATAGAAGTGGTGAAAGAAGGTATTCCTGTATTATTCCAATTTTTAGAGGGAATGCTTTCAATTTTTCCTCATTTAGAATGATGTTGGTCTCGGGCTTAGCATAGATACCTTCTAAATGTTGAGGTATGGTCCTACTCTTTCTAGTTTTTCTAGTGTTTTGAACATGAAGGAATGCTGTATCAAATGATTTTTCTGCATCTGTTGAGATGATCATATGATTCTTTTTTTTAAATTTTTTTTTAATTATTTTTTTATTGGTTGTTTACAACATTACAAAGCTCATGACACATCATATTTCATACATTAGATTGAAGTGGGTTATGAACTCCCAATTTTACCCCAAATGCAGATTGCAGAATCACGTCAGTTACACATCCACAATTTTACATAATGCCCAATTAGTAATTGTTGTATTCTGCTACTTTTCCTATCCCCTACTATCCCCCCTCCCCTCCCCTCCCATCTTCTCTCTCTACCCCATCTATTGTAATTCATTTCTCTCCTTGTTAATTTTCCCATTCCCCTCACAACCTCTTATATGTAATATTGTATAGCAATGAGGGTCTCCCTTCATTTCCATGCAATTTCCCTTTTCTCTCCCTTTCCCTCCCATCTCATGTCTCTGTTTAATGTTAATCTTTTCTTCCTGCTCTTCCTCCCTGCTCTGTTCATAGTTGCTCTCATTATATCAAAGAAGACATTTGGTATTTGTTTTTTAGGGATTGACTAGCTTCACTAAGCATAATCTGCTCTAGTGCCATCCATTTCCCTGCAAATTCTATGATTTTGTCATTTTTTATTGCTGCATAGTACTCCATTGTGTATAGATGCCACATTTTTTTTATCCATTCATGTATTGAAGGGCATCTGGGTTGGTTCCACAGTCTAGCTATTGTGAATTGTGCTGCTATGAACATCGATGTGGCAGCATCCCTGTAGCATGCTCTTTTAAGGTCTTCAGGGAATAGTCCGAGAAGGGCAATAGCAGGGTCAAATGGTGGTTCCATTCCCAGCTTTCCCAGGAATCTCCAAACTGCTTTCCAAATTGGCCGCACCAATTTGCAGTCCCACCAGCAATGTACAAGAGTACCCTTTTCTCCACATCCTCGCCAGCACTTGTTGTTGTTTGACTTCATAGTGGCTGCCAATCTTACTGGAGTGAGATGGTATCTTAGGGTGGTTTTGATTTGCATTTCTCTGACTGCTAGAGATGGTGAGCATTTTTTCATGTACTTGTTGATTGATTGTATATCCTCCTCTGAGAAGTGTCGGTTCAGGTCCTTGGCCCATTTGTTTATTGGGTTATTTGCTATCTTATTGTCTAATTTTTTGAGTTCTTTGTATATTCTGGATATTAGGGCTCTATCTGAAGTGTGAGGAGTAAAAATTTGTTCCCAGGATGTAGGCTCCCTATTTACCTCTCTTATTGTTTCTCTTGCTGAGAAAAAACTTTTTAGTTTAAGTAAGTCCCATTTGTTGATTCTTGTTATTAACTCTTGTGCTATGGGTGTCCTATTAAGGAATTTGGAGCCCGACCCCACAATATGTAAATCATAGCCAACTTTTTCTTCTATCAGGCAAAGAGTCTCTGATTTGATATCAAGCTCCTTGATCCATTTTGAGTTAACTTTTGTGCATGGCGAGAGAAAGGGATTCAGTTTCATTTTGTTGCATATGGATTTCCAGTTTTCCCAACACCATTTGTTGAAGATGCTATCCTTCCTCCATTGCATGCTTTTAGCCCCTTTATCAAATATAAGATAGTTGTAACTTTGTGGATTAGTCTCTGTGTCCTCTATTCTATACCATTGGTCCACCCGCCTGTTTTGGTACCAGTACCATGCTGTTTTGGTCACTATTGCTCTGTAATATAGTTTGAAATCTGGTATCGCTATACCGCCTGATTCACGCTTCCTGCTTAGAATTGCTTTTGCTATTCTGGGTCTTTTATTTTTCCATATGAATTTCATGATTGCTTTATCTATTTCTTCAAGAAATGCCTTTGGGATTTTGATTGGCATTGCATTAAACCTATAGAGAACTTTTGGTAATATCGCCATTTTGATAATGTTAGTTCGGCCTATCCATGAACAGGGTATATTTTTCCATCTTCTAAGGTCTTCTTCTACTTCTCTCTTTAGGGTTCTGTAGTTTTCATTGTATAAATCTTTCACCTCTTTTGTTAGGTTGATTCCCAAGTATTTCATTTTTTTTGAGGATATTGTGAATGGAGTGTTTTTCCTCATTTCCGTTTCAGAAGTTTTGTCGCTGATATACAGAAATGCCTTTGATTTGTGCGTGTTGATTTTATATCCTGCCACTTTGCTGAATTCATTTATTAGTTCTAATAGTTTCTTTGTAGATCCTTTTGGGTCTTCTAGGTATAGAATCATGTCATCTGCAAATAGTGATAATTTAAGTTCTTCTTTTCCTATTGTTATGCCTTTAAATTCCTTTGTCTGTCTAATTGCTCTGGCCAGTGTTTCGAGAACTATATTGAATAGAAGTGGTGATAGAGGGCATCCCTGTCTTGTTCCAGATTTTAGAGGGAATGCCTTTAACTTTTGTCCATTCAGAATGATGCTAGCCTGAGGCTTAGCATAGATAGCTTTTACAATGTCGAGGTATGTTCCTGTTATCCCTAGTTTTTCTAATGTTTTGAACATAAAGGGATGCTGTACTTTGTCGAATGCTTTCTCTGCGTCTATGGAGATGATCATATGGTTCTTATCTTTAAGTCTATTGATGTGGTGAATAATATTTATTGATTTACGTATATTGAACCATCCTTGCATCCCAGGGATGAATCCTACTTGATCATGTTGCACAATTTTTTTGATGTGTTTTTGCATTCGATTTGCCAGAATTTTATTGAGGATTTTTGCATCTAGGTTCATTAGAGATATTGGTCTGTAGTTTTCTTTCTTTGAGGTGTCTTTGTCTGGTTTCGGAATCAGGGTGATGTTGGCCTCATAGAATGAATTTGGAAGAGCTCCCTCTTTTTCTATTTCCTGAAATAACTTGAAACGTATTGGTATTAATTCTTCTTTAAAGGTTTTGTAAAACTCCGCTGTATACCCATCTGGTCCTGGGCTTTTCTTGGTTGGTAGTCTTTTGATGGCTTCTTCAATTTCATCCATTGATATTGGTCTGTTCAAATTGTGTGTATCCTCCTGACTCAGTCTGGGCAAATCATATGACTTAAGAAATTTATCGATGTCTTCACTATCTTCTATTTTATTGGAATATAGGTTTTCAAAATAATTTCTAATTGTCTTCTGTATTTCTGTAGCATCTGTTGTGATATTGCCTTTTTCATCCCTCATGTTAGTAATTTGAGTTTTCTCTCTTCTTCTCTTCGTTAGCATGGCTAAAGGTCTGTCGATCTTATTTATTTTTTCGAAGAACCAACTTTTAGTTTTGTTAATTTTTTCAATAGTTTCTTTTGTTTCAATTTCATTGATTTCTGCTCTGATTTTAATTATTTCTTGCCTTCTGCTACATTTGCTGTTGTTTTGCTCTTCCTTTTCTAGGGCTTTGAGATGAAGTGTGAGCTCATTTATTTGTTGGTTTTTTCTTTTTTTGAGGAATGACCACCAGGCGATGAATTTTCCTCTTAAAACTGCTTTCATTGTGTCCCATAGATTCCGATATGTTGTGTCTGTATTTTCATTTATCTCTAAGAATTTTTTGATTTCCTCCTTTATGTCTTCTGTAACCCATTGATCATTCAGTAACATATTGTTCATTTTCCATGTGATGCAGGATTTTTCCTTCCTTCTTTTATCATTGATTTCCAGTTTCATTCCATTATGATCAGATAAAATGCATGGTATTATCTCCACCCCTTTATATTTACTGAGGGTTGCCCTATGGCATAATATATGGTCTATTTTTGAGAAGGATCCATGTGCTGCTGAGAAAGAAGTATATCCATTTGATGATGGTTGATATATTCTATATATGTCAGTTAAGTCTAGGTTATTGATTGTGGTATTGAGTTCTATAGTTTCTTTATTCAACTTTTGTTTGGAGGATCTGTCCAATGGTGAGAGAGGTGTGTTGAAGTCACCCATAATTATTGTGTTTTCGTCTATTTGATTCCTGAACTTGAGGAGAATTTGTTTTATGAATATCGCAGCGCCATTATTTGGTGCATAAATATTGATAATTGTTATGTCTTGTTGGTGAATGGTTCCTTTTAACAGTATATAGTGTCCTTCTTTATCCCTTTTGATTAACTTAGTCTTGAAGTCGATTTTATTCGATATGAGGATGGCCACCCCTGCTTGCTTACGAGGACCGTGTGCGTGGTATATTTTTTCCCATCCTTTCACCTTCAGCCTGTGTATGTCTTTTCCAATCAGATGTGTCTCCTGGAGGCAGCATATTGTTGGATTTGTTTTTTTAATCCATGATACCATCCTATGTCGCTTTATTAGAGAGTTTAAGCCATTAACATTCAGAGTTACTATTGATATATGGTTTGTACTTCCATCCATGTTTGATTATTTATCCTTTTTTAAAAAAAATTTAGTTTGTTTCTCCATGATTATCTTTCCCCTTACCCTCTGTCTTTACCGAGGCACTTCCCTCTGATGGTTTTGGTTATTGTTTTTCATTTCTTCCTCGTGTAGTGTTTTGCTCAAAATGCTTTGCAATGCTGGTTTTCTGGCTGCAAATTCTTTTAACTTTTGTTTATCATGAAAGATTTTTATTTTGTTGTAATACCTGAAGCTTAATTTTGCTGGATACAGAATTCTTGGTTGGCATCCATTGTCTTTCAGTGTTTGAAATACATTGTTCCATGACTTTCTTGCTTTCAGTGTCTGTGATGAAAAATCTGTTGTTAATCTTATTGGTTTACCCCTGAATGTAATCTGTCTCTTTTCTCTTGTAGCTTTTAATATTTTCTCTTTGTTCTGTATATTGGATATCTTCATAACAATGTGTCTTGGCGTTGGTCTACTGTGATTTTGTGTGCTCGGTGTCCTGAATGCATCTTCAATTTGTATATCTGTTTCCTTTTTTATTTCTGGAAAGTTTTCTGTAATTATTTCATTCAGCAGGTTACTCATTCCCTTGGTTTGAATCTCTGTGCCTTCTTCTATCCCGATGACTCGTAAATTTGGTTTTTTTATGTTATCCCATAACTCTTGGATGTTTTTCTCATGATTTTTTACCAGCCTTTCTGAGTTGCCTAGACTCTTTTCAAGATGATATATTTTGTCTTCAGTATCTGACGTTCTGGCTTCTACTTGCTCCACTCTGTTAGTGATACTCTCAATTGAGTATTTAATTTGGTTTATCATTTCCTTCATTTCTAGAATTATTGTTTGATTATTTTTTATAATCTCTATCTCCTGATAAAGATGCTTAACTTCTTCTTTTATCTGTTTATGTAACTCATTCTCAATGTGTTCTTTTGCTGCTTGAATTTGCTGTCTCGTATCCTCTTTAAGGTTCCATTCCATCTGTCTAAGGTGTTCCTTGAGTTCTTTATATGAACATTTTTCCGATGACTCTAGGTCCTCCTGAATATTTAGGCTGTCCTGCATTGTTTGTACTCCTTTTCTTCCTTGCTTTTTGAAGCTGCTCATGTTACTTCTTGTTCTGTTTGACTGCTGAGTTACTGTTTACTCCTATAAATTTATTTGATGCTGTAGCCGCAGGTTTCAATGAAGTTATCTTCTCCGCCGCAGTCTGGTGACGTCAGTTCCGATCATATGATTCTTGTTTTGAAGTCTGTTGATGTGGTGAATTATGTTTACTGATTTCTGTATGTTGAACCAAAATTTGCATCCCTGGAATGAATCCAACTTGATTGTGGTGCACTATCTTTTGAATTTGTTTTTGTATGAGATTTTGTATGTTTTGTGTATGATTTGCCAAAATTTCATTGAGAATTTCTGCATCTGGTCTTGTAGAACTTGGCCGAGAATTCATCTAGTCCCGGGCTTTTCTTCGTTGGGAAGCTTTTGATGGCATCTTTTCTTTCCTTGCTTGAAATTGATCTGTTTAAATTGTGAATGTCCTCCTGATTCAGTTTGGGTAGATCTAGAAATTTGTCCATGTCTTCAAGATTTTGTATTTTATTTGAGTACAAATTTTCAAAAATGTTCTTAATTATGTTTTGTATTTCAGTAGTGTACTTAGTGATATTCCGTTTCCATAATGAATTTTCATAATTAGAGTTTTTTCTCTCTTTCTATTTGTTAGTGTAGTTAAGGGTTTATCAATTTTATTTATTTTTTCAAAGAACAAATGTTTCATATTGTCAATTTTTTTGTTTTAATTTCATTGATTTCAGCTCTAATTTTAATTATTTCCTGTCTTCTACTCCTTTGGTGTTGATTTGTTCTTTTTTCTAGGTCTTTGAGATGTAATGTTAGGTCACTTATTTGTTGACTTTTTATCCTTTTAATAAATGAGTTCAATGCAATGAGCTTTCCTTTTAGCCCTATGTTCAGAGTGACCCAGAGATTTTTATATGTTGTATCAGTGTTTTCATTTGTCTCTAAGTAGTTTTTAATCTATTTCCTGATTTCTTCTGCTATCCATTCATCATGCAATAGTACGTTAGTTAGTCTCTAGGTGTTGGATTTATTTCTATATTTATTTATTATTCATTTCTAATTTCAAACAATTATGATCTGATAGAATACAGGGTAGCATTTCTATTTTTTTTGTAATTTCTAAGAGTTACTTTGTGGCATAATATATTGTCTATTTTAGAGAAGGATCCATATGCTGCTGAGAAGCAAGTGTATTCCTTAATAATGGATGAAAAACGAATATGCTATGTATGTCTGTTAAGTCTAAATTATTCATTGTATTATTGAGTTCTATAGTTTCTTTGTTTAGTTTTTGTTTGGAAGATCTATCCAGTGATGAGAGATGTGTGTTAAAGTCACCCAGTATTATTGTGTTGTGATCTGTTTGATTCTTGAAAATGAGAGGGTTTGTTTGATGTATATAGATGCTCCATTGTTTGGGGCACATATATTTATGATTGTTTTTTTTTTTTTCTTGTTGTTGTTGATGTATGCTTCCCTTAAGCAGTATAAAATGTCTTTATTTATCTCTTCTGACTAACTTTGGCTTGAAATCCACTTTTTCTGATATGGGTATAGAAACCGCTGCTTCTTTATGCAGTCCATGTGACTGATATGTTTGTCCCCAACCTTTCACCATCAGTTTGTGGATATCTTTTCCTAGGATGTGAATCTCTTGAGACAGCCTATCATAGGGTCTTTTTAAAAATTCAATCTGCCAATCTATGTCTTTTGATTGATAAGTTTAGGCCATTAACATTCAGGGTTATTTTTGAGATGTGATTTGTATTCCTGGTGAATTTTGTCTATTTTTTTTTAACTTGCCTTTCTACTTGAGTGAAGAAGGAATTAATAGAGGTTGGCTGTTAATTAATAGAGGTTGGCTGTTAAAAGATAATCCAGAAAGGCAGATAAGTGACAGAAAAAAAAATCTATACAGTTTTTTTTAAAGTAAAAATATAAGAATATACAACAAAACTGTAATATACTATTTAGACATCCCACTCTTCAGTAAATTGATTCATGAAAAATATTTGGATTCAAAGATGTTAGAGATGTGAGAGACAGGGAGGAAAAAAGAGTCTCAATGAAAAATTGAGCGATTGCTTCCATTGGCTTTCAAACATTTTCTCAGCTTCCTTCCCTGCCAGGTCGTTTGTCTGATGTTTGAAAGCAGCTCCAGTCTGGTGGGTGCCAAACCAGTTGGCTGGGTAAGCCCATAGCAAGATTCCCTCACACCCTCTTCCAGTCTTCTGATCCATTGTAGCCAGCACCTTCTGTGCCTGCCCACTTCAGGACTCATGAACTAAAGAGAATCTGGTTTTCTCCAATTTCTCCAACCTGTGCCTCCCATTTCCCCTCAAATGTCTCCAGTTTCCAGCTTTCCACAGGCTTGCCAGGCACACTGGCCCACACAATTTCAGCTGCAATCTGAGGGACCTGGGCTTCAGATTCCCCAGGCTCTACCTTGCTGCAGTCTCAAGATCTCAATGCCATTTCAACTTGCAGAGAGATCACCAGGGATGTACTTACACAAAGGAGAAACCCTATAAAGAGGCAGCAAGATGGCAGCCACTATCACACCCAACAGGAAGGCCTCAAGTGCAACCAGACCTGCAGGTACCCTGGCAATATATCTCCAGGGTCTGGCCTGTGTCCCCAGACTCAGGCTGCCAAGCAGTAGTGGTGGCAAACCTGCAGACCCCATGGCCCTGGACTCTCAGGCCCTGGCCAGTGTCCCAAGATGGCAGTGGTCATGTGAAACCAAACCTGTGAGTACCCTAACAATGAACTTCCAGGCACCAGTGGGCTGCAGGCTGCAGGACACAGGCCCTCCACAGGCAGTCTGGAGGCAAAAAGGTAGATGATACTCTGGAAAATGGCAGCTGATCCTGGTGGGTGAATAGAGGGCTGCAAATAGCAGGGAATCTCTGGGCAGTTATAGCAGCTTCTCAGAGAAACAGTATTTCCTCTGATTGAATCTAAGTCACTGAATGACAAGAAATGCATCCTTTCTTTAGTCCACAGTCTTGGATCCCCCTGGGCCTAGTAATTTTTTGAGGATCAGGTGCAATAGTGTGCTGGAACCGTTTCAAGACAAGTTTCCAAAGCTGATTGTCAAATTTTCATGCTTTTTTACAGAATCATTGGTAAATAAATCTACTATTAAATAATGTAAAATCAAATGACACTTCATTATTCTATACAACCATACAATAAGATAAAAGTATGGTCTTGGTTGTACTGATCACCAAGAATGTGATCAATAGTGAACATATACATTCCAAAAGTGTCTTCTGCTCTTTTGTGATGACTCCATCCAAAGCCTCCATAACCTCCATCTCCGTGCAACTACTGTAGCATTATTTTTTATTATTTTATTCCAGCATAATTATTTTGAGATTTATCCATGTTTTTCATGTCCTCATAATTCATTGCTATTTATTTCTGATAATAGTCCATTGTGGGGGTATGACACTGTGTGTATTAATAATCACCCCTTGATGGACATTTGGGCTGCTTCTAGTTTATAATTACTATAAAGAATATCCCTGTGCTAGCAGAGGATGCAATAGTCTTGTTATGAACATACACATTATTCTGTATTGAGTACATAAACTTGGAATAGAAAATCTGGATCATACAGTAGGTGTAGGCTGAACTATCTAATTGCCTAAATGATTTCCAAAGTGTATCATTTTGCATTCTAATCAGCAATGCATGAGAATTCCAATTCTTCCATAATCCTGCCAACATTCATATCGTCATTGTTTTTAATATTATCCAAGCTAACAACTATGTGGTGGTATCCATCCATGATTCAATTTATGTTTCTTAAATGACTAATGTTGCTGAGTATCTTTCCATTAGCTTACCTGACATCTTTATTTCTTCTTTGGCGAAGAGTCCTTTCAAATCTTTTGCCCATTTTCTATTGGGCTGTTTCAATTTTGTAGTGATTGAGAATTTTATATATATTCTGGATACATACATGTCTTTTATCAGAAATATGTTTCATGAAACTCCTTACATCCTATGTTTTGTCTTTTCATTCTTAAAATGCAATTTAGATAGGATACATTTTTAATGTTGCTCAAGTCCAAATAATCATTTTTTTTCTTTTGTGGATTGTTTTAGTGTCATATTTAAGAAATTTTGCCTAAGCCAATATCACAAAAATTTCATATCATTTGTTTTTAGAATGTTTTTACTAATAGATTATTAAGTTTTACATTTAGATCTATCTTGATTTTAGATCATTTATCTTGAATTAAGTTTTATATGTTGTACAACATGTATACATATAAAAATTCATTTTTCTGCATGTATTTATCAAACTTTTCCAGTGCCACTAATTGAAAAAAATGTCTTCTCTCTCCATATTGCCTTTGCATCACTGTCAAAAGGTTTATTCCATGTTTGCCTAAGTATGTCAAAATAGATTCTACTGACATGTATGACTAAAAAGAACCAATAAAAAAGTAAATTGTCAATATATATCAGAGTATAATCCTGTACTTCTTACTACTGATCTATTTGTCCATATTTATGCCCGTATCATATTGCTAGATTATTGCTAGCCTTCTATCTTCAATCTCCCTCAAGACTGTTTTCATAATCTTGGTACTTTGCATATCCATATAATTTTAGACCAAATCTGTCCAAAAAAAATCTGACAAAAAGCCTATTTAAATTGGGATCTCAGCTGTGTTGAAACTAAAGACTTGTATGGGAAGTATTGACATTTCAATAGTATAGAGATTTTAGTCTCATAAACAAGATATCTCTCTAGATTTATGTAGCTCTTCCTTAACGTTTCAGTGTTGTGTAGTTTTCAATGTGAATGAATTGACTTTTTAGCAAAAAAAAAATTTCTAATTATTTCATCCTTTTACTTATTTATTTCAATTTGTTGCTGTTGTTAAATAAAAATATAGCATATTTGTGGGGTTTTCAATGCACACTTACACACACACCCCTACAATGTGATTAAATAATGTTTGTTGTTGTTGTTGTAGATTGCATCAAATTTCCTACATAGATGAACATATCGTTTATAAATATAAACACTTCACTTCTTTTCTATTATGAATATATTTATTTTTCTCTTTGTCTGACTTTCTCTTAATCTCCCCTTCAGTACTATTTTGTATAAAACTTGTCTGAAAAGAGATTCTTGTCTTATTCTTTGGTTAGGAGTAAAACTGCTCATTTTTTTAAAAAAAAACTTTAAATTCGATAGCAACTCTAAGTTTTACATAGATGCCTTTTATCAGGTTGAGGAAATTCCATTCAATCCAGCTTGCTGAGAGTTTGATCAAAAATAGATACTGGATTTAATCAAATGTTTCTAAGAATTTATGTAGTTTTTTTCTTTCTGAATGTGTTAATATGATGAATTGCACTAATTGATCTTCAAGTCTTAGAAGAGTTTGCATTCTTGGCATGAACCTAACTTGATCATGATATGTCATAATTTTTATGTACTGGATTGATTTGATTAATGTTCTGTTTAGAATTTTTTGCATCTTTATTTTCATAAAGGTTGTTGGTATGTATTTTCTTTTCTTACAATGTCTTTTACTGACATTGTCTTCATATACCTACTCCAATTTAATATTTAAAAGTATTTCTTCTTCAAATATCCAGAGAATATTCTATAAAACTGTTAAGATTTTCTTCTCAAATGTTTGCTAGAATTCACAAAGCTTTCTTTGTGAAAAAGTTTACAATATAGGTTCAGTGTCTTTAATAAATAAATGACAACCCATATTACATATTTATTGAATTGTATTTTATTCTTGGCATATTTCAAAGAATTTTTTCATTTCAAGTAATTTTTATGATTATATTATTTTTGTACTTATATGACCTTAAATTTATATTTGGGGATAGCTATTTGCAAGTGTGTTATTTTCTAGATAGATTTTCTCCTGTTTCTCTTCCTTTTTCTCTTTCTTTTCTTCCTTCTCCTTTATTTTAGAATTATCTTTACCTTATAGCGTTATTCATGACTTGTATTTACTTTTATTTTTCTTCTATTCACAGGTTATTTTTTTTCTTTTCTCCTAAAATCTGTGAAATTCTTTTTAAATTTAATATTTAATTCAATGATATCATATCTAATTTTCCACTTTTCTTTTCTTCTACCAGGGATTGAACTCAGAGGCACTTACACACTGAGCCACATCCACATTATTTTTTGTATTTGATTTAGAAACAGGGTCTCAGTGAGTTGCTTAGGGCTTTGCTAAATTGGTGAGGCTGCCTTTGAAATCTCAAACTTCCTGCCTCAGCCTCCTGAGCCTCTCTACTTCTTATTATATTCTTTCACAAAAGAAGTAATTAGTTGTCTTAATTTCTTTACATCATTTTAAATTTGACTACTGCTTTCCTGTGTTTTTCAAGCAAGTCTTTCTGACAATCTTTTATCATTTGTAGAGATAATATTTTAATACAGTGGTATGTTATAATAACTTCATATGTGAAATGAATCGCAACCCCATATTGCTCATATTTACACATTTTCCTGGAATCTCAGAAAAGAGATTGAACAGTATTCTAGCCATGGGCTCTAAAGCTACTTTTCGATTATTTGAAGTATCTTCTTAAATTTTTTTTCTTTATTGGTTCCCTTACCCACTTTCATATGAACTTTTTCTTTCAATTATTTCTGTTTTCTTTTCTAGTTCAGTTTGGTTATTTCCAGCAGTTTGTTCTCAGTGGGACTTCATGTTGACAAGACCTGATTATTTATTGGTCTTCATTTGGCTCAGATGCCTTGATCTTTCTGAGGTCTTTTTGCACTGGAGAATGCAGTGGCTTTTCTTGATTTTTTTTTTTTTTTTGGTACCAGGGATTGAGCCCAGTGGTATTTAACCACTGAGCAACATCTCACCCTCCACACACACTTTTATTTTGTATTTTATTTAGAGACAGGGTCTCACTGGGGTGCTTAGGGCCTCTTTAAGTTGCTGCTTGTGGTTCCCTAAGTTTTGAATGCTAGTTTCAGATCATTCAACCATACTTTGCAAATGGAGTCCTCCTCCTTTTGGTAGGAAGGACCTGTTGGCAAATACTGGGTTTTCTGGTGTTCAGGGTTGATAGAAGACCCTTTGCCTTCCTGCCCTCTGCTACTGTAAGCAGCTACTGGTACTGCATGGGTCTTGTGCAGCCATAGGGCAGATCATATTTTTTTTTGAAATGAAATTTGCAGGGGAATCTCTTTTTGTCCTACTTGTATAATAGATACTGTGTGAAAGTTGGCATTTTGCTATCTTAGTGGCTGTCTTGTTTTATGGGTTGAATCAGGAAAATTCAAACATTATGCCACTGTTGCTTTCCTATTCTCTCTGCCTATAAGTATTTTGAGCACCAGATTTTTGCTGGGAGCAGCAATGAAGAAAACCAAGACTGCCCTCTGGGGTTTACATACTTTTGGCAGAAAGAGGAAAAAAGCATAATAGAAGCATAAAAAGCATAATAGATAATAGAATTTCAGGTAGCATTCAATGATTTAAGGGAAAATAAAGTAAGTTGAAAGAATAAAGAGAGCCAATGAGAGTTTATTCTGAAGAGAGTAGTCAGGGAAAGCTTCTCTGAGGCAGGGATGTTCTAGCCAAGTCTGAGTGAAGCATAAATCTGAAGACAGCATTTCAGAGATAGGAGAATACCATATAAAAGCTGTGAGGTGAGACAGTGTTTGCCAGGATGAAGTTCAGGATGCGTGAGACACAGACACCCACTATAAATCAGAAGATCCTTACGAGTTGGGTACACATAAACCAGTGTCTGAGAGACTGATGATTTCAGAATGTACTGATCATATTGAGTTTCTAAATGTCTTGAGTAGAGGACTAGGAGTTTGGTTGGTAATACCGAGTTAAGAATATTATCCCTAGAAAACCCTGACTAAGCAGCCAGCCAAACATCTGTAAGCACATTCTTCTTTGAGTCCATTTCAAAAACTCTGACTTAAGAGAACAGTAATGCTTTGTGAATCATCAGCTCTACATATAGACTTGTAGCCCTGTTATAAAACTTCAGGTCTCTTGTATCCTAGTAGTTCCTTGGAAGAAAGTATTGGCTTGCTATTGTGAGGATGGCCTGGATCCAAAATTAAATGAGGATATTTTCTTGATTGATTATAGCTTGGCTCTTATGTCTTGTGATAAGATGTTTGATTCTCAGAGTAAAAGATTATTTGACAGCTTGAGATTACCACCACACCCCCTAAGATTTAGTGCTAATTCAAAACAAGTTGAAGACTGTTTTTCAAATTGAGAGCAGAGTAAAAAACTATATTTAGATAAAATTGCATTTGTAAGATAATTTGGGTATATTGACCACTTTTTTTCTGTGTATACCACATACAGACTTCCTTTCACTGATCCTATATGGTCTTTCTCAGGAAAAAAGGGTTTGAAAGAATGAACAATGAAAATAAATAATTTCTTTCCTAGTCCATCTATGAAAGAAAAAATACATTGTCAGATCTGGCAAACCTCTTTGGCTTATCATTCATGAACTTTTTCAATTGAAATATGATGACAGAGAGAATTAAAATCATCAACTCATTGGAAATCCTTGTTTTAACATCCCATTTGAAGACTCCCCATAAGAACAATCAAGGTAGTTTTACATATAAAGTTACTATAATTCACTTTCTATATACTAAACTCATCTGTTAATTTAATTCATGATATTTTGATGTTTTTGAAAACTTAATTTCTACATGAAACATTTAAAAAGTGCAGGAGATAATTTATATAAATCTTCCAAGACAAGTATATTTTATCAGTCTAACAGGCCAAAGAGATTAATATGGGAATAGAAAGTAATTTAAGAACTTGAGAAGTAAATGATAAATGTGATTGTCTGAATTATAAAATTAAGATAATTTTTTCCTGGCCAAAAGAATAATAGGTAAAACTAGATTTACAGTATTTTGTGCTGGCTATGATTAAGAAATGTGTGTGTGTGTGTATTTTTTTTTAATTCTCCATGACCTCCTCTGTTCCATAAATATTAAACCTACACATGACTTACAGAAAAGAAGAAGTTCAATACTACTTTCAAGTGCCCTACTAAAATAATTTACATTTTAATTAAACTTTTGTGAATTACACCACAGCTTTGACAAAAGTAAATCAGAGTGGATGCAGCACACTTTTATTTCTTTAATAATTTAACACCTGAAGCTAGTTTCAAAAAGATTGATTGAGAGGTAGTTGTTTGACTGAAAATTCAGTTGATGTATGAGGTAATTCAGGTCCATAAATATCTTAGAGCACAAGTGAACTTGATTTCATACTCAGAATATTAGAATTATATATCAAGTTTTATTTGTGTTTTTGAGACCTGGAAAAGTTATACAAGGCCAATCCATGTGTCCCTTCATTTTCAGCTCCATTTCTCCCTATTTCTACTTCCAGAAGAACTTTTTGTTCCCATCAAATGAGTCACACCAGATGGGAACTGTAATTTATTTTTTAATGAATGTGTGTCAATCCAAAAATGAGGGGCTCTGTCATTCTGGAAAGTGAATCTCCTTGTAGACTTAGTGTTTTGGCAGGAAGTCCTCTGCCTTCTGATACTTCTACTACCTAGTTTCTGTTATTAAATTATTTCATTGAAGAACACTGTCTTTCAATGTACTATTAGTAATAAAGTCTAAAATCCAAATCTCAGTGGAACTATTAGCATACTGAGTGTACATAATAACATGACAAATGAAAGTAAGCAACGTTGATGCCCTCTTCAGTTCTCATTTCTACAATTAATATGTTCTAACAAACAATTTAAACAATAACACATCAGCCCAGGTCCTGTGACTGGTCTGTATTGTAAATTAACAAACATGGAGTGAAAAAAAAATAAAGTAAATCTATTTTCGCCCAATTTTACCTTTTTAAGTGAACTGCTTAGCTTATTCCAGTCTTTTGGGTTTTTTTTTTTTTTGTTCATTTGTATTGCAGCCCACCTATCATCCCTCCATCATATCTCCTCACATTGAATTTTCCCAAAGTATCAGTTTGCATTTTTAAAGAGTGAATAAAAGACACAGAATATAACAGCTATAACCAGGATGTTAAATATTCAAGATGTTTCCCTTTTAACTGTAACCTGGGATTTTGCACAAATCTGCCATTTAGTCAAGAAAGAAGTAAATCTTTATCTTCTGTACACCCTAATTAGATGCAGTTCATGAGGTTTCTTCCAAAGAAGTTTTCTTCTTTATGCTGATGAAGTCCCACTGAACAAGAGAGTTAGACAGGGAGCCGGACAGCCTCATTTCAGATCTGCTGCCCTCCTCCCCTTATCAGGATACTCTAGATAGTCACTTAAGCTTTGGTGTTCTTCACCTACAGAACCAATCTTAATTCTGTTATTCAGTCATGAACACAGTGAAACAAAGCATGGTCAACTTTTAATTAGCATTTGAAACTGCATGGTACTTGCTGCTTATCAAATCTATGAGACAGTTCCAGTGTACTGATTTACAGATGGAGCATATCACAAGAGTGCCCCACTGTCAAACTGGATTCAGAAAAAAAAAAAAAAAAAAAAAAAAGACATCTATTCACTCCTTGCTTAGTCATAAAGGAAAAAGTACTAAGATTTTTTTTTTTTATTTTCCCCAACTGCCTCTGCATGTTTCTCATATAAAATATATTCTTCTAATTGACTTGTGCTTTAATTTTAAATAAGTTTGAGCTATAATTTATGCACAATTCTGTCCTTGTATGTGAAATACTAATGTCATAGAAGGAAGTTTGTATGAAGCAATCATTTTTAAAGTAAAATATAATTGTTTGGACATTTCAAATTCACAAAAATGGTTAGAAAACAAAATAATGTTTCCTTGGAAAGATTCTGTAACACTGAGAGGTTAAACTTGGATTCATCTTGAAAATTGAATCCAAACTTATTCTTGTGTACAGGATATAAAAAAGTCCATCTGGATACATTGAAAAAAAATCTTTAATAATCTGGAAGGGATCAAGGGAAGGCTGGACTTCAGACTTCATCATACTTTGGAAAGCCTTGGCCTTGACCTGACCTTGAGGCCTTCTGGCCTGCCAAGCAGTAACAATGAAAGAAGGAGCCAGACTTACTTAGACATGGTTCAGTTGTAGACAGCTTGACCTTATTGTTTGTGTTAAAGCAAAGAAAAGCTGACGGGCATTCTAAACTGCTTTATTTGAATATATCTTTCAAAGTTTCTTTAAATTTATATTGATCATATATAGACCTCTGCTTACGATTGGGTTTAAAACACAAGGAAACACTGTTTTTGGAAGAAGAACATAAAAAAGAACTGTGTAAGTCACTTTCAAAATATATTACACTGGTGAGTTTAGAGATAAATTAATTATAATTAATTGTGCGTCCTATTGGGTTTCAGAGATTCATTTTTCTCACGAGGTTTTAGTAAGGTCATTTGAGTATGTACCTCATTAATTTATAGACGGGGGAAAATCAAAGCAATATGACTGACTCTAGAGAAATGTGCTCTGAATACTTGAGAAGTTAGTATATATTTTTCTCCCAGTCCAAAAAGAACTTAAAGGAGAAGGAATAACTGTATTGATCATCTCTAATGCCTTCTACTTTCAGTGTTTCCCACGATAGCTGTTTATGCCTCATAAAGTGATAAAGTTTTGTGCCATGTAAACAGGAATGGCACAAGGCACCAGCTCTAGACTGGAGAAAGAACATGGATGAAGAGAAGAGTATGTATACTGCTCTTAGTGGTGACTGATCAGTCCATCGGACACCCGTCTCAATTTATCTCATTAATGAGAAAACAGAGACAAACAGCTGGCATCCCAAAGTCATATGACACACAAAAATTAGCAAGTAGAAGCTTTAAGGAAATATAAGTTGAAAGACAGTGTGAGTAATGAGTAAAAGGAAATTATAAAGCAGAGAGAAAAGGAAGTTACTAGCAATAAGGGTAATATTTTGCTGAAATACATGAAACAACTTGTGGGTCAAATACAGTATAATATTAACAGTTTTATGTGGTTCAATCTTAAAAACACAATTTTTAGTAATAAAATAGTTGAATCAATGCAGAAGGAAAATAGCTACTAGAGTTGCTGAGGCACTACCAAGAACTCCTGATGCTGGATTGTACCTGGTATTTTTATGCAAGCTAGAGTCCAGGATAATATCTGTACTCTCTAATTAGACATTGCCACAAATTGTCTTTGCTCCTGGAACCTAAAAAAATAAAAAATATTGAAATAAATATGGAATCAGTAATATCTGCATGCCCCACCTTAATCAACAAAAAAGAATCACACAAAGGAAAATTACACCTCAGTCTTTGAAGTTATGCAGTAGCCATTCTATGTCAAAGAAAGTGTCATATGTAATATCATGGACATAACAAGACTTTAAGAATCTAAAAAATAATCAAAATAGAGTCCCGGTAAGTCAGTGGTGAAAGAGAAATGAATTATATAAGGTAGTTCACAATTCTCACAAGCGGAATTTATACACTTTGAGAAAGCTCAAATTCTTCAGAAGGGGACCACATGAGGAAAATGTCTTTTATCCAAAGGAATCACCAAAATGATAATCTGTAAGTTATGGAGAACAGTATGCCTGAGAGGAAACATACTATGGAAGTGAATATTAAGTGTGAAGTGTCACATCCACAGTCCAGTTTTGTACTAGGGCAGTGGCTTAGGTTGTAAGCCAAAGAAAAGTGCCTAGCGACAATATGCAAGACATACAATTTATCACAAAAAAAAAAAAAGCCCACAAATATCCAGTAGCAAAAGGCTGGACAATCTGCATCTTCATCCCTCACAGTGCCTCACAATGTGGGACCTCCGTCCCTATGACACTGCTCTAAGGAGGTAATGCCTCCATTCCCCAAAGCATCTTGTCAAGGAGGGCCAGCTAAATGAGTGAAATGTTCTCTCTCCAGGGTTCTCAACTCTGCACCAGGAATCATAATGAGGAGGACTCATAGGTTATTTGGTGGAAACAGTGATGTCATTAATTTGCTAATTTGTGTTGTTTCCTATGTGGCCAGCATTCCAAGGAAAGGCTATTTTGGCACTCATGGGGACAAGCAATATTTTACAAATAATATTAACTTGTCCTGCATTCACGAGAAAAGACAGAGTCCTTCAAGATAATAATTACCTTACATTCTAGTCCCAGCACCACTCTCACTGTTCCCTTGATTTGGCCAGGTCCCTGGAACCAAGTGGCATCTCAGTGACATGGTATTCTCTTGTTACCATTCGTCTTTTCTTCTTGGATAACCCATGGACCTAGAGAAATACCAGGAACCAAAAGGCAAATAGATTCTCATCCAAAATGTGAAGGTTCTGAAAGGAAAGAGTCTTCAAAGCTCCCTTAGTTTTGTATGTCACTTGGGGACAAAAGTACATTTTTTAAACTGGAGTTATGGATCTGTACCTGAGGAAGAACCATAATTTCAGGTGATATAGGAAGTATATTTCTCATCATGTGTCATCCTTCTGAAAGTGTAATCCATCAATATGTTCTTTGTCTTTTTAAATAACATTTGAAACTTGTTCCACCCCATATGCTGTATTTTTATCACTTAAGTTACATAAAACAATACAATCTGGATCTCCATCTATTCCTTGACTATTTCTTTTTTTTTTCTTTCAATTAAAGGAGTATGCAAGGCTCTCTTCTTGAACCAAGGCATTGTAGGCTGGGAGGAATAAAACTATATTCTTGATATGTCTTACTATAAGTATCAATCCTATCACTTTTTGTTTGTGAAACTTTTTACAGAATTTAGTTTTACAAGTCCTCCATGTATAACAACTACCTTATAAGATTTCCTCTCAAGTTTTTATAAAGTACTTAACCTCTTTGACCATATCCATTATTGAAGCCCCAGTGTTCTGTCATAGCCATCCAAAGTAGGAGAGAACTGGGTTCAACTCTAAACTGTGGTTCTGAATTCATCTGCTATTCCTGTTTCTGTGTTCCTGGTCCACAGTCAAAAGGTGTTCTGGATTCTGTTTGATTCATTCATTGGATATCCTGCATGCTTACAACAGTATTTATTTTCCTGAATTCTCTAGATCCTCTCTTCCCAACTCTATGGCCCAAAGCGTAAGCTATTCCATTCCAGACCTAGGTTTTATGGAGTTGGCTTGGTTCTGGGATCCTGAGTGCCCAGTTGATAGAGAAGGGTTCAAGTGATTGTGTGAGGAATTAAATTATAAACATAAAATTTCTTTGTAAACTTTAGAATACAAGTTATTATTTTGATTTTTTTATTTGTATACAGTAAAATAGGTTGACATTGTAGAAATGATTAATTCTGGCCTAGATATCAGAGGGTTACACAGAAGAAACCCAGAGACTGAGCCTTACAATTATATTTGCAGGGAGATAGTCTGAAGACAGAAAAGAGTATAATCAGAGAATGGAACCCTGGGCTGAGAGGAGCAACAGAAGGCCAGAGAGGGGTATTTAAAAGAAAATGCTGAAGAAATAAGTCATACCAGATCAGAGAGGCCCTTATCCCCTTTATGCAATTTTAGTTTTGAAGACATATTCATTCCTGGTACCTTTACTTTTCTCAGTGAAAACAAGTTCATCTACTGAGACGGGAAAAGAGTTCCTTGAGAAGACTGGTGAGTTCTTAGATGGCTGATATAGGAATGGCAGAAGTCTCCACACTAGAAGAAGGTAGAAGATTTCTGAGGACTGCAACACACATATACACCAGTTTAATCTAACCTGTTATGGACTTCCCTCCAGTGAGGCTGGCAACATTTCTTGGAAACAAATGTATAGTAATGGTCTGGGAAGTGAAATAATTGCCAACATTTCATTTATTATTTTCCTATAGGTTTATCTTTAGTTTCTTGGATTGTATTTGCTTCAATCATCAGTATTTTACTGAACTTTTCTCTTATCAGCTATACTGAGGACTAATAAACTGAATCTATATAAAGTAAGTGATTCACCAAGTATACATTCCTAATGCAACCACTAAAACTGCAATACAAAACATTTCCATTTCGCTGGAAATATTTGATTTGCCCTTCTGCAATCCTTTCCTCTTTATCTTGGCCCACACAGCTGATTTGCTTATGTTGGTAAGAATCCATTTTGGTTTTAACCAAGTGGAATTATTTGTTGTCTTACTTTTAAAACTCGTATCACATATTTTATAGTATGTCCATGCCATTGAGAGGACCATCACTTCTTTTTTCATTGCTGGATATATAGCTGCACCTTATAGTATTTATACATTTGTGTATTGATAGCAATTTGGGCTATAAACAGGTTATAAAATATCATTATGTAAATTCATGTACAAACTTTAATGTAGACATTTTTATTACTCTTGAACAAATACCTAAAAGTGAAATGGATGGGCCAAATACTAGGTTTTTTTTTTTTTAATTTTTATTTTGTGTGTGTGTGTGTGTGTGTGTTTGTTGTTGTTGTTGTTTGTTTGTTTGTTTTACATTTCTGGAGATCAGTTAATAAAGTATTATAAACAATTTCTAATTGACCTGCCTCCTCCCCAACCTTTGCTCTGTCAATTTTTTCAATTGTGCCATTCTACATTCTATATCATTGGGGTTACGTAATAACATTCAATCTTTTAAAAATGTACTTACTGGATATTCATATATCTTTATTTTTTCTTTTGTCTATTTTCACTTTGACCTCTAATCTTAATATTGGTCTAGGCCTCTTTGCCAAAAATTAATTAATCAGATTTATCTATATCTCTTTCTAGACCCTTTAATGTGTTCCAATGACCATATGTCCATCATTCATCTATAGAATACTAATTAATGAAGCTTCATAAAAAGACTTGATTCAGGTAGTAGAATTGTATTATGTTATAAAATTTCTTTGGTTATTTTGAGTCATTGCATTTCTATGTAAATTTGAGAATCAGATTGACAGTTGCTAGTATTTGTAAAGTTAGAATTTTATGTAAAATAAAAACCTTGATTGGAATTTTGTTCATTCTTCAAATAATTTTGGTAAAATTAAACTCTTAAAATGTTGGCTTTTCTAAGCATAAAATTACATATTTGTCCATTATTTGAATCTTTTCCAACTTTACTTATCAATATTTTCTTCATAATTTTACCTCTGGATAATATCTATCTAAGTCTTTTGAAAACACTTTGTGGACTAAAACATGGTTTATCTTGGAAAATATTCTATATGCACTTGAGAAGAATATATATTCTATTATTTTTGATAGTGTTTTGTGTATGTATGTTAAATATAAGTGGTTTTAAAGGTTGTTCAAGTCTTTTACTTATCTTTTGTCTGATTGTCCAACCCCATAACTTACAGCAGGATAATGATATCTCTAGCTACTATTTTTATCTTCAGTTGTTAGTTTTTGCTTCATGTATATTGATGATCTGTTATAAGGTATGGACATATTTACAATTATATCTTCTTGCTGTATTGAATCTATTTAAATATGTATTTTTTATTTTTATGTTTATTTATTTTTATTCTAGTTTTTATATATGACAGCAGAATACATTACAATTCATATTACACATATAGAGCACAATTTTTCGTATCTCTGGTTGTATATGAAGTGTATTCACACCATTCGTGTCTTCATATATGTACTTAGGGTAATGATATGCATCTCAGCTCACCATCTTTTTTACCCCCATGTCTCCTTTCCTCCCACCCCTTTGCTCTATCTAGAGTTAATCTAATCCTCCCATGCTCCCCCTTTCAATGCCACTATAAATCAGCCTCTTTATATCAGATAAAGCATTTGGCATTGGTTTAGGGGGATTGGCTAACATCACTCAGCATTATATTCTCCCACTCCATCGATTTCCCTGCAAATGTCATGATTTTATTCTCTTTTATTGCTGAGTAATATTCCATTGTTTATATATGTCACATTTTCTTTTTCAACATCTCTAGCAATTAGAGAAATGCAAATCAAAACTACTCTAAGATTTAATCTCATTCCAGTCAGAATGGCAGCTAATAAGAACACAAACAACAATAACTTCTGGTGAGGATGTGGGGAAAAAAGGCACACTCATACATTGCTGGTGGGACTGCAAACTAGTACAGCCAATATGGAAAGCAGAATGGAGATTACTTGGAAATCTGGGAATGGAAATACCATTTGACCCAACTATTCCACTCCTCAGTCTATACCCAAAGGACTTAAAACCAGCATACTACAGGTACACACACAGCCACATCAATGTTTAAAGCAGCACAATCACAATAACTAAACTTTGGAACCAACCTAGATACCCTTCAGTAGATGAATATTTAAATATATTTTTTAAGACAACAAATATTTGAAAACATTTTGGAAGTATAGAATTATATTTCAATATTTGTGTACAATAAATGTAATTGATGTATACATGTCTTCAAAATTTTATTATTTCTGTGTTTTTAAAGCATTAGTGGAGTACAAGGGAAACAATATGATAATAATTGACCAAATCATGAATGCAGATATAGTACTTTTTAATATTATCAAATCTCCCAAGGAGAAGAGCAAGAAAGAAGGCCCAGGACCAAATAAATTATCAGCTGAATACTATCAGACTTTTGAAGAAGAACTAATGACAGTGTCCCTCAAATTATTCCATTAGATAGAAAAGGATGAAACACTTCCAACTTCGTTCTATGAAGCCAGTATCACACTCATACCAAAGCCAGAAAAGGACACATCAAGGAAGGAGAACCAGAGGCCAATATCCCTGAGGAACTTAGATGAAAGTATACTTAATAAAATATTAGCAAATTGTGTTCAACAACATATTAAGAAGATGTTTTATACATCGTGACCAACTGAGTTTTATTTCAGGGATGCAAGGGTGGTTTAACATTGCAAATTAATAAATGTAATTCATCACATAAATAGAATTAAGGGAAAAAAATCACATAGTCATCTTAATAGATACAGAGAAAATCTTTTACAAAATTCATTACCTATTTTTGATTAAAACACGGATGGAAGTAGGAATAGAAGGAACCTACCTCAACCTCATAAAGGCTATGGGGAACCAAGGATGTGTACTCTCACCACTCCTATTTAATAAATTATTAAAATATCTAGCAGAACAATTAAACAAGAGAAAGAAATAAAATGAATAAGCTTAGGAATAGAAGAAATTAGATCATCTTTGTTTTCAGATGATATGATTCTATACTTAGAAGATACAAAAGCTCCACCAAAAGACTGCTAGAACTAATAACCAAATTAGACACATTATCAGGTTACAAAGTTAGCATAAAAAAATCAACAGCTTTCCTATATACCAATAATGAATCTTCTGAGAAAAAAATATCAGGAAAACAATCCCACTCACAATACCTAAAACAACAACAAAAATAAATAAGTAAATAAAATAAATCTAACCAAGGAGGAGGAGAAAGACTGCTACAAAAAAACTAAGGTACATTGAAAACAGAAATTGAAAGAAACAAAAGATGAAAAAAAGACCTCCCATGCTCATGGATAGGCAGAACTGACATTGTTGAAATGGCCATACCACCAAAACCAATATACAGATGCAATGCAATCCTTATCAAAATAACATATTTTGTGCATATATGAATATATAACAAGGAACTAGAAAAAACTGTCCTAACATTCATTTGGAAGAATTAAAAACCCAGAATCGCCAAAGCAATTCTAAGCAAAAAGGCAATGCTGGAGGTTTCACAATACCTAACTTCAAATTATACTACAGAGTATAGTAACGAAAACTACATGATACTAGCATAAAAATAAACATAAACTAATGGAACTTAAAAAAAGACAGAGACAAACCCACATTGATACAATCATCTGATCCTCTTAAAAGTTTCCAAAAACATATATTGGAATAAAGCCAATCTTTTTAATAAATCGTGCTGGGAAAACTGATTATTCATATGTAGAAGTATCTCTTGCCCTATACAAAAGTCAACTCAAATGGAACAAAGGCCTAAAAATTAGACCAGAAAATAGGCAACTACTAGGAAATAATATTTGGTCAACACTCCAAAATATAGGTACAAGTAACAATATTTTTAATGGAATCCCTAAAGTTCAGGAAATAATGCTGAGTTAATAAATGGGATGGTATAAAATTAAAAAAGCTTCTTCACAGCAAAGGAAACAATTAAAACTGTGAAGAGAGAGCCTACAGAATTGGAGAAAAATCTTTGTAGTTTCTCTTCTGACAGAGGATTAATATCCAAAATATACAAAAAACTAAAAAAAAAAAAAAAAAAAACCAACAAAACTAAACCCCAGTTGGGGATGTGGCTCAAGTGGTAGCGCACTTGCCTGACATGTGTGCGGCCTGGGTTAGATCCTCAGCACCACATACAAATAAGGATGTTGTGTCCCCTGAAATCTAAAAAAATAAATATTAAAAATTCTCTCTCTCTCTCTCTCTCTCTCTCTCTCTCTCTCTCTTAAAAAAATCCTTAAAAAAAACTAAACCCCAGAAAAAACAAGTAACTAATAAGTGAATAAATGAACTAAACAGACACTTTTCAAAAGATGAAATTCAAATGGCCAGAAAATGTATACAAAAATGTTCTATATCATTAGTAATTCAAGAAACTACACTGAGATTTCATCTCACACCAGTCAGAATGGCAGCCGTCAAGAATACAAATGCTAATAAATGATGGAAAAGATGTGGAGAAGAAAGAATACTTTGACACTGTTGATAGAATTGTAAATTAGTGCAACCACTATGGAAATAAATATGAAGACTACTCAAAAGATTGGTACTGGAACCACACTATGACCCTGCTATGCCACTCCTTGATATTTATCCTGAAGAATTAAATCATCATACTATAGTGATACATGCATACCCATGTTTATAGCAGCACAATTCACAATAGTCAAACTATGGAAACAGCCTACATGTCCATAAATGGATGAGTAAATAAATAAAATGTGGGGAATATTCACAATGAAGTTTTATTCAGCCATAAAGAAGAATGTCAATACGTCTTTTGCAGAAAAATAGATGAAGCTTGAAAGCATTATGCTAGGTGAAATAAGACAAATTCAAAGGTCAAGGGTCATATTTTCTCTCATTTGTGGAATTTGGAAGAAGAAAGGGAAATATTATGAAAATCAAAGGAATATTGGTGGAGCAGAGGAAAGGACCAAGTGGAGGGATGAGGGAAAAGAAAGTAAAATACTGAGGGGTGATTTTGCCTAAATTGTATTATCTTATAATGTTATATTTTGTGCATGTATGAATATGTAACAAAAAATCCTATCATTATGTACAACTATATTGCACCAATTGAAAATATGGAATGAAAATTTGGGAAACTCCAGTTCTAATTCCAGCTCTGTTTCCATTTCTCTCTGTGACTTTAAATAAAGGTATATCATATTTTAGACCATGAAAAAATAATTAACTAAATAAAATATTCAAATCTACCCCCCAAACAGATGGCTATGAAAAATATGGAAATAATAAATAAAATGATATACCATTCCTAATATTTCAGAAAATATCTTGACTTTGAGGGAATTTTATTGTGGAATATAGAGGTACAACTGAGACACTCATTTCTACTTTCTGTCGGTCAGTTGAGGATCAAAGACATAAGAATGAGATCTATATTCTCTGTAAATAAAATCTCCATGGATAGAAAAGCGACAGTGTTTTTAAGTTTTATTTCCCCTCACTCAATATTGCTCCATAAATTTGCCAACATTAATACTCTTTCTCTCCTGACCCACAACAATTTTCCCTACTGAGTTTGCTCTTTGAAATGGCTCCACAGATTGATGCTGGGCAGTGATCAAAGAAGTCTGTCTTTGATTGGGAGGGAAGAAAATCTATGAACTTATGCTTAATTGTAGTTGTTGAGTTTTCATGACCTCAATCTGTATATCTTCAGTTTCAGCCTTGTGAAGTCATTATTTTGCTCTAAGCAAATGCTTTAGAAGTTGTAAGTATTACCTTTGAAACAATCTTTTTTTGTATTGAGGGACTTTAATGTTATTTTTAAAAGACTTTTTTAGAGCTTTCTTAATTTTACAAAAACTTAGAAGAAAGGATCAGCTATTATCCATATACTTTCTACTCACACACTTGCATGACCTACAACATCCCCCATGAGACTAATTGACTTATTGCAATCAATGAACCTATGTTGAAATATTATAATCACCTAAATTGCATAGTTTATTTAAGGTTCATTCTTGATGTGGTAGATTCTATGGGCTTTGATGAATATATAATGATATATATCCATCATCACATTACTATACAGAGGATTTTGACAGCTATAAAATTCCTCTTTGACCTAATTATCCCACTTCAACCACTAGAAATCACTGAACATTTTACTATCTTCAAAAAAATTTTTTTAAGAGAATCTCATTTAGATGAAAAGATTTATAGATTATTTTTATAGTTGGCATTTTTCCATTTAGGATTATGCATGTAAGTTTCCTTTGCATTTATTCATGGTTTTAAAGTTTATTGCTTTTTAGTGTTGAATAATATCCTATAGTCTAGGTCTACCAGGGTTCATTTATTCATTCACTTAAGTAATGATATTATCATTGCTTCCAAGTGTTGACAATTATAAGTAAAGAATTAACAAATATCTCTATGCAACTTAAAAAAAAAAGTTGTAGATGGACACAATACCTATAATTAATTGATTCTTTGATATTGGGAATTAAACTCAGGGGCACTTAACCACTGAGCCATATCCCCAGCCCTTTTTTAAAATTTTATTTAGAGACAGTATGTCACTGAGTTGCCTCATTAAGTTGATGAGGCTGGCTGTGAACTTGTGATCTTCCTGCCTCAGCCTCTAGAGCCACTGGGATTACAGACACGCACCACAGGGCATGGGTCCTTATACTTTATTTATTTATTTCTTTGTGGTGCTGAAGATCAAACCCAGTACCTCACACATTTTTGTATGCCATTTTGATATGGGCATTAGTTTTCAACTTCTCTACGTAAATTCTAAGGAGTAAGATGACTAGATCATATGGTAAGGGGATGCTTAATTTTATAAAAAAACAATCAAACTGTCCTCCAATGTGTTGTACCATTTGACAGTCTCATAAACCATTCAGTAATGTTCTTGTACTGCATAGTTTCACTATTGTCAGTGTTCTGAATTTTGGCTAAGTACATATGCAATGGCATATTGTTTGCATTTGCATTCCCTTGATGATACATGATGTAAAACATCTTTTCATATTTTTATTTGATATCTATGTGTCTTCTATGGTAATGTGTTTGTTAAAGTCTTTGGTTCAATTTATAATTAGGTTGTTTCCTTATTGTTGAGTTTTAGGAAATTCTTTGTATATTTCAGATAAGTGTTTCATCAGAGATGTCTTTTGAAGGTTCTGTCTACTAGTCTATGATTTGTCTTATTCTCTTGAACTTAACTTTTAGAGAGAAAAAGGATTTAAGTCCAACTTGATAGTTATTTCTTCATGGATTGTATCTTTGTGAGTGTGATTTGAAAAATCGTCACCATGCCCAAGATCATCCAGGATTTGTCCTATTTTACCTTTCAGGAATTCTAAATTTTATGATTTACATGTTGTTTTCTGATTCATTTTAGTTCATATTTGTAAAGAATATAAAATCTGTTTTTAGATTCATTTTATATAAATTATTATGGGAGTATTTAAAAAAATGTTGACCCTTCCTTATAATGGAACACTAGGCAGTCGTTGAGAATTTTTAAATACTTAAAAAAAGCATTTTATTTAACTTTTTATTTAAAAGCATTTTATTTATTTAAAAGCATTTTATTTATTTAAAAGCATTTTATTTTATTTAAAGCATTTTATATTTTAAACATGAAATTTCACAGTATGATGAAAATTATAAAAATATATACATATGATAATATACTAAGATTATATGCAAATATATTTTATACCTAGTTTAAAACTTGAAAATTCATAAAATATTAACAGAAATTATTTCTGAACTGTTTATAATTTCCTTTTTTCTTTATGCTCCCAATGTTTAAATTATGCAATAATATTACTTTTACAATAAAGATGTTAACAATATCAGAATTTAGAAATATTTCTCAAGAGATAGAACATACGACTCCATAAATGGAATTGAGTAAACAAATATATGAAATATGTTTCAGATCTTCAGAGATCCTGAGAACTTCATTGTATATCCACCAACTATGTTTTTAACAACTTGAAATATTTTGTTTATATATTTATCTATTAAGCATGTGTTATGTGGACCATTTAATATGTGCTAGCAAATATACCAAAGGTGAAACAAGTTAGTCCCTTTATTTCTTGGTATTTGCTAAGGAATTGGTAATAAAATGAAAGACAGTTAAATTTCTATGTTCATGTTGTTAATCTGATAACTAGTACCTTTAAAACTATCATCTAAAATAGAGTTGGGTACAGAGACATTTTTGCTTACTTTTTTCTGTACTATACTATTTGAAATGTACATGGTGGTTGTTTCAATGCTGTGAGAAAATATCTTGGGGGTGGTGGGGAGGAAAAATTGACTTCGGCTTATGCTTTCTGAGGTTTCAATTCATCCCTAGCTGGCTCTATTACTATGGGCTTGTGATGATGAGGCAGAGCATTATGGTGGAGAGAAAGTGGTGGCCAGAGCTGTTTGTCTAGTGGCAACCAAGAAGGAGAGGGGAAGGACCCAGGGACAAAATAGACCCTTTAAATACACAGCCTCTCTTCCAGCTAAGCACCACCTCCCAAACTTTCTACTTCTTCTACCAGCTGAGGACCAAATCTTCAACACATGATGAGACTTTGGGGGAACATTCCAGATTTAATTTCTAAACCAGTTATCTATCACTGCATTTATTATATCTAACACAGTTCTAGGCAAATTTCAATTTATCGATACAGATGAATAATTTTATAAGTTATTTTATATGTTTTTTCCTATCCTACTCCTAACTTCAAAATATCTAGAAATATTTGTAATGCAAAAATACTCTTTATTAAATTTTCTAAGAATTGCTTAACCAAATAAATGTTAAAGTTATATACAGTGAAATTCAAAACTCTTAAGCATACAATTAGGGAGTTTAGAGTAATATAAATTTTTGCAAGTACCTCCTCAAACTAGGTGGGGAACATTTCCTTTGCCCCAAAAGTTCTTTCATGCTTCCTCTAGTCATCCTCATAGGTAATACTTCCTCTCATTTCTATTAATGCAGATAAATTTTATCTGTTCTTGATTTTCATATAAATGTTACCATATAATTAGTACTTTTTTGTGTCTGGATTCTTTTGTGCACCATAATACTTTTGAGATGCATTTATGTTAGTGCTTAGTGAATACTGTTTAATCATTTTACTGCTGAATAATATTTTATTATATGACTACATTGCATTTTGTTTATCCATTCTCTTGTTGATGGATATTTGGGTCATTTTAAGTTTTAGACTTTTACATAAAAAGATACTGTAGACATTTTGCACATGTTTTGTTAATATACTTTTATATTTTTATAATTTTTTATTAATATATTTTTATTTTGTGAATATTGAGTCTAGGCATTGCTGGGGAGTCATCCCAGTGGGTATAAAATCATATAGTATTGATTTCAATTTTAATTTCCCCAATGAGTAAAGATGAACTTCTTCTTTTTGGTCATTTGCATATGTTCTTTTATTAAATGTCTGTTCAAATTATTTGCTGATCTTAAAAACAAATAAACAAAAAACAGTTTTTCTTTTTGTTAATGGTTTATAGAAGTATACCATATATATGACATATTTATTGAATATTTCCGTATGTAAATATTTTCTCCAAGTCTATAGCTTGCTTTTTCATCTTCTTAATAGTGACTTTTGATTAGCAGAAATTTAAATTTTTGATGATGTCTAATTTTCCTGAATTTATTTTTGCTTACTACCATAACAAATCATGGCTTAAGCAATACAAATCTATGCTCTTACAATTCTACAGTTCTTACTTGAGTCTCAAAGGGCTAAAATCATGGTATCATTAGGCTACATTCCTTTCTAGAGGCTCTAGGGGAGAGTCTATTTTCTTGTTTATTTGAGTCTTTGGCAGAATTCAGCTCCTTTCAGTTGTAGAATCTGATTGAAATTCCCTTTTCTGGCTGGCTGCCAGCCAAAAATTGTTCTCAGCTTCCAGAGGTTTCCTACATTATTTGGCTCCTGACCCCTCTTCCTCCATCTTCAAAGTCATTAATGGTATGCTGAGGCCCTCTCGCATTTTGAATCTCTCCTTTTTCTTGCCTCAATGTTCTCTGACCCAGCTGGGAAAGGTTCTGTTTGTAAGGAATCATGGGATTCAATTGAGCCCCCCAGGATAATCTCCCCATTCAGGACCCACACCCTTTATCACATCTGGAAAGTACCATTTGGTACATCAGGTAACATTCAGTTTCTGAGGATTAAGGAATGCACATGTTTGGAGGCCATTATGCTGCTTGACATGTCATCAATTTTACTTCTTTAATAATTAGTGTCCTTTATGTTCTAAGAATTGTTTTCACCTTCCATTACCACAAAGATATTTTTTATGATTTTAAAAATAATTTTAGCTTTTATATTTAAGTGTATGGTCTATTTCAAATAGATTTTTTTGTGTGTGGAGAAATGTAGAAAGTAACATTGATTTTTCCATAAATGTATCACTTTGTTATAGCAATACTTGCTGAAAAGAATTTCCCCATTCAATCCACTTTGTGCCTTTGTCAGAAACTGATTGACTGCATGTGTGTAAGTATATTTCTGGAAATGGACTAGATATTTTACAATCACAACAAATTGGTGTCATTTTTAATTTTGTTTACATATAATTCTGACTCCCAGATCTTTTCTTTTCTATGTATGTATAAAATCATTGCTCTGTTTTGCATTGTTATTATGTGTAGGGGGAAAAAAGAGCAGATATAGACTTCCCTGTATTCCTTTTCCTTTTCTTTTGGTTATTTGTTTTTCCCCCTGGACATTAAATAAGTATGTGTATGGCTGATGATTATATCATATCATTGACTTAATGTGAATGTTTATACATATTTTCAAAGCACCATTTTTATATTGTTAGAATAAATATTTCTTCTGGTGGAAAAAATTCAGATATTTCCCTGAAATCCCTAAAAATAAATCAACCAATAAAGACTATAATTCTGAATCTACATTTGTTTAGATGTAATACCAGTAGCACTTTATAATGGTCTTTTAGTGAGTAAAAGATTGTCCTAGAGACAACCACCTAAACACGTACCTACAGAGAGAGAGAGAGAGAGAGAAAGAGAGAGAGACTGACTCATAGCTTTATTTTCTTCTGAAAGATTTTTGGCCATCAAAGGATTAGTTCACATTTCCTAAAGGTAGAGGAAGATTGATGCTATCTAATTTCAAGAGGGAAAGAGATTGGTTGGAGAATAACTTTCTCAAGATTAAGAGACACCAGGTTTTTTTGTTTGTTGGAATTGTAAAGACTTTTCCATATGTGCACACGGTATCACGTATAAAACTGCTATGATCACCCTTCTATGGGTCCCTATTATACAGACTGAAGAGAGAAAGAAGCCTTTTGTAGTTTTGTAATTCAGTGTCTGTGGCACAAAGGAGCTAAGAAGACGGTCTCCTAAATGTCTGTACAAATTGAATAAGACTATAACCATGACTGAAATGCTGAGGTTTGTATAGGTGAACATGAATTCAGATGAGTGATGACTGTGTGGCCTGCCCACACAGCATCATCAGAAATAGCAATTGACAATATTGATATTTAGATAAAACGACTGTTAAGAAGTTTTGATTTCAGGTAGGTCTTTCTTTATTTTACTACAAGTTTTATGATGTTTGGTATTTGAGCATGACCTTGAAGAAGAAAAGGAACAATGTGAAGCAAATGATTATAGGATGTATTGCTATATAGGGAAGTGAGAAATTCTAGCTAATGAGATTTAATTTATAAGAAGCCATTGATGTGAAATTTGTATTTATGTGATTCAGGTTTTCTGCACTTTTTAATTTTGTTTTTTCTTCTTACTTCAATATTTTTGGCAATTTTCTAAGTCATTAAATTTACTTAAACCATGATTTTAAACAATAAAACTTATTCTATAGTATGGTTATACTATATTTATTTTATCATCTCCTATTGAAGTTTAAACTTTTCTTTTCTTTTTTTCCCCCCCTGAAATGGTGCTATGGATTGAACCCAAGGTATTTTACATATTAGGCAAGCACTCTGCCAACTGAGCTACATTTCCAGAGCCTCCTATTAAATTTTAAGAGTTATCAAATGATCCTCAGAAAATAATATATCAAATTCCCCCCTTCCACCAGTGTTTAGCTCTGCTACCTATATCTTTCAGAATAATTCATATTATTTAAAAACTCTTAGTTAACTAAGAATAGCAAACATTACTTTTTTCTTTGTTAATTTTTCAAAGAAAATTTCATAAAACATTTTTCCTAAAAGTTTGTTTTCATTTCTTCAAAATAATTGGGATCATTTTGACAAATTTTATCCAGCTACCTAGTAAAAGTCCCAATCCAAATAAAAGTTTATCCACATACTTGAAGAAAACCAGTTGCTATGCCTACTTTCTTAAGAACAACCCTCTCCCAACTACTTTAGAAAAAATTGCTTTGGCTCAAATATCTGCAGACTTGGGAGATTTATTCTTATTTTAGATTATTTTTTGTTAGATTTCTAATAATTAAGTTCATTAAGCACAAATAGATTTTCCTAAAATGTATTTTCATATTTCCCTTCTTATCTTTCTGAAGTAATCTATAACCACTTTTGAAGAGAAAAGATAATATTTGTGTCTGGTTCTTGGATAATCCAAGAACATCTTAATTATGGCCTTAAGCTTTGGTCTCTCCTTCCTAAATATTTATCTTATTCCATAAGTTTGTATTAAGTATAACCAATAAAAGTTTGGGTCTGCTTTTTTCATCATTGAAGCCAGACTTGGCATAAGTTATTTCCAATGAAATACAAATTTGACTGAACCCACACTAACTTAAGAGAAATAGAAAATTTACTGGAAGTCTCTTAAATGATAAATGGTATTCCATTCAAACGTACATCATGAGCTGGGGTAGCGGCTCTGTGGTAGAGCATTTGCCTAGTACGTGCAAGGCCCTGGAATCAATCCTCAGCACCAAATAAATAAATAAATAAATAAATAAATAAATAAATGTATCATGTCCAACTACAACTAAAAAAATAAATATTAAAATATAAAAAGTACATCATATCTTGTTGGAAACTATTTTCTTTCACCTATTGGCTCTCTAATGACACCTAGTTGTAAATTTTTTTTCTCCAACTGTGTATTCTCTCTCCTTAAACTGTCTTTCCCTTACATGCTCAAGCTGTACATTGGTCATATGTTATAATAATGTGGCAAAGCAACACCCACAAACCTCATGCATATGAGCAACAAATATGTTTCATTTACAAAACTAAGGGAATCATTAGATTTGGGCTGTGTTTGCTCATATGTGTATGGTCAACTACAAATCAGGTAGGTGGCCTTGCTGAGCTTGGCTGGTTTCTTTCACATGCTGGATGGAACCAGTGCTTATTAATTGATCTAGAATGGTCTGGACTAGAGTGATTTATGTATTTTACATGTGGCTCATCCTTTTTCAATTTTACCCAGGCATGTTTTTCTCATGATAATGGCAAAACATGAGCACTATGAACTTAATTACTCACATGTATTTCAAGTATCTGCTTCATTACATATGCTGACATCTCATGGTCAAAACAGTTCACATAGTAGAGCTAAAGTCTGAGTGGAAGTTAGAGTGAAATGCATTGGCCTTCAGTGTAGGTGAGAAGAATTAAAGCTATGAATGAAAACAATCTACATAAGCCAGTTTTATTTTTCTCCTTCTTATTCTCTCCATACATGTACATGTTTGTGTATTTGTGTGTCTAGTTTTTTCCTATTTGGTTTCAATCTCTCTCTTTTTACAACATACTTCTAGAAAGCCTCTTAGGCTACATTAATTTTGCTTTCAAACCTTCTCTGATTTGCATAATTAAAGTGGAGAAATAGTTAAGACAGAAGTAACAGTGTAGGTGTTCAAATAAGCATAATCAGAGTGAACAATAAGTAAAACTTAGTTTGAGGAAAGGGAGATAGTCCATGAATATTTCATGCATTAATGTTTTTAACTTGTCACCAAAAAAACAATGTTGGAATAAAATAGATCTCAAGAGCATATTATTCCAATGCAGAAGCTACCCCCAGAGAAAAACTTAAGACTTTTCTCTTAGCTATTAGGGATTCATTACTCTTTGGCCTGTTCATCTGAATGGAATATTATTCAAAATCAGATATCCCACTGGAGTAATATGATGGTCCAGATGGTTGAATTAAAATATATACTTTTCCACGTTTTCCAGGCTCAAACAATTTCTCCCATTTGCAATGGCGAATAACTGTGGGATGAAAATTATTACATGATTGCACAAATCCAAAGTTTTACTCAAAGGTACTTCAGCAGTCCACAACATTATAAAACTGGCATGTGGGGAATAAAAGAACTTCCCCAATGTTTTAGAAGAAAATACAATTTGTCTTTACCTCAGGGTCATATGGGTATTCAAATTCTGAACCCCAAACTAGAGGCTATAGAGTCAGAGAGAAATGGTTTTGATTCAGCTTCTTCCTGTTGCTGATTTCATGGTCTTTAGAGTTTAATTAATATTATTGTGTGTCAATTTCCTCTTTAAAATATGGTGATAGTAAGACATTTTTTTAGGACTAACTATAATAAAATGAAAAAATCTAGTGTAATGTCTCATAATAGGACTCAGTATGGTTGACTACTCGCCTCCTATCAAAAACCCAGCCAACTTATCCTCTGGAGAAAGTGACTAAGAGAAACAAAAGAAACCCTTTCCATAAATTCATGATTTTCAACCTTGGCTGCATATTAGAGTCACCGGGAAGTTCTTGGAAAACTGTCTGGGATCCACTATTTTAAGCAAGCATCTCCCTCAGTGGATGGTCTAAATCATGGGTTTTTATTTTCTTTGCTTTGTTGTTGTTGTTGAATTGTTTGTTTTTGTAAAATGTCCTAGGTGATTGCGAATCATTGTGAGAGCATTAAGGGCCTTGCTCTAGTCCCTTAGTTCATGGTATGGGCCCAGACCAGCAACATCAACATCTCTTAGGAACTTGTCAGAAATGTAAATTTAGGGCCCTATCTAAAGCAGCTAAATCAGAAATTTAAGAGTGGGGAGGGATAGAGAACAACAGGGTGTGTTTTACCAAGCTCTCCAGCTGGGTCCAATGAACAATAACACTCAAACTTATCATGGATATAATTTAATTGATATCTCAAAGAATCACACACAGTGCTTGCTTGATATATGCATCTGTGTGTCTGACAACACTCACTAAAAAAGGTAACATTACTGCATGTAAATTATACTTTGATTCTTTTAAAAAACTACCCAAGTATATTGTCTTGTGGATTTTCATACAGAGATACTAAATTAATGTGTTTAGGTTGGGACTCAGTTAACTATGTTTTTAAAGCATGACAAAAACTGTGTTCCGGTAGGCCAGCAGAGCACATCTCCAGTTTGCCTATTATTATCTATATTCCTTTATTACTATAGATCCCTGCATAGATGATATGTCAGCATCTTTAATCAATAGCCCTTTTTCTCCCCACATCCTTACAGAAATGCCTTAGGAAAATATATTTTCATGTAACTTTGGTTATAATAACCCTTTTACAGGTAAAAATTAGAAATAGTTCTTATCAAAAATTTCCATTTTTTAAATTATTTAGTAGTTGTCTTTATAAAACTGATATAACAGTTTTCTTATAAAATTCATTTCCAAGTAAATTTTGTTCTGTCCTGATTGCTGAAATATGTTTTATCCAACAATTAACAAAATAGTGTAAAATAGTATGTTTCTCATTTTTTTAATTACAATTGTGGGATAAATCTGACCTACATTTAATGCCAATTTCAACAACTCCACTGATGCAGTTATTCCATATATTTTCTCCATGCAGTATTTTAACATATTAAGAATTTGTGAATGTGTCCTTTATTACTTTAGCTTAACCAGTTGATGTACATAACAGAGTGAGGAATTCTGTTAACAATACTCTACATGATAATTCAAGTCCCATTTAAGACATTCAGTTTTCCTGAGATAGTGAATATAATCCACTGTTTTCAAAAAAATCTAAAAAGAGGAAAATCGGGTACTAGTTAGCTAAACCACCACCACCACCAACAACAACAAAACCCAGTTAGAAAACATTCCTAGTTTTAAAAAGACACCTTGTGTGTTTAGATAAAACCATATAGCACAATTTGTCATTTTCTGAATATATTAAGCAATGTAAATAACAAGAGCATTAAAGATGACTCCATTCTTGGTATTATGTGACAAAAACCAAAGGTGTTTTTTGAAATATGTGAATGTTCCTGGGGAGAATCCTATGACCCAATGACCCAAATGCCTCTGAGCTTGACTGATAAACTCTGCTGTGTGTGTGGCTTATGAACAGACTCTGAACGTCTCTGGTTTGCTTTTCTGTCTTCCACTGGAATGGTACTCAATACATCTCTGTGGGTGAACAGTCAAAATTCATAACCTACATAGACTTTAGATTTTACAAACCCCAAATCAGAATGTCTGCAGTTTCCTGTCAGCAAGTCTCTTAGTGAGTTAGATTCTGCTGTGTTGTGAGCCCCCTTACCCAGAAAAAAAAAAAAAGCATCATCAAAAAAGCAGGTTCACTTGGAAATGTATCAAACTATAGCTCCCTAGAAGGATTTCGTTTTGTTTTTAAAGGTGGTCAAGTTTATGAATGCTTTCTTAGTAATGCTCTGGGAGATGGTAAATCAACATATTTTCCATATTTTCCACACTTCACCAAGATTTTGTTAAACTAGTGTCCCCAAAGTCCATGTTAAAATTTATATTTCTATATTAAGAGAAATCCATGGAATAGTCTGTTCTTGTATCATAGTAAAAAAAATGCCACTGCAAAAACAGATGTTTATGATCATCTCTTTCCGCAGAACATGTGCTTCTGGGAACGCCACGTGCAGGGAGAGTGTCAGGACAGAGTGGCCTGATTTCTGTGTCTACACAGGGAATTCTTTTTTTATAATCTCAGACATATTTTTAAATTAAAAAAAATAGTTATTTTGAAAAAAAATGAAGCATGTTTTATCAAGCAGATATTTTTAATACTTACCACTGAGAAAGATTTCTGACTTTTTAGTTGAACTGACCCATCTGAAAGCTTTTGTGTATAAATTATATATTTTTAAACCATCAAGTAAAACAAATACAAGTTCAGGAAACATGAAAACGTAGTTGAATGAATTAGCTGTGTTATTTTTTTAAAAAGAGGCATGAAGTCAATAAGTATTGTCAGGCTCCTATGGGATCCAAGAGTTCACAGTGCTCCATGAATGAATTCCAACCACTTTAAGAAGACCATCTTAGAAGGTAGTGGGTTGGACCTTAGTGAAGAGAAACCCCTGTTCTGTGGGTTTCTAACAAGAGTCTGATTCCATTTTTCCCCCACAAGTCTGTATTATTTGCTCTAATGAGTTCTACATAACAGTAGAGTACATTTTGACATATACTACACAAATGGAGTATAACTTCTCTTTCTTCTGGTTGTAAATGATATAGAATTACACAGGTCATGTAATCATTATAGGCACATAAGGTAATAATAGTCAGTTCATTCCACTGTCTTTCCCACCTCTGTACCCCCTCTCTTCCCTTCACTCCCCTCTGTCTAATTCACAGTACCTCTATTCTTCCCTAGCTCTCACCCACCTTATTATAAATTAGCCTTTGGTTCTTGGGGATTGGTTTATTTTTCTTAGCAAAATATTCTCTAGCTTTGTCCATTTATTGGCAAATGTCATCATTTTCTTCTTCTTTAAGGCTGAGTAATATTCTATTGTGTATACGTACCACAAATTTTTCATTGCTGAAAGTTCTCAAGTACCACCACCTCCTTGATTCCCACAGCACCACATCTGGGGAAATTGATAAGAAAACCCAGGTGTGTCTTCCTTTGGTGTGGATGGGAAGTCCTAATCTCGGGATGTCTGCCCACAAAGGAAAGCTCATTCTAGCCAGTCTCCTTCACTACTACAACCCCATTTTCCATACCCTCCAGAAAAAAAAATTCTCACTTTTGTGAGGAATAAGCCTTTACATGATCTTTTTGTGAGTGTGTGATGTCAGTAGTCTCCACAGCTGAGCCATGTTTTGAGGATTAACACTATAATAATGACTTATTTTGCATTCACATTTAATAGCATTGTCTTCACCTTTCCATCATTTATATCCATGTTTTAATTTCAAATTTCTGTTACAACATCAGTTCACTAAGGGCTGTTGATAACTTTCTTTAACTCTTCTTCCCCACGGAAAAGAGTTACATTTATATGCTGTAGCTTTTCCTGCAATCCTCTTTCCATTTTAATACATTTAAAATCTGGATGAATTCTGAACCCATTAAACCAATATTTTCTGAGAACAGTAATTCTCTCTTTGGTCATTGTTGTGCCAAGATAAACAAAAGGGATTGAAACATATAAATATTCAATAAATATTTTTGAATGCATGACTGAATCCATCAATAAACATGTTAGTGCAGTCTTAGTAACTTAAACTCACCTTTTGTAGTAGAAACATCAACAAAAAATCATTCACTCAAGTTATTTGCTGTTTTTACTAAAAATTTCAATTACTTTTTAAGCACTTATCTTTTCCAACATTGAGCTAATTGCTTTATAGGCATTATCTAATTTAAAATCCTCAAGAGCCCAGAAAGATAGATATTATTTCCATTTTACATACAGAGAATAATTTACATGCCAAATATGTCCTTTCATTTCTTCCATTTATAAAATGGCTTGATGAATAAGGCTCGTAGTGATTTGGATCTTTCTTATTCTAAAGAGTAAAACAGAAGTCAAAGCAGAGTTGGAGCATTTCTGGTGGTCCCAGGCCTTGGCTGAGAATAAGAAAGAACTAGAACACCAGCTGACACAAGCTTTATGCCTGTTCAAGAAATGTAGTCGAATGCACTCTCTTCCCTTGTCTGATTTAGTTTTGGATTTTGTTTCATTCACATATGGTTATTAGATGCTATGCTACATACCATGGTCTAGGATGGCAACCAGCCATCATCCCTCTTTGCATGGAACTTCCAACCCAGTGGGGATGAGGGAAAACAGGAAAGGCTTGGGTTAAAAAAAGTAAATATTTTATTTCAAATTAAAGAGTTAATATTCTATGAAGAAAATGTTATTCTATGAAACACACACACTCACACACACACACACAGAGTTGTCAAAGACAAAGAATGGATATAGTGTGGGCTACCTAATGAGAAATGTTGGCCACAGAATAAATCCTTTTCCAGTGCATCATGCCTCAGGATTGTGCAGAGCTGTGACTCTTCAAAGGGAAGCCATGTTATGAATATATGCTCTCAAGCTTTCAAACACCAGCTGGAAGGTGGTTGTGGAGGCCTAGCTTGCCATGCCTCTGAAAGTTCAGGTCAGCACAATTGAATGCTGGTTACAATGCTCAAAGTCCAGTGTTCCAGGAGCTCCTTCAGTTCCAGGCAAAGCCCTGGGTAGATTATTCTGGCTGAACTTTACTGTTTTTTCACTTTTCGCAAGGTTACTAAGTTGCAGATATAAGCAATGTTCTCCTAGATCAGCTTTTATCAGTAATAAAGCTAATATTATCATTCTTCAGCTGCTTGCTTGTCTTAACTTTCATTTGGCTTTGAACTTGGGGACAGAAGAAAGATTATATTTATTGGATTTCCCTAGATTCCTAATCATCATGTTCACCACCAAAGCTTTTAATCCAGATGGTCTGCTTTTCATCAGAGATATTCATACTCCTCCCTTCAGGCTTTTAAATCTAGGCTTGCTCTTTTCTCAGAGCACTCAGCTCCCAGGAGAATGTCCTATGCAATGATCTTAAACCCATGGATTATAGAATTCTGGAACATTTTGTGGGAGGGATCCTAGGTATTTCATTCACTTTTGAATGTCCAGAAATTAGTACTTTACATAGACTTTAATAAGCAATAAGTACTACTTGAATATTAAATAGTTTTCTCTTGAGCAATAAGATTTTCTTAAAAGACCTCATAATCATCCTCTATCTACTCACTTTTGTAACTATCTGCCTCATATATTAGACTTACACAAACAAGACTATGTCACAGCAGGTGTAAATCTCAGCCCAAATTTCAGGAGTTGGGAGTAAAAGAGGATGTCTGCTTGTGTCTATTCCTGTTTATTTTCTTACCCTATTGTTTCCATCACAAGGATGGTGAAATGTTTTTCTTCATATTTTTCATCACATTTCTAAATCTTATACAAACACTATATCTAATTAAGAAATATTTTCAAGTCATTTGTAAGGCACAGATATGTCTAACAAAATTTGTACTACAATCATATGCATAAATTGAACAATATCAGCAACATAGAAAATTACTACTCTAAGATCAATAATATAAAACACACATACAAAAATAAAAATAGCCCAGAAACTGTTACTTTTCTGTGTCTATCATGAAAAGAACTATTTTAAAACTCCTTCCTAGAAGCATCATGTAAAAATAGACTATAATTCTGTAGTTTTGTATTAGATAACTTAAAAAAAAATTTCTTAAACTTAGTAAATACATATATATATGTAAATTTAAAGAAAGATTTTTTAGACTATTATTACTGAAAAACACGGCTATTTTGTATATAAGTTATATAGTATCTTTCAATAAATTTCAGTTTCTGTGTTATACTCATCACTGTTATCCAGCTAATATTTATTAGATCACTCTTGTGTGCCAGAAATTACTCAGGCTCTTCAGAAGCTTATACAATTCAGAGCTTATGGTCTGTAAGCTTGTGAGGTCTAGCAGAGAAGACTAAAATAGAAACACTTGGGAATATGTAGGAACAGAAGAGAAAAGTATCTGTTTTTATCTATACGCATGTACTATAGAGATTTTTTTTAAATATCAGTTAATTACCTCAGAACTATTTTCTCTTTTAACAGATGAGGAGGCTGTATAAGATAAAGAGTTCATCTCACCTGTCTAAGGTTGCAGTGGTCCAAGAACACATATCCAGGTTTGGCACTCTTTCCTAGTATGTTTTTATTTTTATTTAGATTCTTAAAAAGAATATCTATTAGAAAAATAAGCTTCTTTTCTCTCAGTTTTTACCCTCATTAATTACATTGTAAAATCATGATCTGTTGTTAATGGAAAGAACTTATATATTCATGTTCATATTATAGTTATCTCATATTAGACAAAGGTGCCAAAAACATTCATTAGAGAAAAGATAGCCTCTTCAACAAAAGGTGCTGGAAAACTGGAAATCAATATGTAGCAAAATGAAATTAAACCTTTATCTCTTACAAAAACGAACTCAAAGTGGATCAAAGACTTAGGAACTAGAACAGAGACACTGCACCTAATAGAAGAAAAAGTAGGCCCAAATCTTCATTATGTCAGCTTAGAAACTGGCATCCTTAACAAGACTCCCAAAACCCAAGAAGTAAAATCAAGAATCAATAAATGGGATGGATACAAACTAAAAAACATCTTCTTAGTGAAAGAAACAATCAGTCAGGTGAAGAGAGTACTTATAGAATGGGAGAAAATATTTACCACATGCACCTCAGATAGAGCATTAATCTCCAGGATATATAAAGAACTAAAAATCTCAACACCAAAATAAATTTAAAAAATAGATAAATAAATAAATAAATAAAAATAACCCAGTAAATAAATAGGCTAAGGAACTGAACAGACACTTCACATAAGAATAAATACAATTGACCAACAAATATATGAAAAAAATGTTCAATGTGAAAAAATCTTCAACATCTCTTGCAATTAGAGAAATGAAAATCAAAACTGTTGACAAGAATGTGGGAAAAAATATACAATCACACATTGCTGGTGGGATTGCAGATTGGTCCAACAATTATGGAAAGCAGTATGGAGATTCCTCAGAAAACTTAGAATGGAACCACCATTTGACCAAGTTATCCCAATCCCCAGTTTCTACCCAAAGGACTTGAAACCAGCATAGTACAGTAACGCAGCCACATCAATGTTTATGGCAGCTCATTTTGCTGTAGCCAAACTATGGAACCAAGCTAGATGCCATTCAACAGATGAGTGGATAAAGAAAATGTGGTGTATAAACACAATAAAATATTACTCATCCTTAAGGAAGAATGAAATTATGGCATTTGCAGGTAAATGGATGGAGGTGGAGAATATCATGGTAAGTGAAATAAGCCAGTCCCCCCAAAACAAAGGTTGAATGTTTTCTCTGATATGCAGATGTTAACTCACAATAAGGTATGTGGGCTAGGGAAGAAGATAGGTACTTTGGATTACGCAGTGGGGAGTGAAGGGAGTGGAAGGGGTATGGCGGTAGGAAGGATCCTAGAATGAATTGGACTTTATTACCCTATGTGCATATATGACTACACAACTGGTATAATTCCACATCATGTTTGACCAGAAGAATGGGTCAAAATCCATTCTACTTTCCTGTATAACTAATTAGAAAAAAATTAAAAATTCATTTAAAAAAATAGACCTGAATGATCACCAATACTTATTGCCATTCTGACTAGAGTGAGATTAAATCTTAGTTTTGATTTTCATTTCTCTAATTGCTAGTGATAATGAACATTTTTTCATATATTTGTTGATTGATTGTACATCATGTTCTGAGAAGTGTCTCTACAGGTCCTTGGCCCATTTATTGATCTGGTTATTTGTTTTTTGGTGTTTAGCTTTTTGAGTTTTTAATATACCCTAGAGATTAGTGTTCTCTCTATTGTGTGAGGAGTAAAAATTTGCTCCAAAGATGGTGGGACTGCAAATTTATGCAGCCAATATGGAAAGCAGTATGGAGATTCCTTGGAAAATTGGGAATGGAATCACCATTTGACCCAGGTATCCCTTTCCTCAGTCTAAACCCAAAGGACTTAAAAACAGCAAACTATAGGGACACAGCCACATCAATGTTTTATAGCAGCACAATTCACAATAGCTAAATTGTGGAACCAACTTAGATGCCCTCAGTAGATGAATGGATAAAAAAAAATGTGGCATTTATACACAATGGAATTTTACTCAGCAATAAAAGAGAATAAAATCATGGCATTTGCAGGTAAGTGGATGGAGTTGGAGGAGATAATGCTAAGGGCAGTTAGCCAATCCCCAAAACCCAAATACCGAATGTTTTCTCTGATATAAGGATGCTGATTCATAATGGGTAGGGAAGAGGAGCATGGGAGAACTACAGGGACTCTAGATAGGGAAGAGGGGTGGGAGGGAAAGAGAGGAGGCATGGGGTTAGAAATAATGGTAGAATGTGATGGTCATCATTATCCAAAGTACATGAAGACACGCATGGTGTGAATATACTTTGTATACAACCAGAGATATGAAAAATTGTGTTCTATATGTGTAATATGAATTGTAATGCATTCTGCTGTCATATATAAATTTAAAAAGTTAATTGAAAAAAAAGAAAAAAAAATAGACCTGGAATCCAGAATCTTCCACCATAGTATAGCTCATTCTTTCTGTAGCAATGAATTATGCTTATTTATTTATTTATTTATTTGGGCGGGGGTGGTACCAGAAATTTTGTACTTAGGGCTCAGGAATACTCAAGCACTGAGCCACATCCCAAGTCCTACTTTGTATTTTATTTAGACACAGGGTCTCACTGAGTTGCTTAGCACCTCGCTTTTGCTGAGGCTGGCTTTGAACTCATGATCCTCCTATCTCAGCCTCTCGAGCTGCTAGGGATTATAGGCATGTGCCACCATGCCTGGCATATGCTCATTTACGTTTAAAAGTGATGAGCTACCGACTGTTTCTTTATTTTATTTGCATTACTTTACTCTTTTTGATGGTCTGTGACATTTCTTCACCATTTCCCTCTTTCACTTTCAAGCTTTTTTTTTTTTTTTTCCACTTTAAAGGTTCTCCTATATCCATCTGCGGGGATTCACTAATGCATTGCTCATCATCTGTTTGCTGATGCAAACTGATAGATTCAGTCAAAATGCTTTACTGCCCTGTTCTCATGTACTGGTAATTCCCTCTCTTTTCTGGATAGTAAGCTACTTTAGGAAAGTTAAACCTTTCTTGGTTAAACCTCCTACTTGTGATAAAAATGAAATGTTTCTATATTATGAACATTACTTGAAAGAAATGGTATTGTAATGATCTGAAGTTACTTTTCCCCTGAATACTCTGTTATACTTCCAAGTTTTGGGAAAAGAAGCTAATTTATTTCTCCTTCTCAAACCCATGCTTACCAGGAGATTTTCTACTACTTACATGAAGGAAGAAAATAGAAATAGAAAATTAGCAATACCTATCTAAGAAGGTTACATTTGCCATCAAAAATGACATCGCAAATTTTATAAAAAGATAAATAAAAATTATAGTGCCACTTTTCAAATGCAGATTAATAAATGTCATCTGTTAAAGCAGCATTTTATTATTGGATCGTTTTTGATAATAAACCCTAAGCAATAACTGTTTCATATTATGATATAACAAACAGTAAAGAGAATTTATCTTTAATTATTGCAAGTTAATTTTTTCTCCTTTGAATTTATGGGGCATAAAATATTTCCATACATGGGCTGGGGATGTGGCTCAAGCAGTAGCGCGCTCGCGTGGCATGTGTAAGGCCCGGGTTCGATCCTCAGCACCACATACAAACAAAGATGTTGAGGGAGTATCAAGCTGAGCCTCCATAAAGACTAGGGGGAAACTAGAGACACCTGACCTCCAACCCCTCCTCCCAGTAGCAGCCAAAACGAAACCTGGCTAGCCAGCACTGGGGGAGGGGCAAGCAGAAAAAATCAAAGTGATAGAGTGCCAGGGATCCCAACTGCAGCAGGACCAGGGAGATCCAGGCCAACTGATTCGCGTGGCCTGCCCTGCGGCAACAGAAGGCGTGGCGCCTCAGTGAAGCCATTAATTAGCAAGCAGGGAGGTTAGGGACTGCCATTAGGTGGAATCCCGCCAGCCAAGCCCACACGGACCCTTGGGCCGAGCACGGGATCTCAGAAGGGGAAGGAAGCGGTACAGTCCCATCCCCCACAGAGGACACTCCACCGAGGCAGTCAGCGGCCACCATCCGGGAAAGCTGAAGGATACACCGCCACTCTCCTTCAGAGTGCAACATCAAAACAGGTCGGTGTCATTCAGCTCACCCCCCAGACAGCGGGAATTCGCATAAAATCTCTCCTAGGCTTGCCGGGAGAGGGAGTATCAAGCTGAGCCTCCATAAAGACTAGGGGGAAACTAGAGACACCTGACCTCCAAGCCCTCCTCCCAGTAGCAGCCAAAAGGAAACCTGGCTAGCCAGCGCTGGGGGAGGGGCAAGCAGAAAAAATCAAAGTGATAGAGTGCCAGGGATCCCAACAGCCTGCAGCAGGGCCCCGGAGATCCAGGCCAACTGATTCGCGTGGCCTGCCCTGAGGCTACAGAAGGCGTGGTGCCTCAGTGAAGCCATTAATTAGCAAGCAGGGAGGTTACGGACTGCCATTAGGTGGAATCCCGCCAGCCAAGCCCACACGGACCCTTGGGCCGAGCACGGGATCTCAGAAGGGGAAGGAAGCGGTACAGTCCCATCCCCCACAGCGGACACTCCACCAAGGCAGTCAGCGGCCACCATCCGGGAAAGCTGAAGGATACACCGCCACTCTCCTTCAGAGTGCAACATCAAAACAGCGGACACTCCATCCAGGCAGTCAGCGGCCACCATCCGGGAAAGCTGAAGGATACACCACCACTCTCCAACAGCTTGCAACATCAAAACAGCCAGCAGCAAGACCCCGGAGATCCAGGCCAACTGATTCGCGCGACCTGCCCCGCAGCTACAGAAGGCGTGGCGCCTCAGAGAAGCCATTAAATAGTAAGCAGGGAGGTTAGGGACTGCCATTAGGTGGAATCCCGCCAGCCAAGCCCACCGCCCACGCCCGGAACAGGCCCAGCGACCTGCCAGCATGGTAGTCACGACACCCCAATTGGAATAGGGACAGAGCAGAGCCGCCTTCCACTCCCGGAACAGGCCCAGAGAGCCGACAGCGTGGTAGACACATCACCCCAATTGGAGTAGGGGCACAGCCGCCGCCCGCACCTGCAAGGGAGACTTTTCAAGTATACAAGAGCAACATAAATAAATAGGGGGTAAATTTCAAAAACACAACAGTTGCTCCAAGCAGAAAGAAACGCGAGCAGTATGAAAAGACAAGGAAAGAAAGGACCACAAGCAATGCAGGTCAACTCAACTTTAGAAGAGGTAATAGCTGCAACAGATGGAATATCAGATAAAGAGTTCAGGATATATATGCTTCAGATGATCTGGAGTCTCAAGGAAGACATGTGACAGCAAAATCAGACAATGAAAGATCACATTGACAAACAAATCCAGGAAGTAAAAGATCAATTTCACAGGGAGATAGAGGTAATAAAAAACAAACAAATTGAAATTCTAGAAATGCAGGAAACAATAAACCAACTTAAAAACTCAATTGAGAATACTACCAGCAGAGTAGATCACTTAGAAGAGAGAACATCAGACAATGAAGACAAAGTATTTCAACTGGAAAAGAACATAGACAGCTCAGCAAGTCTGCTAAGAAACCATGAGCAGAACATCCAAGAATTATGGGACAATATCAAAAGACCAAATTTAAGAGTCATTGGGATACAGGAAGGCACAGAGCTCCATTCCAAAGGAATAAACAGTCTATTCAGTGAAATAATACGAGAAAACTTCCCAGATGTGAAGATTGAGATAGAATCCCAAATCCTAGAAGCCTACAGGACGCCGAATGTGCAAAATCATAAGAGATCCACACCTAGACACATTATAATGAAGATGTCCAACATACAGAATAAGGAGAGAATTTTAAAAGCTGCAAGAGAAAGAAAGCAGATTACATTTAGGGGTAAACCAATCAGGATAACAGCTGATCTCTCAACACAGACTCTGAAAGCTAGAAGATCCTGGAATAACATATTTCAAACACTGAAAGACAATGGGCTCCAACCAAGAATCGTGTATCCGGCGAAATTAAGCTTCAGGTTAGAAGATGAAATTAAAACCTTCCACGATAAACAAAAGTTAAAAGAATTCGCAGCTAGAAAACCATCTCTTCAAAAAATCCTTGGCAAAACATTACAGGAAGAGGAAATGGAAAATAACATTGAAAACCAACAATGGGAGGTAGGACAGTAAAGGGGGGAAAGTAGTCAAAGAGGATAACAAATCAGGTTTAGTAACATCAATAAACAAATATGGATAGAAGAACAAACCATATCTCAATAATAACCCTAAATGTTAATGGCTTAAACTCACCAATTAAGAGACACAGGCTAGTAGAATGGATCAAAAAACAAGACCCAACAATATGCTGTCTACAGGAGACGCATTTGATAGGAAAAGATATACATAGACTGAAGGTGAAAGGTTGGGAAAAATCATATCACTCATATGGACCGCGGAAACAAGCAGGAGTGTCCATACTCATATCTAATAAAATAGATTTCAAGCCAAAGCTAATCAAAAGGGACAAAGAAGGACACTTCATACTGCTCAAGGGAACCATACACCAACAAGACATAACAATCATAAATATATATGCCCCAAATAATGGTGCAGCTGTGTTCATCAAGCAAACTCTTCTCAAGTTCAAGAGTCTAATAGACCACCATACAATAATCATGGGAGACTTCAACACACCTCTCTCACCACTGGACAGATCTTCCAAACAAAAGTTAAATAAGGAAACTATAGAACTCAATAACACAATTAACAACCTAGACTTAATTGACATATATAGACTATACCACCCAACATCAAGTAGCTACACTTTTTTCTCAGCAGCACATGGAACCTTCTCAAAAATAGACCATATACTATGTCACAGGGCAACTCTTAGACAATACAAAGGGGGTAGAGATAATACCATGCATCTTATCTGATCATAATGGAATGAAACTGAAAATCAATGATAAAAGAAGAAAGGAAAAATCAAGCATCACCTGGAGAATGAACAATAGGTTGCTGAGTGATCAATGGGTTTTAGAAGACATCAAGGAGGAAATTAAAAAATTCCTAGAGTTAAATGAAAACACAGACACAACATATCGGAATCTATGGGACACATTGAAAGCAGTTCTAAGAGGAAAATTCATTGCTTGGAGTTCATTCCTCAAAAAAAGAAAAAACCAACAAATAAATGATCTCATACTTCATCTCAAAATCCTAGAAAAAGAAGAGCAAAACAACAGCAAAAGAAGTAGAAGGCAAGAAATAATTAAAATCAGAGCTGAAATTAATGAAATTGAAACAAAAGAAACAATTGAAAAAATTGACAAAACTAAAAGCTGGTTCTTTGAAAAAATAAATAAAATTGACAGACCCTTAGCCATGCTAACGAAGAGAAGAAGAGAGAGAACCCAAATTACTAGCATACGGGATGAAAAAGGCAATATCACAACAGACACTTCAGAAATACAGAAGATAATCAGAAATTACTTTGAATCCTTATACTCCAATAAAATAGAAGATAGTGAAGGCATAGATAAATTCCTTGAGTCCTATGATCTGCCCAGATTGAGCCAGGAGGATATAGACAACCTAAACAGACCAATAACAATAGAGGAAATAGAAGAAACCATCAAAAGACTACCAACTAAGAAAAGCCCAGGACCGGATGGGTATACAGCAGAGTTTTACAAAACCTTTAAAGAGGAACTAACACCAATACTTTTCAAGCTATTTCAGGAAATAGAAAAAGAGGGAGAACTTCCAAATTCATTCTACGAGGCCAACATCACCCTGATTCCGAAACCAGACAAAGACACTTCAAAGAAGGAAAACTACAGACCAATATCTCTAATGAACCTTGACGCAAAAATCCTCAATAAAATTCTGGCGAATCGGATTCAAATACATATCAAAAAAATTATACATCATGATCAAGTAGGATTCATCCCTGGGATGCAAGGCTGGTTTAATATACGGAAATCAATAAATGTTACTCACCACATCAATAGACTTAAAAATAAGAACCATATGATCATCTCAATAGATGCAGAAAAAGCATTCGACAAAGTACAGCATCCCTTTATGTTCAAAACACTGGAAAAATTAGGGATAACAGGATCATACCTCAACATTGTAAAAGCAATCTATGATAAGCCACAGGCCAGCATCATTCTGAATGGAGAAAAATTGAAGGCATTCCCTCTAAGATCTGGTACAAGACAGGGATGCCCTCTCTCACCACTTCTGTTCAACATAGTCCTCGAAACACTGGCCAGAGCAATTAGACAGACGAAAGAAATTAAAGGCATAAAAATAGGAAAAGAAGAACTTAAATTATCACTATTTGCAGATGATATGATTCTATACCTAGCAGACCCAAAAGGGTCTACAAAGAAGCTATTAGAGCTAATAAATGAATTCAGCAAAGTGGCAGGATATAAGATCAACACGCATAAATCAAAGGCATTCCTGTATATCAGCAACAAATCATCTGAAATGGAAATGAGGAAAACTACTCCATTCACAATATCCCCCCCAAAAATAAAATACTTGGGAATCAACCTAACAAAAGAAGTGAAAGATTTATACAATGAAAATTACAGAACCCTAAAGAAAGACATAGAAGAAGACCTTAGAAAATGGAAAAATATACCCTGCTCATGGATAGGCAGAACTAATATCATCAAAATGGTGATATTACCAAAAGTTCTCTATAAGTTCAATGCAATGCCAATCAAAATCCCAACAGCATATCTTGTAGAAATAGATAAAAGAATCATGAAATTCATATGGAATAATAAAAGACCCAGAATAGCAAAAACAATACTAAGCAGGAAGTGTGAATCAGGCGATATAGCGATACCAGACTTCAAACTATACTACAGAGCAATAGTAACAAACAGCATGGTACTGGTACCAAAACAGGCGGGTGGACCAATGGTACAGAATAGAGGACTCAGTAACCAATCCACAAAACTACAACTATCTTATATTTGATAAAGGGGCTAAAAGCATGCAATGGAGGAAGGATAGCATCTTCAACAAATGGTGCTGGGAAAACTGGAAATCCATTTGCATCAAAATGAATCTGAATCCCTATCTCTCGCCTTGCACAAAAGTTAACTCAAAATGGATCAAGGAGCTTGATATTAAATCAGAGACACGGCATCTGATAGAAGAAAAAGTTGGTTATGATCTACATACTGTGGGAGCAGGCTCCAAATTCCTCAATAGGACACCCATAGCGCTAGAGTTAACAAATAGAATCAACAAATGGGACTTACTCAAACTAAAAAGTTTTTTCTCAGCAAAAGAAACAATAAGAGAGATAAACAGGGAGCCTACATCCTGGGAACAAATCTTTACTCCACACACTTCAGATAGAGCCCTAATAACCAGAATATATAAAGAACTCAAAAAATTAGACAATAAGACAACAAGTAACCCAATCAATAAATGGGCAAAGGACCTGAACAGACACTTCTCAGAAGAGGACATACAATCAATCAATAAGTACATGAAAAAATGCTCACCATCGCTAGCAGTCAGAGAAATGCAAATCAAAACTACCCTAAGATACCATCTCACTCCAGTAAGACTGGCAGCCATTAGGAAGTCAAACAACAATAAGTGCTGGAGAGGATGCGGGGAAAAGGGCACTCTTGTTCATTGCTGGTGGGACTGCAAATTGGTGCAGCCAATTTGGAAAGCAGTATGGAGATTTCTCGGAAAGCTGGGAATGGAACCACCATTTGACCCAGCTATTCCCCTTCTAGGTCTATTCCCTAAAGCCCTAACAAGAGCATGCTACAGGGACACTGCTACATCGATGTTCATAGCAGCTCAATTCACGATAGCAAGACTGTGGAACCAGCCTAGATGCCCTTCAATAGATGAATGGATAAAAAAAATGTGGCATTTATACACTATGGAGTATTACTCTGCATTAAAAAATGACAAAATCATAGAATTTGGAGGGAAATGGATGGCATTAGAGCAGATTATGCTAAGTGAAGCTAGTCAATCTTTAAAAAACAAATACCAAATGACTCCTTTGATATAAGGGGAGTAAACAAGGACAGGGTAGGGACGAAGAGCTTGAGAAGAATATTTACATTAAACAGGGATGAGAGGTGGGAGGGAAAGGGAGTGAGAAGGGAAATTGCATGGAAATGGAAGGCGATCCTCAGGGTTATACAAAATGTCATATAAGAGGAAAGGAGGGGTAAGACAAGAGAATACAAATGGAAGAAATGATTTACAGTAGAAGGGGTAGAGAGAGAAAAGGGGAGGGGAGGGGAGGGGAGGGGGGATAGTAGACAATCGGATAGACAGCAGAATACATCAGACACTAGAAAGGCAATATGTCAATCAATGGAAGGGTAACTGATGTGATACAGCAATGTGTATACGGGGTAAAAGCGGGAGTTCATAATCCACTTGAATCAAACCGTGTAATATGATGTATTAAGAACTATGTAATGTTATGAACGACCAATAAAAAAAAAGAAAAAAAAAACAAACAAAGATGTTGTGTCCGCCGAGAACTGAAAAATAAATGTTAAAAAATCCTCTCTCTCTCTCTCTTAAAAAAATATTTCCATATGTGTATGGGAGTAAATGTTTGAAATGCATGTATAGAAATGTAGATACTATTCTCAGAAATATCTGGGCAGATGCCCAAGACAAAATTTACATTGCAGACAAATATTCAAAAAATATTCAAATAAGTTAAACAGTTGAAGATTGGATAGTCTTTGAACCTTGATAAAGACTGTTTTCAGGGAAATCCTGAGACAGTTGCTTCATAGCATTTTATGGTGTGGGAGAACGGAAAGGGAAGGCAGGACTAAGTTGGCCCAGCCAGGCAAAATTAAATGGCCCATGCTCTGTTCATGTTCCATGTGGTCATAGATAAATTAAAGACTCCTACTGGAGACCGTGTGGAACACCAATTGGGTCAGAATCTTGAGAGGAAAATCCAGACGGTAAAAGGAAGTTTGGTATCATGGCTCAGAGCTGGGAATGAGATTGCAGATCATAAATAATTAAGGAAGATTATGAGCATTCATTGTAAATCCCAAGTGTTCTGTTTGGGTTAATATTTACATAGCTGTTGATTTCTTTGGAATGGTTTGAAATGCAAATGGATACTAGTAGTGTTTTAATTAGGTGTCACTTTTGGATAATCCTCTCTAAATGCAGCTGGGGCCTCTGTTTCCAGGGATGCTTGGGTCTTTTATCTGTTGCCAGAAGACCACCTGAGCTCCCTTTACTCCTACAACGATATACAAGGCCTTCAACTGGGGCCACTGTTGCTGTACCACAGTATGATACAAAGTTTATTTGTTTCATGAGCATGTGTGATTTCCAATTCATTAATGATGTTTTAATATTAGTTGATTGCTGATCCTTTTTCTCTCACATAATACTGTTTTCTGAGAATTCATATATAAAGTAGACAAAATTTGATATACTTCTGAAATGGCTCCTTTTCTCCACTGTCACATATAATTAAATCCATTCTTTTGTTTTGTTTTCTCTTTCATGTTACAAATCTCACATTCATCTCAAGAATATCCTGAAAACTTTATAACATCAACTTTGCATTTAGATAATAACATGCTTAATTTTAAAATAGGTATATTATGCTTCAATGTGGAAATTAAGACTTAAACCTTTTATATTCATTCTAATTTACATAATATGTCTGATAACAGAGAAAACAACATATAAAATTGTAAATAATTTATTTCAAGCAAGTAAAATATAATGAGAGTAGTTGAATGTATTTTTATTAAAATATTTATGTTGATGTCAAATTTATATGATTCAAAATGTGATTCACTACTTCTGAAACTCTAAGTTTTTTCCTAAAATATTGGAAACATTAGTACCAATTAATTTAAGAATATTTAGAATACATAGATGGAGAAAATTAATCACTATGTCATAAATGTTCAGTTGGGGAAAATACCATTGAGCGTTATAGAAAGGCTGACCATGTTCAAGGCCTCCTTTGGATGTTTGTCAGAACATGCCAGGGGTTCTCATGCTGTTTCTTGTCCTGAGGTAGACCTTGGGGGAATGTCAGTGGAAATTATAATCAGAAAGGAATCCCAGGAAATCACCCACACAGAGCCTATCCTGAAGGTTGCTGAACAGACATCCCATTTCTTCATTAACAGTTGTAATGTTCCATTATTAACTTCCTAAAGCCTGATGATAACAGCAATACCAGTTTGAGATAAATTTATTAAACAGGGAATACTAGCCTCTATATTTTCCTTTGTTCCTAGATGCTTCAATTAATCTTGAATATCTAAGTGACCTTTCATGGTCTCAATCTCCCACAAGTGGGCTTTCACAGACTAATCTCTCCATAGATCATTTTGTTATTGTTTTTCTCAGTGACAGTCATCTGGCTTCAGGGACATGGTGGAAACTGGTCTAAGCCAGGCAACAAAAAGTCTTGATTTATCAGGTCCTATTATTTCTACTTACTCAAACCAAGTTTTCTCAGCTTTAAAAACAGTGCTACCTAAACCGTGGTGTTGATATAAGGACAAGAGAATTTTCAATTATAAAATCTCTTAATAGGGTCTAAAGTACTTAAAAATACAAGGCAGATGATGATTAACATTTAATAATAAATATTCACCCCATAAATACACCATTTTATTGCATTCCAGTATCACGAAGGCATTATGCACATATGAGCTCTCCATATCACCCCAGAATTGAAGCCAAGAGCCCAGGGATGAGAATCACAGGTGGTTAACAGCCACATCTTATAAAGAGAGATGATCAACTTTTCATGCAACACTTTAAGAGATAGGAATACTAATTCTGAAAACTATTTCTCAACTCTAGTGTGTGGGCATTGTTAGTCAGGGAAATTTTCTTTTGTTGCATTTTTCAGTCAAGAAGGGATTACTTCAGCTTTCTGATTGCCTCTTCATTAAAGAAGAAGTAGGGCTCTCCATTACCTCAAGTGATACTATGGGTGCGGGGTGGTCCATGAGCTCAAGTTTATCACGCATCTGTCTGCAGAGTCTCTTAGATTTTCAGATTCACAGAGATCAGTGCTTTACTCCTTTAAAGATTCTGAAGAAGAGAATGGCTGGAACTTTTCCAATAGAAAAGTATTGAGAGAAGATTTCACTGGAAACAGCTGGTATTTCAGAATTTTGCAAGATGAAGGTGCCAAGCTTTCTTTGGGATTATTACAGAAGTGTCAGTAGTACTTTCTGATAGAATACATACTAGAATTAATTTCATTTGGGGTAGATAACAGTAGTTTAAACAATTTGTTTCTTTCTGTTTGTATTTAGGGGATCAGTAATGCATGGATGAATTAACCCTCCACAGTATCAAATAGCCCAGATCCGCCTCTTTTTGTTTCAACATGCTTGTTCTCCCCAAGGAACTTGTAGGCCGGTATGACCACTCTCACCTCAGGTATCCCAGAGAGAGAGAAAGGCTTCTTGAACACTTCCTAGAAATGAAACACACATTAAATATGTATACCATTGGCCAGAATCAAATCAAATTTCAGCATTGCTAGGTTATTATTTTGGGAAAATGCTCTGAATTATAAATGAAGGACTCCGTCTGAATTTGGTGTTCACAAGTGAAGCCACAGCTTAACTGGGTCTCATCAACCTGTTAGATTTTATTTTAAACTCATAGTCCTGATGGGGTATTTGCTGCTGGTTGTATTGGTCTATGACCTGCCCTTCCCCTTAAGACCACCACATCCTCTTTGCATACTTCTGTATTCTGAATAGTTGCCTGCAGTACAACCTCCACTTCATCTTAAGGAAAAGAAAAATCAGTAGTGGGAGAAGTACCTTGGTCAGGAATAGATTATTTCATTTACTAGACCTCATGTTCATTCCACAGAGTTTAACATCTGATTAAGATATTTGGCCTTGTTTTCTCTCCAAAAATGCAAGATTCTGCCCTAAATTAAAGTTTTCAGGTTGCCAAACACAAAGCCTTTGGAAACTTATTACAAAGGAACTGTTTCATCCTCACTAAGATAAGCAGGAGCTGAGCTGTAAGCAAATGGAATACACCACTGAGTGAGACTCTGGCAGCAATGTCCTGATTGAACTTAACTGCTTAAGGCTTATTACCAGGAGTGCACATCTACACCTGGTTTACATAGGATGTCTCACAGCAAAATGCATCCTAATTTCTTTTTGAGGCAGATCTTAAAAAATAGGATGAATAAAAACCTTGGGAATGGAAATAAGAGCAATGAAACCACAAACTATCCACTATTCAGTCAATTAATTTGTTTATAGTATTTATACTCAGACTACTTCCAAAAGGCTTTGAGGTAGTTGAGTGTTCAGAACACCATTGTACCTCTGCCAACGGTGGTTTCTGGCTGAGTATCAAGGGCAGTTTCACATCTCAGAAAGAGTTCATTGTGGATAACCTGAAGGCACAACCCTAGTAATGTGACCTCCCTCTATGTCAAATAAAAACATCCCCCCATTCCCATGACAGCATGTGGGCTCTTCTACCCCACTAACAGACCAGGGAAAATAGTTATAACCCACCAGCAAAGAGTCTCTTCATTGTGAAGAACGCATAAGAACATTATGCACAAATGTTCCAGGCATGAGGCTCTAAGTGAATCCCTGTGGAGCATTTTTATAATGAATGGCTATTTCTTTTTTGCTCCTTAAGGTTAGAATATCTGTCTCCCTTATTCATTTTTACATCTTGGCTCAGATATAAATGTATCTATTTATCTCTCTTCTATTTCTCATAACAATAAAAACATGTATACTTATTCTCTTATAATCCAAATAACCCTCTTTAACAAATGATTATATACATCTTTTTTTTTTCTTTTTGTACCAGGGATTGAACTCAGGGAGACTTAACAACTAAGCCACATCCCCAGCCCGTTTTATTTTTTATTTTGAGACAGAATCATCCTGGGTTGCTTAGGGTCTCGCTAAGTTGCTGAGGCTGGCTTCAAACTTGTGATCCCCCTGTCTCAGCCTCCAAAGCTATTGGTATTACAAGCATGTACCACCACACCTGGATGATTATATACATTATGAAATACTTTCTCCATGATAAACATACTTTGTACCTTCCTGAGCATCTATGCCAAGCACTCAAACTTTGCCCTACCCCCAAATCCTCCCTTAAAGATTCCACTGCTTCTTCATACCTGTTCATTCTGTCATACCCAACTTACTTGGTTATTCCTCCAGAAGATCAGCAATGCTGTTTACAGACCTCTATGGATCCTCTCTCCAAAATCCCTTTACCTATAATATGCTCCTTCTTCCTTGATGTGATTTTCTAACATCCCAGTCACCTTACCCTGTGTATTTGCAATATTATCATGCCATTTTCCACCATATGCTGTGCCACCATTCTAGGTGACCCTAACATGATGTCCAGCTTTCCTCTAACTTCTCAGTCCTTGACTTTCTCATCTTCAGTAACTATCATTTCCCATGTCATTTAAATTAAATAATTCAAATGCATAATTGGTATAATTTCAATCTTTATTAATAAATTGTTTTTACTCTATATGTTTCCAGATTTTCAAGATATGCATGAAAAAAACCTCCACATTTTTCCTGACATAATGCCCCCTTCAATCCTTTTGCACGAGCTTATATTTCTTATATTATTTTACTGACTTTCTTTTAAGAATTCAGAGTCATCCTTTAAGCCTCCCTTCTCTTCACATCTCAAATCCAAACATGCAGGAAGTCTATCAGTTCTAGCTCCAAATTACATCCTGAATCTGTTCAGTACCATTACTACCCACATGCCATCTTGCCACCATCCCCCTGTTAGTTTCTGTACAGATGCTTATTGAACAAAGGTGGCATTAGATCTTTTTAAACCCATTGTAAGTTGAAAATATTATAAGTAGAAAATGTATTTAGTACACCCAATCTACTGAACATCACACCAGAGCATACTGGTTATTTACCCTGGTGATCTCATAGCTGACTGGGAAATGCACCTTGCCACCACCATCCAGCAATAAGAGAGATTATTGTTCTGTGTATTTTCAGCCTGAGAAAAGATCAAAATTCAAAATGTCTTTTCTACCAAATTTGGAATCACTTTCAGACTATCATGAAATTAAGACCATCCATGCTAATTTTATATGGATCTTCCTTCATTACTCTTGCCTTTTCTCCAGATAATTCTCCAGTCAGGAGCATTTTTACATTATTTTTTAATTAAATATTTTATTTTGAGAGAATTATAGGTTCACATGAAATATCAATAAATAACACAGACAGATATTATGTACCCTTTACCCATTTCTCCTTAACCATAATATCTTACAGTATTACAGAACAATGTGATCCTGGATATAGTCATTGGTGCTTCAGACCCAGAACCTGACTGTCACGACAAGGATCCTTCCTGTTCTCCTTTAGTAACTATCACTTTCCTTCTTTATCCCCTGGCAACCACCAATCTGGTTCACATTTACAGAATTTTGTTATTAAAGGATGTTTATGGTTTATATACTAGGAGTCCCATCAAAAATCTCATGTGTGAAACAGTGTGGTAGGGTATGGCTGGAGGAGTTGGGTCATTGGGGATATACCTTTGGAGTGTTTATTTTATCTTTGGTGAGTGAAGAGTTCTCTCTCTCTCTCTCTCTCTCTCTCTCTCTCTCTCTCTCTCTTTCCTAGTGGCATGTCTGGAGCTGCTTTCCTCCACCACTCTTCTCCGCCATGATGTTTTTCTTCACTTTGGACCCAGAGGGGTAGAGACAACCCACCTATGGACTGAGACCTCTGAACCCATGAGGTTCAAAAACAAACTTTTCCTGCTCTGATTGTTCTTGTCAGGTCTTTTTGTCACAGCAGCAAACAAGCTGACTGGAACAAGGATGGTATGTAAATGAAATAATACATGTGACCTCTGAGGTTTGGCTTGTTCACAGAGCTTGGCTCTCTGGAGTCTCATTCAGGTTGTTGCATGTATCAACAATTTTATTTGTAAGTTGACTAATATTCTGTGGTATGGCTGTTCCACAGTTTGTTGAGCATTTCCCTTTTGAGGAATATCTTGGTTGGTTTCACATTTTTAGATGAGAAATAAAAATGATCTAAACATTTGTGTACAGGATTTTACATGAAGGTAAGTATTTTTAAATCTTCTTTGTTTAAACTCATTTTAACTGATATATAAAAACATAAAAAATGTACAGTTTATATAGAGATGTCACTTATGAAAATATGTCACACAAAAATGGTCAAAAGTTCCCAGAGGGACAACCTCAACTCAGAACATGTGTAGTCCCTAAAATGTGTGCTGGAAAAGAATTTCAGCATATGCCAGAAATACAGACAGATTTATTTCAGAAAGCAGAGACACATTAAAGAAAGAATGTCCACTATCTCAAGAGAAAAAGAGACAAGTTTTGGAGTAAAGCAAGGAGCATATATTCAAGGGATTATGTAGGTCATCCAGAGAGTGAGAGATGCTTTTGAGGTTCCTCAGCTCTTGTTTTAAAGACAACTTGATGAAGAGGTGGGCATGAGAAAGTATGTGATGGTGACATCAGTTTGGTCATACTCAGGATCCTTATGCTAATGTGGTCTTCCTTATTTTATCTTTAGGTAAGTTTGGAAAGTCCCCTAAATTACGTTTCTTAAAATGTCATATTTCTGTTTACTTACTCTGATTATTGGTAAGCTAATTAGCAACGGACAAGGTAGTTTTAAGTGGATACATTTATAGTAATTTAAAAATTTACAGATTTCCCAGAAATTTATGATAGGCCTGGGAGGTAGACTGACCTGGAGAATGACAAACCTTGAAAGGTAGGCGGAAATTTAACATATGTTTTTCTTGTTCTTCTTTTATGCCTCCTCTCTACTTAATTTTTTTCTTTCTTCTATCCTACTTTAGCACTGTGTGATGTTTTAATATGTATATTCATTATTTGCTGTTCAGATCAAGGTAACTTATGTGTCTCCTGAAACACAAAAGGAAAATATGTCTTTATTGCTCTGAAATGAGTATTCAGGGGATGGAGGGGTTGCCAGATTGTAAAGTGGTATGTTTAATATTTTAAGAAACTCTCAAGTGGTTTTCCAGCATGTCTTTGTACCATTTTGTACCAGTTTCTCTGTATCCTCACCAGCATGTTTTGTTATTTTTATTTTAATCGTTTTGATAGGTGTGTAGTGGTAGTTTATTGTGGTTGAGTCTGTATTTCCCTAATGGATAATGATTAATGTCTTTTAATGTGTTTGTTTGTCATCTGTATATCCTCTTTTATGAAATGCCCAGACTTGGTATTCTCCTTAAGCTACTTATGTTATTAGTTTATTTTTACTACCAATATCTAAGAGTTCTCATGCATTTATTCTAGGTACTGGTCTTTGACATATTTATTTGTGAGTCTCCTCCATGAACATGATAGATCTAAATATTTATTTAGATCTTTGCTTTCTCTAGTCAGCATTGTATGTTTTCAACATACAAGTCTTGCAAATGTTTTGTAAAGTCATACATATGTAGGTATTTCTTTTTATATTTTAGCAATTGTGAATTGTTTTGTGTTTCAATTTTGGTGTCTAGGAACTCATTGCTAGTTTTAGAACTAAAACTGAGTCTTTATATGTTATACGCTTGTTGTAGTCACTTATTACTTTTAAGAATTTTTTGTAGAGCTGTTGAGATTATCATGGCATCTGAAAACAGGGAGTTTTATTTCTTCCTTTCAGATATATGTGACCCTTTTTTTTATTACCTTGTTGCACTAACTAGAACTTCTAGCATCTGGACATTGGGTATTGCTCAGTGGTAGAGCACATGTTAATGGTACAAGGTCTTGGTTTTCATCCTCAGTGCCAAAACAACAACAGCAACAACAGTGAGAACTACAAAACTGCATGCATTATATACATGAATGGATGAGGGGGAGTGGGAGAACAGTTTTCCTTGCCTTATCCTAATCTGAGGGAATATTCAATCTTCATTTAATATAGTCTTAATTATAGTTTATTTTTTAGTAGTGCTATTATCAAGTTCAGGAAGATCCCACTGTCCATCTCCATTTTTACCAGAAATGAACATTGAGGACGTCCAGTTTTAGCTCTGACATATAAAGAGCATGGAAGTCAGGACTCCTATAAAAAGAAAAAAAAAAAGCTAAAAGAACTGAAAGTCAATTACTTTTCTTAGACCTATCAATGAATTGAGGTCTTGGCAGACCACCACTCCAAATCTCTACAGAAGGGCAAAGTAGAAAATTAAACCTCAGATAGGCTTATCAGGAGAAAATGTGGCTGGGGCTGGTAAATTACACTTAACTCGTTAATTTGAAAAATGCTGGAAGCCAAGTTTATCTTAGTATGAGAATGAGAAATGCCTTATGGGGCTCTGTACTCATGGTTTTTACCTCCAGGAGCCCCACTAAGTTCTCACAGTGAAGAGCCAAGAAAAATCCTGGGTTTCTGGTCAATAGAGAAGGAAGTATTTTGAAATATTTCCAGAGTGTTCTTCATTAGAGTGCTAATACTCCAAGAGAAATAACTTTAGCCACGCTTTATTTCATAGAAGAAAGGAAATTACCCACCCCAGCTCCCTTCTGTCTGGTATATCACATGTGGGGTTAAGAAAAGCTTAGAAACCCTATAAATAGCACAGCTTAGGGACACAGGCTCACTTAAAACAGACTAAATTATAGAAATATAGAATGCTTTTCATCCCACCCACATACCTATCACATCAATGGGTCTCCAGTATAATAACAATGTGTTAGAACTGAAGGGACTATAAAGCCTCTATTTAAGAAGGAATTATTAGGAAAACTTAAAAATTATTGGCAAAATCAAGAGGAATTTGAAGCCTCTGGCACCTACAGTACAACGACAACAACAATAAAACCCTCATATTATAGGCTTGTTTAAGTCAAAATCTATTACTCAGTATATCATGTACAGTTTTCAATAAAAGTTTTTAAGATAAGAGAAACACAATTTAAAGAAACAAAGCAAGCAAAAATCAGATTCGGATACGACAAAAGTGTTGAGATTACCAGATCAGCAATTAAAAAGTAACTATGATTAATATGTTAAATAAATCCTATGAAAATGCAGGCAAGTTGCAAGAATGAATGTATAATATAAGCAAAGAGTTGGGAACTCTAAGAAAAAATCAAATGCAAATGCTAGAAATAAAGAATACTGTAATAGAAACGAAGGGTGCTTTGATGGGCTTATGAAAAAACTGGACACAGCCAAGGAAATAATAATTGTGCTTAAAACTTTGTCTACATAAATTTTCACAAACTGAAATGCAAAGTAAAAAAGATAAAATATACAAGGGCTATGAGTCAATATCAAGAAACATATCATTCATTATTAGAAAACTAGAAACAGAAGAAAGATATAATGAAGAAAAATTAATATTTAAAGTAGTAATGGCCAAGGATTTTCCAAAAACTACAGACACAAAGAATAGATCCTATAATCTCAGAAAGTAACCCCAAACAGAATTAATGGGTGCCAGATCATATCAAATGCTAACTGCATCAATTCAAATGAAGATGTAATTTTATTTTATATTTTTGCTTAGCCTGTTAATATGGTGAATTTTATTAACTTATTTTCAATTACTGTACTAGCTTACATCCCAGGAATAAATCTCAACTTTGTCATGGTTTATAATTATTTTTATATATTTAAAAATTCTTTTTCCTAAAATTTTGTGAAGAGCCTTTGCATCTCTCTCTCTCTCTCTCTCTCTCTCTCTCTCTCTCTATATATATATATATATATATATATATATATATATATATATATATATGATAGTGCTCTGTTTTTTTTTAAATTTACTCTTTTTCTTTGATTTTTGTGGAAGGGTAATATTTTCTCCATAAAAATGTATTAAGAGTGGACTCTTCTATTTTCCTGAACACATTATACAGAATTGGTGTTTATTCTTCTTTCTGGGTTTTGTGAAATTCTCCAGTGAAATGATGAAGACCCACATATTTCTCTTTTGGGAGTTTTACAATCTTTAATTTCATTTCCTTAAGTTATAGGACAGTTCAAATAATCTATTTCATATCTGATGACTATAATCATTTATATTTTAAAAGAGTGGTACCTTCCATCTATTTTATCATTATGAGTTGTTATATTTATGTAAAATTGTTCATGGCATTTCTTATTATCCTTCTGATATCTAGTGGGTTTTAATGAGACACTCATTTTCATTCTTGATATTATTAATTTATGTCTTATTTTTTGTTTGTTTGTTTCTTTGGTGATATTGCTAGAGGTCTCTAAATCTTACATTTTTTTTCAGAGGCAGCTCTTTGATTTATTGGTACTCTATGTTTTTCTGGTTTCAATTACACTGATTTCTGCTTTTATTTTGCTCTTCTTTTACTAAGTTCTTAACTGCAATCAAGTTACTTCTTAACTGAAAGTTGGATAGCTGATTTAATCCTTTCTCTCTTTTCAGATATACTTATTTAGTACCATAAATTCCCCATAAATTGTATCATGCAAATTTTAGCATTTTAGCTTCATTGCTTTGGGCCTAAGGTGAGACATAACATCATGGTGGAGGAGTATGGCAGAGGAAAGCAATTCAGCTCACGACACCCAGGAAGCAGAGCAAGAGAAAGAGGGTAAAGGGACAAGATGTAGTCACCAAGTGGTTGCACCAAGGACCAACTCCTACTACTGGGTTCCGCCCTCCCTCCCAATAATGTTATCAAATTTTTAATCCACTGATGAGATCAGATTCCTCATGATCCAATAGCTTCTCAATGATTCACTTCTGAACATTGCTGCATTGAAGTGGAGACCAAGTCTTAAACACATGAGCTTTGGGGGGATATTCCAGTTCCAAATCATAATAGGCCTATAGTTCCATTAAGATTTCTTAACCTCAATGTACCCTTTAGCAATATATTTTCAACCAAATGCCCAAATGTCTAAAATCCTTTTTCCCTTTTATCATATCTTCATTTTGCTTGGGAATGAGTTATTGCTTTTAAATAAACACTTTTGACTACCAGTAAGCAGATTAAGCCATGTTGCAGGCTAACCATGATAAATATGATTTGTTTCCATTTCTCTCTATCCTCCTGCTCCAAATTGATCCCCTTATAACACATAAAAGATGTTTTCCCAGATATTTCTTTTCCTCAAAAATTATTCTCAAAATATAATTATGTTCCATATAATGCTTCTGTCAGTAACTGACCACAAAATTAAAATGGAGCTGGAAAATTGCTGTGGACTCATAATATCATGGCCTTCATACCACAACACATTCTGTGTCATGGTGACCTGGTAAACAAACCTACTGTGTCACCACTGTACAAATGTATAGCAATGCAGTTATACATAGTGCAAACAACTGATGATAATGAATGACCATGTTAATGGTTTACATATTTTTAAAAAAGTTGTTTTCAAAGAGAATAATTTTAGATCAATATAAAAAGCTCACAACCTGGCATGTGACTCAGGAAGTTTTATTTACAACATTTTATTAAATAATAATAGAGGTGCAAAAATTAATGAATTTTATAGTGAATGACCACATGTTCACCACCCAGACTCTATCATTATATATTATTGTTCTTATTTAATTTTATATCTACCACTTAATTCATCTTCAGAGAGATATTGAGAGGGCCAAAGACAGGAAGATTGAAGAGTACTGGTGTTCAGATTATTTAAGGTAATCTGATAGCAAGCAGCATAAAAATTACCAACTGCTTGTAGAGACAATTGGAATCCTTGTTCTATATTTTTCAGAGATGTAATTAAGAATTTCCTTCCATTTTGTCCTAATCTTTCATTAAGAGGAAAAAAAATATACCTCTCCAACCAAAATAATGATTTTTTTGTGTGTGTATGTGTCTGTGTGTGTGTGTAAGTACTTAAGATAGTCAGTACCTAGGTATCTATATCTAATTTATCTCTCTGCATCTACTAATCATATAGACATTATTTTTTTAAAATATCTGAGATATATATAACTAACATGATAAAATTGAAAACTGAAAATAGAAGGAGCTCTCTTTAGGCTACAGTGAAAATTTTTTAGGACAGGGATTAGAGACAAAATAGGTCATTGGAAGCTGAGAATTTCAAGAAGTTTCAAAAATTAGGGAGAACAGTTTGCAAATAGACCATGAAAAAGGCAATGCTCTGAGAACCAATTGGTTCTCTTGGACTTGGGGTTGTTTAGAAGTAATAAACTTGGCCAGATAAATAATTTTAATTTTTCTCCATTGACTTCTTTATTCAGGGTCTAAAATTAAACATGTAGGTTTCAGCATGTCCAGAAACAATGCATACATAAAGTAAATATGAATGTAGAGTAAGCTTTTATAGCTTTTTACAAAAATATTGATCTGTATCTCCAGTTTTGAAGTTCAAAGTAGTAAAAATTATACTTTTAAAATTTTAAGATTTTAAAATTTTAAAAATTATACAATATGTAGTTTAACCTAGCTAAAATATTTTTATAATAATTAACAACATACCATTAAGTAATATATTATGAAATATAATATTAAGTGATAGAATTAGCAAATAATATGTGCTATTTAAAATATAATGAAATAAAATAGTACTTTATTTTGTATCATTAAATAATATGACTATAGTTTAAAATAAGTCTTACTTATTTTATAAAGTAGAGATAAATGATAAACTAAAGTTAATATACTTTTCTACATTCAAACAGTAACATGATTTCCACTTTTTTTTCTCCACATCTATACATTGATCTTTTTGAAAAATTTATTTATTTATTCTGAGTTGTTATACATGACAGCAGAATGCATTTCAATTCATAGTACACATATGGAAAACAATTTTTCATTTCTCTGGTTATACAAAAAGTAGAGTCACACCATTTGTATCTTCATACATGTACCTAGGGTAATGATGTCCATATCATTCCACCATCTTTCCTACCTTCATACCCACTCCCTTCCTCTCCCTTCCTCTCTCAAAGGACTTAAAAACAGCATATTTCAGTGACATAGCCACATGTTAATGTTTACAGCAGTGCAATTCACAATAGCTAAATTGTGAAACCATCATAGATGGCTTTCTATACATTGATCTTTTAAATGACTGCTAGAGAGAAACCATAAAATTAAGATGAAAACTAGAGATTTGAGGAAATGACATTGAGCCTTGAATGTCTAAATTTTAAATTAATTTAAACGGGAAAAATCAGTTAATTTGACAATAAAGTAGTCCTTCATTAAATATTTTTTAAAACAAATTTTAAGGAAGTTAGGAGAAGTCTTGCATAGATGAATGAAGCATGAGTGAATGACCAGTGGGCACATGTGGTGGGCATTAGAGATGTTAAATAGCATTGAGAGATACAACATGAAAAGAAGACTTGGAAAAAAGTGAAAAAAAAATAGGCAGTTATAGCAATAGAGAAAATATAATTTAAGCAAATATAACATGAATTGTAAAATAAGAAAAGACCTGGATGTATACTACTTAAATTCCCAGTTTAATCATTTATAATCTGTGATCTCAGCAAGACATTCCAACACCCTTTTGCCCTTTATATTCTTCATTTTTTAGACTTCCATAGTGTGCAGAGTTGTTATTGTGAAGAAACTTAATAATGATGTATGAAAAAATCCAAACATTTTGCAGTTAGCAGATTTGAGTAGAACTCAAATCACAGATACTAAATTATTTGTGAGTGACATAAATAATGACTGTAGAATTTTGTTAAGGAATTTTGATCTTAGAAGAAAAGCAAATCTAGAATATGGTTAAGAAAATAACACCAAGTAAAATATTCTAAGGTTTGTTTATTTGTGGTTGGTTGTTAAACTTTGTGTTCTATAAACTAGAATGCACTATCACATCTGATGATTTGTGACTAGCATTTTCTGAGAGGGAAAAACAAAAGACTTAGAAGGTTGATTTTTGGAGAACATTTTTATGAATTGTTGCACATAATCATTGCCAATAAACTCTAAAATTCATGTCACTATTTAAATTAAATTACCCATATTAAACTTAATAAGAGTAAGTTTCATGAGTGATAAAGTATTATTCTAGGTGAATGTCAGACTACTTAGTGAATCTAGTAAACATACCAAATGTATTTACTAGGTATTATATATGTTATATATATATATATTTCCACATATATAATTTTCACATAATTTCAGAGTCTTCACAAACCTATCAAAACTCATGCAATTGAGGGAGCATACAAAAGCCTCTGATTAAGAAATTCCACTGTATTTACTGGTGATTGTTTTATCTTCTCATTAAACAAAAGTAGTCATTGAATTTATTCTAGTACAACAGAATATTAATACCAATACTTTTGAATTAAAGATAATGTCACACATATTTTTCTGTCCCTTCCTCTTCCACCCAAAATGAAAGTCATGTCCAATATCTTTACAAGGCTGTCCCTCTCTCTCTCTTTTCTCTCTCTTTTTCCTTTGCTACTGGATCAGAAAGGAACTTCAGTAGTTTGGGGATTACAGGAGTATAGAATAGAGGAAGATGAACTTAGAGAGCCTGTAATTTCAGAATGATGGCATGGTTTATTGTAGTCTTAAGTGGAAACTTAAGGAGTGGGGGAGTGAGTAAGTGAGTGAGTGCGTGAGTGCATGAGTGCATGACTGTGTGAGTGAGTGAGTGAGTGAGTGAGTTAAGAGCAAGCTGGTGAATGGCATGAAACACCTCTTCAGAGCCTGCCAAGGGAAGCAGTGATGGCAGTACAGGGGTGAGGCAGTTGTGGCTTTTTTATGTACAGGCAGCTGTGAGTCCAGAAAGAGAACTAGTGATTTAAGAGTAACTGGTCTTCTGAATGCAAACCAAAATGTTGGTGCCTGTGCGCTTTTTTGCAGCCGATGGCTTTATTATTTTTATTATTAATTATTATTATTATTTTAAATAAGCACACCTTGAATAACAAACCCCACACTCCAGCCCACCTTCCCCCTGTGCTACCTTCTAACTCAGACTCAATCATTGAAGGATTTAAAACTTGGCCAGTCATAAGGGGAAAAAGTCTTTCTCCTATGAAGCTGTGTCTGTAAAGTCTGGATTTTTCCCAAGCCACAGGAACTTTAAACAGTCTGCTAGCTCAGCCTCCACAGACAGGTTCAAGCACAGAGTGGGATGAAAGCTGCTACCAGCCTTTTAATCTTACAGGTTGCAGAAACCCTTGATGTTTTATGTCTTATTCTTTCCAAGATAGATATATAAATGCTCGACAGTAAAATAAAAATACTGATAAAATTTATTTTATGGTAAAACAAAATAGAATAGAAAGCTAGAATAAAATTTTTGAATATGAGTATCTACACAGATTCAGGTGACTATTCAGATTTTCAGATTATTACTCACAATCCTGATTGTGCATTTAATTGTACTCCCAAATCTTCCAAAAAGAGCATTTGTTTTCAGTTTGACAGCATAAAATTGAAGAGAACAGCTTTAATCCCTGACTCTGACAGCCAGTACCTGTATGACTTGTGAGAATTCCTCAGAGTCTCTGAGCATCACTATCTTCATCCATAAAGTACAATTAATTATTATATGTGTTGACTACATAAATGAATATGTAACTGTGAGAAAGAAGTGCCAGGAACACACAAAGAATTTACTCAATAATCAGTCATCACTATTTGTATTAATAGCACTATATGATTTTAGTTGGCTTTTACACCTACTGATAATTGTATACTCTGTTAGCCAACTTTTCGTCACTATGAACAAAACTCCTGATAAGAACAGCTTAAAGGAAGAAAGGTTATTTGTGCTCACAATTTCAGAGTGCTCAATCCAGGTCAGCCAACTCCTTTGTTCTGCTGGGTATGTGGGGAGGCAGAAAAAGGGTGTTGGTGGGGCAGCGGGAGATGCTCAGCTCATGGAACCAAGGAAGCAGAGAGAAATCCAGAGCAGGAGGAGCCAGGGAAAAAAAATATAATCCCCAAGGACACAATCTTCAGTGACCTACTTCCTCTAGTCATGCCTCAACTGCCCATAGTTACCACCTGGTTCAATAGTCTATTCAAATTAGTAATTCATCAAATGGGTTAATTCACTGATTAGGTTCACTGATTAGCTATAATAATCTAATCATTACCTCTGAATATTCCTGCATTGCCTATCATGTGAGCTTATTGAGGGTCGCCTCATATCCAATCCATAGCATATACCTTATCTTTTAAAATATTCAGTTGGGTAATTAACATATAATTTGTATTAGAACTTATACTCAATAGATGGTTGTATAATATAGTGATCAATATTTGTCACACTGGCAAGTTTTCTAGTTCAAACATTAAACCAACTAACTATATCTAAAAAATATTCTGAGTGTCTCTAGGGTTAGTGTTCATGGAGAACCTCTATTAATTGTCTGTTACATTTTAAAAGGAAATAAAGAATTTCCTGTTTCTGACAGCTTTTAAAGCAAACCTCAGGAACAGGAAGAAACCACAATGTGACACTTGGGACTATGATTCATTCTGATAAACAAAGTATATGACCTTCCAGGAACCTGTAGTATACATTCAGAATTCTACCAAGATTATTTTATAGTTCTTGAAAGTATGCTATTCACCACTTATTTTTTCTTTCAGTTTGACTCATTCTACTATTGACACAAAATGAGATATAAAACTACCTCTGAAGTTTACTGATGTCCATTACACTCTCTGATTATTGATTTGGCCCTGATCTGTTGACCTATCAAGTCATTTGAAGGACTCAGCTCACTTTTTTTTTAATTCTTAAAATCAAAATTATAAAACAAATTTCTGAAGTCATGTTTTAGATGAAATTATACAAAAGTAACAGCTTTTTGGACTCATACTATAACAGAACATTTCTAGATAGTTTAAAAAATGAAAAATTAGGTGACAGTGTTCCCCTATAACATTTGAACATGAATAGAGGAAATTTCTTCAAATATATGTCCAGATTAATCTTGTCTGGAAAAAGTATATAAAAATAAAGGAAGGTAGAATAGAGTTCAGAAGGTAATTTGTAAATTTTCCTTTGGGATGACTAAGAGAAGTTAAAAATAAAAAACAGTCAGAAGTCAGAGCAAAAAAAAAAACCACTTTATAATCTGTGTTCATTCTTCACCATTTACATTCTTAGTTTCCATACTGTTCTTATCACATCATGGCCACCTTTATCTTCAAAGATCCCATTTGTATTTTTTTTAGCTGTTAAGATTCTGTATATTGGTTATAGTAAAATGACATAGATTTCATTTGCTTTCTCCATGCAGTAGTGGATGTAGGTAAAATGTACTAAACTACATTGGTAAGCTTGAACAGAGTTCCCAAACATTTTATACTGTGAAAATCTTATACATGCAGTGGTCTGTGAGTTTGCATTGTAAACAAACTCTTGAAATTGTTTGTAGGAGTTGTATTGAACTACCCAAATTAAATTACATTAATTTTATTTGTCTGATGGTAGTTGGAAAACATTATCTCCTTAAAACAATAATGAAGCCAATAGAAATACTTCTTACCTTAATGATAAAGAGATTTGTCTTCTTTTGATTTGGTTAAATTTAATTCATTTGGTTTATGGGACTAGATATGATGAGATGTGGCTATCGTATATCCCTAAAGAAGCCCAATTGTGTATTGTTTTATAAAGATCTGTCTCATTATTTTCCAACATCTTGGTAAAAGTAACTAATCATAAAAACTAATTTGAAAAAAGCATTTTATCCGTTTAGATATAGGTCCACCTCACACAACCATTCATCTTCTTCCATGAAGGACACCATTGTTTCTGATTGTGTCCTTGCCCTGGCAGGCTATAGTAATTTGCAGTTGAAGAGCTGTGTACTGCATTGCTTCCCAAAAGGAAAATAAAGAAAAGACACCATCATTACCACTTATCCAATTGCTTTTTGGATGTCTTTAGAACAGGGGAAAATGATGCTCATAGCCATGTTCAAGAGTGTACATGATGGGTGGGAATACTGAGGAGAAGAAAGAAGAAAGGCAGAGCACTCCAGAGACCCTGATAAAATTCCTTGATTATAGCACTTCAGCTTTCTTTAAATAACCCTCTAGCAAAATAAATAAGGAAATTAATTAATAAATAATAAAAATAACAATAAAAATCCAAAAGCAGAATAATAACATTAGAGAATGGAAAATCTTCATGGTATGAGACTCTGTGATGTACTGTGAAACACACTCATAAGGAAAGGGAATTACTTTAGCTAAAAGAGGACCAGTGACATTATTATTTTTCATTCATTTCATTCATTGAATAAAAGAAAGAATAAGGAGACTTAAAGCATTTATTATTTTGAACACTCCTTTAACAATTCTTGACACACACACACACACCATTGAAAAGTCTATGTACAATGTTTCTTCTGAAATTTAAGCTACAGAGAAGCATTGAACATGAGATAATTCAATTTCTAGACACAGAACACACACCAGCATTCATCAAAATGATGGAAGGAACCTCACATAATAATCCCAGATCACCTCAAAAGGAGGAAGAGACTAAAATAATATTTTTGTTTTTCAAAATGTGGATTTTATCTCCTTCTCAGTCTTCCCTCTCATCATTGGATGGGGTTGGGATGGTGCATCAGTGTCTATATAGAACACCACAAGGTTCATTAACAAATTTTATACAGGATTTTTGTAAACACTTGAAGGTTTTTTATGAGGGAAACACTGATTCTTGTTGCATCTGATGCCCAATAATGTGAAATGACTTCTTGGTTATGGTGTTAAAGGAACTGGAAAATTCAAACTTCACATAGAAAAGATTTCTTTGTGAAGCAAAGGTTGGCTTCATTTTAAAATATACTCTCTTCAAACTGACTGGTATATGAGCTACTGCAATGATAATAAGGCAAGGAAGTTAAAGAAGCGGTACTAAGTGTGAATTCAGAAAGTGTGAACTCTGGCTGCAAGTTATCCATTACTTTATAGCATGCTTGATTTCTTCTGGAATGAGGAAATATTTTTATAAATGATAAGGGTTGGATTTAGAGGTTAGCTGTAAATGCATTTAATTAGGTCAATACAGTCATAATAATTCATAATATGAATTTATGTGAATAATAATGTTTTAAATACATCAATAATAATTTAAATAAATCACTGTAGCTCTTTTTTTTTTCCTATGATCTAAAAGTAGTTACACATAAATTATCTCATATATTGTAAAAATATTCCTGTGGAGTAGGACCAGAATTTTGATGTTGGTGTCACTTTTAATAACTAAAGGATTATAAAGTATTGTAAAAGGTCTCTGAAATTAAAGCTGAAATTTGAAAAAGGTTAAATGGAGCATGGTCTTTCTTTGAGGTTGAGGAAGATTTTTTTCCTCAAAAGGAATTTTTTCCTGATTTAAATATTATCTTCCTTCTTAATTATTTGTGTTCTGCCTGTGAAGTTAGAATTATTTTGAAAAAAGTAATGAATTTGTTCCTTTCATTTACTCATGAAACAACCTGGAGGACTCTTTGCTTGCTTTGCTGTTTTATTCAGTTATAATAGACCAGTTCTTAGATGGTTTTATAGCCAGTCCCTAAAACCTTCCAAACCAAGTGAAGAAACCCTCAATAAATTGTTTGACATTTTCAAGTGCTGAATTAGTTCAAAAAGTTTCCTATATCCTGTGTTCCTCCTCACTTTATTTCAAATCTGTGTTTTTCATTAAATAGTGCCATTTTTTATTCTTATTATTTATTATTCACATATAGATGCTTTAAAATATATTTTCCCCAAAATGTCTAATACACAAGTATATTTTTTATGTTATTCCGGCTAATTTGGCCACCTGATTTTTTTTTCCCTGAGAGTAAGAATATGTTGAGATCTTTCTTTGGAAACTAATATGAAGTAGAGTTTATATTTAGAATAAGGTAGGAGACATGTATCCTTTTTTACTTGTGTATAAATGTTATTTTCAAACAAATTTCAATTCTAGTTTTCTTTCGAATTTTGCACACATTTGACCCAAGATACCAAATCAAAAAAAAAAAAATCAAAGAATAAAGTATAATTAAAAAATTGCTTCTTTTGTATTTCAGATTTTATGAGACAAATAATAACACCCCAAATTCTTCCTTTTTTAAAATAAAGTGCCACAATAGGTTTTAAAAAGAAAGAGTTATTCAGGTAACTAATTTCTTTTTTATTGATATGTGTATTTGCATATTTGTGTGTATATATGTGTGTGCATATTTGTAGGTATCACATTTATTTTCAGTCATGGTGAAGAGAATTATATTTTACTAGTTATTTTTTAAACGTGTATAAACTTGTTTACATCAAAAGCCTCTACAAACATTCTTTCATCATTCTTATGTGATATATTGCACAAATAATGTTACACATACATATAATATCCATTTTAAAATAGTCCCAGATTCACTGGTAAGAGTACAGCCAGTGGATACTTTATACAGGGCAGTACCAAAGGTAAAAATGTACTCACACTAGAAGATTCAAGAGTCTGAATCAAATCATCAGAATGTAAAAGAAAACAAAAATGAAGGCAAATAAAAGTCTAGTAAATTTGGATAGTTTGCTCTCATATTTACATAGTGTCTGTTTTTCAAATGTGTACAAGACTAAATAGGGCAAAAGCAATATCTCCTACTTCTGTTTTTCTTCTACCCTCAAACATTTTGGATATTTCAGTGAGCCAACAATTGAACATGAAAGTCATGCAAGAATTGTAATAGGAATAGGAAAAAGAGTATATATTTTTGCAAAACATTGCTTTTCATTCCAGCAGTAGAAAATATGTACGACTGTTGATCTTGGTTGTGCTGCCCCTTTGCACTGTCCAACATTGGCTGGCTGGCTGGAAGGCTTTCCATAGTGGCTTACAAGAGCCTCACTATTCGTTAGGGCAATAAGGAGATGCTTTTGAGTGTGTCGAGTTAAAAGCTCTATTTAGTCTTTCACTCAATCTGCTTATGTAACTTAAATATTTTTAGTGCCCAAGAGTTCAAAGCAGCTAATGTGTTGTGTTTCAAAATGACAAATAGAACACACTAAAAACAGCATTAGAATGTTTTCCTAAGCAAGTTTCAGGGAAATGTGTGGTGCTCTGAATGGAACTCCACATAGCATTTTGGCCACCTGAGCATTTCCTTCCTTGGGCTAGGACCTGAATGAGTCATTGTGCCTGGCCTTCCCTACTCCCCAATTGGTCTGGGCCTGACCATGAACAAGCAGTAAGTGGAACCGATTTCATATGTGGCTCCCAAGTGACAGAAAGGAAATATTCCTTCTGGTAATTTATTGATGAGCTAAGTCCAGATGTAGATGCCAGTCTCACTCAATAGGCAGTCTTTGCAGCTTGGTGCTAATCTTGAGTGGCAGCCAAGGAATTCCTACCAGGAGTTACCAAGAGAACAAACTCTTTCTTACTGAAGTACGTGGTATTAATAAATTGGTAGAATTAATCCATTCTAGGGAACATATTAAGAGGCATTTCTATCATACACTATTAATAGAAAACTATTCGAGATATTGTAATGTCTCAATAGCATTCTAGCCTCTTGTCGATACAGAGACATTTGACTACAAAAATCTTATTAGTGTAAGTCTTGACTCACTTGCTGATGTGATCAGAAGTGATCAGAAGTGACACAAGAAGCCCTCTCTGGAGAAAGAAAGTGATTCTTATTAGTGCACTGCCTTCAGCAGATGCTGCCTTAAAAGTAAGAACTTCTTACATTGAATCTTGGTCAAAATATTTAAATACATTAATCAGAATGAAGGAGTTTCAAAATAAAATTGCAGAAGCTATTATCACATCAAATGCAAAGGATACCTGTGATTCATTTGATTGTCACTTAAGTTCTAGAACAAATGGAAGTTGCTTTGTACAAGAATGTTAGGGTATACAGAGAAAACTGAAAGAGGTCATGATATTTTTCTTACTATATACTGAATATAGGTCTATATGAAGATTTCTTTCCAATATTCAAAGAACTCTCCATGGCTTATAATTCAAAAAGTTCCAGGCTATGAACCTTGAGTGTACTTTGATGTAGCCAAACAATTTATATATGGTGAGAGAAATCTAAATTTATCTTAAAAGAACAAACATGACTATATAATATTGTAAAACTGATTAATATTTCAGGGTGTGTTTTGAAAGCTATTCTTATTTATAAGAAATGTATGATCTGCTCTAATTATTTAATATATTCAAGTTCATTTTTTCTTTATCTTCCTTCTGCCCCTATGACTCCTAACTTCATACTCATGACTCATTCATCTCTTTTCCATATTCTTCCTCTGAGTTCAGACATACAAATTAGCATATGAAAGAATGTTTTTTATTGTTGATTATAAAATAGAATTATCTCAGGTACTTTATCTTATCTTTTTCTAGCAATACATTGTGTAAATTCTTTCTCAACTTATTCAGCTCTAGTTAATTCTTTTTAATAAATGTAAAGTATCATGGAGTATCTGTGCTTTAATATATTAATTTGTTCATTTTTTCTAGTTTATCTTTTTCAATTTCAATGTAAGCATACTTATGCAAAGATTTTATACTTATTCATGCTTTGTGTCCTTGAGATAAGTTCCTAGGAATAAAATTTCTGGGTTAAATATTCTACATATTTCTAATTTTAAGCAATACTACAGGACTGTTTTCCAAAATGTCTGTAACAGCTTTCCATCAGCATATTTTCCATCAGCAAAATGTAAAATTACCATTTCTAACTTTAGAGGAGAAGTTACTAGTGAATTTTAAATTCTAACTTTGATTATTTTTCTGAACTTTTTGTTTTTTTCTTATATCAATATTTTAAAGGTAATTTCTTAGTACCTTTTCAAAAATTTCTTCTATCATAATTAAGGCACTTAAAGTTATACATTTTTTCCCTCAGAATAGTAATTTGTCTACAGTTATCAGGTTTTAATATAAATTACCCTCATTTGTATTGCTTTTATGTTGGGCATGATTTTTCCTCTCAATTTCTTAATTATTTCAAGGATGGTTTAGTGGTATGTTTCTTGATCTATAATACAATATTTTACTTTTTCTTTATAACTACATTAGGTTATAGTTTATTATTTAATATCTGCTAACATTTGCTCTATGTTCAAATATGTACTTGAATTTGTATGAATGTTCAGTAATCAAAGGAAAATAAATTTATATATATATTAAGGCAATGTTTTACAAACAACTTGCCAATTGATTATTCGATTGATTATTCATTTATAACCACATTTGTACTTTAGCTTTGATATGTATCAAATTTAAAGACTTGAAGTCTTCCTATGTAATCGTTTATTTTGTATAATTTCTGTGCATTTTTAACTTTTATATGTAGCTGCGACTTTATGTAACAAGATATCATGATATCTTTCCCATGGAATCACATCATTTCATAGTGACAGTTCTTTAAATTTTACCTTGTTGGGTATTAAAATGCCCGTTGTCGTTCTATTTAGTATATCTCCTGATTTCTCCTTTGAGAGCCTCTTTTTCTTCACTTTTTAAATGACATTATCTTTAGTGTTTCTGCAAATGGCTCAAGTAATTGATTTTTAAATCCATTTTCTATTTCTTTTAATGGAACTATTTATTTATGTTTAGCATGAAGAATATTTATTAAATGTTAAATTCTTTTCCTTCTTTGTATTTTATCTTATTATTTACTATATCATTCAACATCTACTATTGGGTTAGGAGTTCATTTACATTTTGTTCTTTGGAACTCATAATAAAACTCTTACTCTCTTTTATATTAAAAACGCATTCATATTTGTTTTGATAAATAATAGTACATGACTCTTCTTTTCTGTGCATCCTAATAAGATTATAAGTTTTGGAATAATCTCTCTGTCACACCTTCATTTCCTCCTGGCACAAATTAGATGAAATGTAGAAATACATTTACTAGTATCACTTGACCCAACTCTAAGGCTTAAGGTTTTCTATTGTTCTATCTTTTCATAGGTGAAATTCTTTATGCTAGCAAACAATTTGGTATTATCCATTTATATTTAATTATCTATTCATAGATAATGATAGACTAATTACCTGTTATGTAAACTTAATAAGATACACTATATATCTGTTTGTCTATCAAGAAACCATGGAATATCTATCATATATAACTGTTGTGGGCACCAGAATCTAGCCATGAACAAAACAAATACTTCTGTCTCCATGGAGCCTGCACTTCAGCAGGCTTCATATATTTTCTTGAATAATTGCCTTTCTCCATCTCAAATACACTGTCCTAGCTGGTTCATATTACATTATTGTATTTTTTCCTTTAATGGGCTAAGTGGACAACATTTTTTTAAATTTGACCAGTTTGGTTAATACAATTTCAAGGCATAGTCTTATTTCCAAAAATCTGTTGATGTTATTTTGCTATATTATAGCTTCCAATATTGTATGTGATAAATGAAATGACAAAATTGTATTTATCATTTGCCACTAAAGCTCAATATACATATATATACATTTGTATAGATATGGGTATATGGATATTTATATACTTATTCATATTATATTCATGTTTATATACAGTTAAAAGAATCCAATCATTAGTTGGATAGGAATATGAAAGATATGAATTAAAAATGACACATGTCTTAAGCAAATTGTTGATGGTTGTTATAATTTAATGAGAGAGGAACCACAGCTGGGGTGCAAAACTCTGTAGAAATGATGAATTTACATCAGAATACTGGGATAAAATCATGAGAGGACTGAAGTCACAAGCAAGAATATTTTAAATGTTCTCTGTCACTTGTAATTGTTCTTATCACTGCAAGGAGATAGAGAACACAGTGAAGATAACCACCCTTTCCAAGAAATGCCTGAATTAACTTTAGGGCTATTGTGAGAATAGAAAGGTATAAGTTAAATTTCATTGGGTACTCTTGGAAACAAAATGTATTTAATTAAGAAAAACTTGCTACACAAATTTTTGATGCTAAATGTTCTCATGCTGAATGGTTATAATAACTGGTCTGAATATGGTACCACAAGGAAAAATGTGAATTCATTATAATTGATTTCAACTTTCCTATCATCAAGTGCTTTGTTACAGAAAAAAAATACCTTGATGTTGATAAAATATTATGTCATTTAACTTGTATTAAGCTCTAAGTATTATGTATGTGTGTTAATATTAATGGTCTCATATTGAGTCTAGATAAAGTTCCAGATTTGACATACAAGTTGTATTAAACTTGTTCATAATTATTTCATGTATGTATACTAACAAACATGTAAATCCTGTGAATAACTGAAAACCACAGTGCAGCACCAAGTAAAAATTAGTAATAAGTACATTTAATGTGGAAATGGACTCTTAAGTAGTCAGTGTCCATATAATAAGCAAAAGTTCCACATTGAAAATTCCTGAAATTTGGGATTGGGGTCATGGCTCAGTGGTAGGGCACTTGCCTAGTTAAGTGTGAGGCACTGGGTTCGATCCTTAGCACCACATAAAAATAAATAAGTAAAGGTATTGTGTCTATCTACAACTAAAATTTAAAAAAGAGAAAATTCCTGAAATTACTCTTACTTTCTTAGTTTTGGTAGTCCAAAGAGGACTGTCTTATGCTTAGGGGTAGCAAAGGAAAACATTTATACAGAACTTGTATTTCTGAGAGCCTCAAAGTTCTTAATTGACTTAATTCTAATGAAATTTTATGAGGTATAGTTTAATATATTTTTTAAAATAAGAAAATTTAAGTAGAGAGAAAGAACAGCATTATTAGGCAGGAGAACATGCATTTGAATCCAGGTGGTCTAGCTACAGAATATATTTGCTTAACTAATATGCATATTACTTTGGTAAAAAGAACTCCTTCATTTTTCGCATGCATTCTGAAAATGAGTGTCTCCGTGCACTTGATAAAATTCTGAGATGCAGAGACAAGAGAGGATTTGTCATAACCACTCTCTGCTAGTACTGAGGGTCCATTCTAGAGGTGTCACTGGGAATTGGAGGGATGTCTTTGCAGAATGAGCTCTCTTGGGTCTCCTGTGCTTGGCCATTTCACCTCTTTTCCTTGGAGCTGCAGAGGTGGTAAGAAATAGAAAGCTACCTTGGGAAGGATGTTCTTCATTTCTGACAGCATTTTGAAGGGCAGGTGTCCAGAGTGGACTAGAGTCTACTAAGGGGTTGGGCTGGCCTCTCCAAACCCTGCCTGTGGGCTCTCTCTGCTCTGCATGTGCCATGGCCCACCTAAGTATCTCAAAGGACAAACAAGGTCATTTTATTCTATCTATATTGTGGAAACTTACCCTTAAGAATTAATAAATAGCCCTCTCATAATCAAGTATAATCAGTAGTCTCCCCATGAAGCAAATTCATAGAAATTATAAAAAAGACTTAATATGTACAATAAGAAGAGTACATTTCATGTTTTTGCAATTATAGATCGTTAACAAAGAGACAAAGAAGAGTAGAGAGAAGCCATAGTCACTGTGAGAAGCTGTTGACCTGAGAAGCATAGGACCACACAATCATGAAAGATAAAAATGAAATAAATATATTAGGAGACTCAATATATTAAAAGAGACATAACAAATGAGATAACTGCCATTAGAGACACAGATATTTGAACAATATTGACCTGCAAGGTTGTTAATTCAGATTCCCAGACCTGGCAGTGAGGTGATGCAGAAAAGACAAACAGACACACAAACAGAGAAAAAACTGGGTCTCAGTGGTTAACTCCATCCCTGGTAAAGAGGTAGTGACACACAACAGGCTCAGCATATTTATTATACAGGTATAAACATCAAAAGGATTTACTGTGAGAAAATTTCTTCAAAGTAAGCTTAACCAAGGTCATGATCATGAGCAGCCTGATTATGATTATCAGAGTGTACACAAACTTTCTACCCCTCAGCAGCTGACATCTGAACCTCAAGATCAAGAACTGAACAGCACAGTGGCTGGCACAGAACCTCCTGTTGAATAGGGAATCACCATAGCAACTGGATAGTCTCAAATCCTTGACCTCTCACTGAGAGTTCCCAGGAGAAGCATCACTTCTATGATAGTTCAAGACCCATAATTCAGTCACTGCTTTCAACATACAGGATTATACTTATTTTAAGTATAATTACTTCTTGTAGAGAAAAGATAGAAAATAACATCAGTGGATCAAAAATATTTATGAAAAACAGCTTCATTGAGAATAAAATGCTATCAAAATTAAATAGTAAAATAAAAATTTTGATACATAGGATTATTGTATTATTGTACAATGGTGATGGATATATTGGTGAGCTAGTCATTCAAGCCAATTGTTTTATTTCCTGCCGAATGCTGCCCAAAAGGGTAAAAAAGAGAAGAATGTTAAAGAAACATGAAGAGATTTGGAGGCTAAAACTAGAAGGGCTAATATGCATTAATAGTGGTGGCAAAAAGTAAGAAAGGGATAACGTGGAGGAAGGAACTATTTGAAAATAATTATCAAAATTTCTCAGATCTGAGGAAAAGGGTAATTTTTTTTGCATCAAAATAATGCAAATATATCTGCATTTAAAGAAAGTTAACATATTAGAATGCCTTAAAGACAATTTCAAACCTAAGAAATAAATAAAGAAATATAAGATCTAACACAGGAAGAGATAATTTCATCCTGATAGAGGCATTTTATTTACATTAATGAATTTAAGGAGGAAACATAACTGTATATTTGAAATGTTGAGAAAATAATTGACATTATAATTTCTTATTCCTTCAAATTATAATTTATAAATATTTTAAACATATAATTACTTAGATGGCTAACATACAGAACCTTTAGAAAATATTTTTAGAAAATATATTATACGAGGAGAAAAATAAATCTAAGTTATACAAGAAGCAATAAAAAGGCATTAAAAAACTTGGGAGAATTATGCAACACAGGGTTATCATTTTTAATGTAATGTAGATTTTCACCACTGATTCATTGATATAAATATCTAAATTACCTAAGTGTCAAAGTTCACTCTGAAAATTTCAAAATGTATAATTTTTATGCAAATTTAGCAAGATTGGAAAAAATTGTTGAAAACTAAATAAATTAATATTTGTTGCTAATGAAATACAAATCAAACTGATAGAATTAGTTTTCTATGGAGTTTTCCCTAAATGAGACTTGGTATATTCCATAAAGAGAGCCACGCAGAAATAAATACGTTTAGTGTTTGCATTATTGGAGAGGTATAGTAAAATAAAACAAAAAAGTCAAACAAAATGAAGAATGATGTCTCAAAGCATTACCAATATTAATTTCCAAGTAAGAGTTTGGATCTCTAGTCTTTAGAAAGAACAACTTAATTAATGGGGAGAAGCTTTATGGATGAAAATGAGACTTGATGTACCTAAAAAGGAATTCAGAATTTGATCTGTATAAGAAGACATTCTACATAGAGAAAATGCATAGACTCACTACACTTTAGAAAATAATGAGAGAATCATTTGATCTGTTATAAATGTTCTGGGCTATAAAATAATGTAAAATTAACTCAGAAAAGTTCATCAGAAAGAAATCACCTAATAATTTTAAAAATTACATAAATGAATAAATGAGTTGAAAAATGTTTCAATCACTGCTGAAACAGTGACTAAAAGACCAACCAAAATAACTGTAGAAAATAAAAAGTTTATTTTGGGGACTTGCTGTTTCAAAGACCTCAGTCCATAGACATTGGGCTCCATTCCTGTGGGCTCTAAGGGAGGCAGGACATCATGATGGAAGAGTGTGGTGGAAAGAAGTAGCTCACATGATGATCAGAAAGGAGAGAGAGCTCCACTTGTCAAATACAAATATATATCCCAAAGCCATGCCACCAGTACCCACCTCCTCCAGCCACACCTCAACTGCCTATAGCTACCACTCAACTAATCCCTCTCAGGGGATTATTTCACTGATTTGGTTAAGACTCTCACAACCCAATAATGTCTCCTCTGAACCTTGCATTGTCTCACACCTGAACTTTTGTTGGACACATCACATCCAAACCATAACAAGGAATGAGTGAATGAATTTCATAACAGGTTTCTTTTGTTTAAGAAACTTTTTGTAAGGGTAAAGATAGTGAGATACCTACATAAATATGTAAGTAAAGAATTCTAATGGTAAAAGTTGTTGAGGGATTCATGAAAGTTCACCAGTTAGAAGTTAACTTGGAAATCATAAGTGTGAGAAAGAGTATCATAAATATGAAAACATCTGGAACGTTCTTCAAGCTCCACTGAATAAATGCTAGAAATGTTAGCAGTATTCAGAAGCATGATAAGAAAAAAAATTTACCAAATTTCAAACATGTTTCCCATGATCTTGATTCCTGACTTTTTTATAGAAGGAAACTCGGGGTGTGTATGCTTGGAAATTCCAGGTTATACTCTGATAGGCAGAATAATGGTCCTCCAAAGATTCCCACTGCTTAATCCCCAGGATGTGTTAATGTGTTACATTACATGGCAAAAAGGGGATTGAGATTACAGGTGCAATCAAGGTCACCAGTAAAGTGAGAAGGGAGTTCATACTGACTTATCCAGTTGGACCTGAAACAATCACAAGAGTCCTGACTGGAGGAAGGAGGAGTAATGTGAGGTGAAGTGGGAAAGACACACCTGGTCCCTATTGGTGTTGAAGATGCATGAGGTCATGAGCCAAGGAATTCATTCAGCCTGTGGAAGCTGGAAAAAGAAAAAAATCAAATCTTTTCCTGGATTAATGAAAAGAACAGCCATGCTCATATCTTGATTTTAGCCTAGTGAGACCCAGTTTGAATTCTTTCTCTAGAATGGTGGTATAAATTTGTGTTCTCTAAAGCTACTAAGTTTGTGGTATTATAGCAATAATAATAATAATAATAATAATAATAATAATAATAACAATAATAATAAAAGACTACTACAGACACTCTGTAATGCTGTTATACTCACTGCTTTCCAAATATCAGTGAAAGTAATATACAAATACTACCACTAAGATAATTGTTATTAAAATAGCTAGGTACTGGGTTAAGCTCTTTTTTATATAATTACATTAAAACTCATTTTCTAACTATATAAAAACAAAAATTAAGCTCATTTGTGCCAACTTATGATGCAGGTTGTGTCTTTTAAAAGCCGTTTGTGAAAAACTTCATAGTTGGCATAGATGGAGATAGGACCCAAGTGGTGGATGAGATAAGCATCCATATTTCATTTTAACTACTCGTGTTGGTTATCTCCTAAGATATCATTGGATCTCTTCTTCTACCCTTGCCTCCTGGACAAAAAGTTGGACATTCTGACAGGATGCAAAAAAAGCATTTTATCCTGAGTGTCTGCCTGTAGCTCTTGGAGAGCACCAGGATCCCTAATACTTTGGTTGCATTCCTTCACTCACCACCATCCTTTATAGACTTGAAGCAGATGTTGCTTAGGTCTCACTAGTGATAGTGGCTTATTGTAAAGTGAATGTTAAATCTCCTTAGAAGAGCCCAGGCTAAGGCAATCACCTTGAAAGATTTCCAAAGATTGTTGCCTATAAATCATTTTCTGGTTTTCATCACTCTCCTGCTAATTGGATGTGTATTAAACTCTGACAAACTGAAATATAGGTGAACTCTATAAATACCTTTTACTTCTAACATTTTATATTAGTTCCTTTACTCAAGCTGCTTACTCTTCTGGGAATTTATTTTCTCACATTTTTACAAGTCCAACTTGTACTTTCGTTGCAAGCTTCAGAGTAAAGCCCACCTACTCCATGAACCATGCCTTGATCCTCCAGTTCAAAGTCTTCTTTTTCTTTGGAATTCCATTTCTTTGTGGGGATTGGGTGGTAGTGACCATGGAAGCTATTTGTAATTCCTAAATTCCTACTAGGTATTAGAGATTGTACTGATGGTACCTCATTAATAACATCAAAAAAGGTGTTAATCATTTTCACTTTTCCAAAACAAAGAAACTAAGGCTGAAAAAAAGTTAAGAATCTCATCCAGGTTTATCCATCTCATAAATTGTGGTGTGAACAAGCTTCCCAAAGGGGCAGGATCTTACATTTTTATCTACTAAGATCCAGTGACAGATATCCATATCTGTGTATGAGTTGTTAAGCATAGAAGAAAATTGTAAATAATATGTGGGATATTTAGAGAATAAATGAATGTGGTCAAATTTATGGGACAAAATGTGCAAAAGCTAAAGAGGACTTCTTTACTGAAGAGGCTCAACAGGTATGGAAATGGGAAGTGGGTGGGCAGAAAGAAGGACCTAATAGGTCTATGCTCAACTTCTCCATTCTCTCCTTGGAACAGTGCAGTATCCTTGAAACTAGGATACTTTTAACAAGGAAATTCAGGGTTAGCTAATTTGCCCTCCTTTGAAATCCTGAATCTAGAATTTTAGACAAGGTCTACGTGATTCTAAAGCCCAAGTATTTTTTATTATATTATTCCTATCTCTTTTAACAGAAATTAAGGTCTAATTATTAACCATAAGTTACCTTAAAACAGCATCATTTCTTGATGAGAATCCTTTATCTCTTAGTAGAAATTTGTAAAATGTTGGAGCTACTCTTGTGCTGTCAGCAATCTTTACCTGGGATTGGAAATGGTGATCTTAAAGTCCCAGGTGATTGAGGCCAAAATGTAGTGGGAACATAATATCCTGCAAGTTAGGCAGGTACTGTTTCATCATTTCATCAATGTTAGTCAATAAGAGTGACTGGCAGAGAAATGATCTTTCATTTGTGCTCAAAATAACACTTAGCTTAGTAATCGCCTAGGGGTGGACAACCCAGCTGTATCCCATTAAAACAATTTTGAATGTATTTCAGACAAAGGCTTTAAAAGCCACAGTATCTTATTTCTTCTACTATAAAACCAAAAATGTGTTCTTTTATTTTATATATACATATAGGCATATATAGATCCTAATCTTTTATTTATATATTACAATATTTACTCACAAATAATTTATTTTCAGCCAATAAAAATATATCACACAGATATTGCTACAAATCTTATCAGCAATATGGGAGATCATACTGGCACACACTGTCTCTTCCAGGTCACCTTGTGAAATTACAATCAGGAAGGAAAACTGAGCCTTGCATTTGATTTTCATGGCTCTAAGCTTAGCAAGATTAATAGGAATGAGCTGGGCATGCTGGCGCACATCTGTAATCTCAATGGCTCCAGAGGCTGAGGCAGGCGGATCCCAAGTTCGAAGCCAGCTTCAGCAACTGCGAGGCACTAAGCAACTGAGTGAGACCCTGTCTCTAAATAAAATACAAAATAGGGCTGGGGATATGGTTCAGTGGTCAAGAGCCCCTGAGTTCAATCCCCAGTACCACCCTCCCTCCAAACAAACAACAACCAAAAAAGATTAATAGGAGGAAGAAATTCCACACATGGAAAATACAAGCAGTTTTGAAGAGTGCTCAAGTGCAAGGTGAGTGGTCAGTGGCAAGTTAGATGCTGGTCAAGTAGTGTCTTCCTTGTAACATCATCCCTTCCATCCTTGACACTAGAATTCATAAAATGTGGGGAAGTGGAAATAAAGTCAAGTAAGATGCCAAATATATAACTTTTCCATTTCAGGTACCTAGAACATGTGCAGAAAGGAAAAATACTTAAAAGGATTTTAAATTTTTAATTATTAATGGACTTGAGCAGCTTAATTTTTAAACCAATACCAACTAAGACATAAGGATATTTTATGGCCTAAGAGTAAAGAGTTTGTGAGACCCTGTCTCTAAATAAAATACATAAAATTTGCCAAATTTTTATGTCCCTCTGGTAAAATATTACAATTTCAAAAGCCACATTAGAAGAAAATATTTTTAAAAGCTTTCCATAAACAGTTTGTTCAAATTAATAATAAAGTCTCCATCAATATGTGAACTTCTTTTTTTTTTTACAATGGCAGTGCCCCTCTTCCATTATAATAATGAAGAGACACTACTTGAATTCATTTTAGAAACTTTTCAGTATCACAATAGTATGTTTTTCAAGGTCTGTGATCATTTTCAGTGTTGATATAAGCTTACCTTATAATTAGCACTGACAAGATAAATCCTAATGTTTCAGGCACAATAGATTGTGTTTTCCAATTTCAAACTCATTTGAAATCTGTTTTGCTCCAAATTAATACTAAATGTTATTTTGGAAATATTGAGGTTGTACTGTTTAACAAACACAACTATTTTTGTTTATTTTAAAGATAGTCATTAGCATTACAATATAAATTAACTGAAGAAGAAAGAGCTTGATTCCTTATTGTTACTATTTTTCCCCAATCAAATCCAGCTACTCCTTTCACAATGTTTACTAATGTTTTAATTTAAAAAATATGCAATTAAATGTTGCTAAACTATCTAAAGTACAAGTTATACATGCATCATGAATCAGGATTTTGCATGAGGAAGATATCTCTGATCTCCTGAAGAAATTTAGTTAATGAATGACTTAATAACCTTGTTAATAAGGCCTGTAGAGTACTTTCCACAGCTTAGACTCTAGGGATAGGGATGTTGAAAGTTTTTTTCTGTGAGTGTACAGTGATTTTTAGTTTCCCCTCTGCCTAAGCCTTCAAAGATGCGGTTTAAGGTTAACAAATATTCCTCTATTCAATTTATTTATTTTCCAAAATACTTATTTTTTTTCTGTAAGATTTGAAAAATTCTATTGACAATAGTCATATGCCAAATTATTTTTTTTGCTTGAAAGTAATTACAAGGTCAGATGAACATAAAATAACAACAGAATACCAGAATAGAGAGACTACTTTTCTGTGATATCTATTCAGCTTTGGTGGATTGGATGTGTGAGCACAAGGCTTCCATCACACAGAGTTGACAATGTAATGAGCTAGATTGATTGTTGAGCCTCAATAAGAACACAGAATGTTAGAGAGACTTTTAAAAAGAAAATGACCTGGTCACAGAAGAAACAAAGAAATTATGACAAGAAAGTTGAACTGTTGAATGATAGAACTAGGCTATGTGAAATAGAAGTTGGTGGGGGACAGGGATAGAAAAGAAAAAAAAATTAAAAACAGCTATTTACTTACTTTATAACATTAGGAGTTTTTAAAAAAGATAGCAATTGTGAGGAGTTAAGAATTCTGAAGTACATAGCAAGGAAGAAAAATAATTGTGTCCATTTTTAGGAAAGAATCATCATTTTAAGAGTGCACATATACATTAAAATTGTTGGTGAGATATACATATGTAGATATCACACAAGTAGGCACAGATCAATGAAAAGAGCATGATAGAGAGAAGTAAAATTCTGAGATCATTTTTATGCAGTTGGCAACTAAAATCTAGAATTGTAGTCATTCTCCAAGGAAAATGATACATGTGATCCTGCTACTTAGGGAACCCCTACCTGCTTGGTATTCATTTAATTCTCTGGAAGTTGAAGACAAAGACATTGTACCTTTTTATCAGGGTCCATGCACTGGGCACCTGCTCAGTAGGATCTGTGGCCTCTTAACCACTCTCCACTCCTGTATCTTACCTCAGAGGGCCTGGTGTTTGAGCTACTTAAATGAGACGAAGATTATTTACATACCATGTCTTTCATTTTTAGGTTTTTACTATGACAAGTTCATTTTTTATTTTTTAAATATCCTGTCTTATTTTTTAAATCTTCCTGTCAAAATGAGTACGTACATTCTTAATTGAGTTAATTTAAATTTGAATAGGACAATAAGGCCATAGTTTAATAATCCAGAAATAGAAAGTGAAATCTTTCATCTATTTTACCAGCTGGCTTGGTTCTTCAATCCCTTCTAAAATAAAACTGTCCCCCTCTTGTCTTTGTTTTCTTTTAATTTCCAGAATGTCTTTATGAAAATACATTAAAAATAGATTATTTTCCAACATTTTGCAAAATAGCATCCTGTGCTATTGTGCCTTGTTTTGTATCTGGCTTTTTAATCAAGCAAGACACAAATATTAATATATCCATACCTAGAAATATCCTAGTTATTTTGTATAGCTGGCTTTTTTCCCCTCTATGTGTGCTTCAATTTGTTTAATTAATTTCCAAATGATGGATATTTGGGTTATTTCCAAATGTTCCCAGCACATGTTCTCAATACAACTGCAGCAATGAATTAATCTGAATATGGAAATTTTATATTTATGTAAATACATCTATATACTAAATTCCAATACCAAAATTATGTTTTAATTTCTGTAGAACATAAACACATAGTTTCTGTTTGCCTTAGATTTATAAAATATTTTTATATGAATTAATGTGGTATACTCTAATAGTATAATATTTTAAATATTTTTTTTAGTTGTAGATGGACACAATACCCTTATTTTGTTTATTTTTATGTGGTCCTGGGATGGAACCCACTGCTTCACAACATGCTCAGCAAGCACTCTACCATTGAGCCACAATCCCAGCCCAATAGTATGATATTTTTAAAAATGTTCCAGATAGTCTTCAGAAAAGAATAGCTATGTGATTTGGGGAAAGTTATTTAAAATTGTTTTGAATCCAGTTTTTGTTCGTTTGCTTTTGGTTCTTGGCAATGAGCCCAGGGTCTTCTGCATAGTAAGTGTATAATCTATCCTTGAGCTATATCTCTAAACCCATAATCAGTTTCTTTTATCAGGTAAATGTAGAATAGTGGTCATTTCTATCCTATTGAGTTTTTTTAAAAAATCAATGAATTAATATGCATTCCATGTTCAAATATTCCCTAGAACAAAATGTTCCAAGTGTGCTAGCCATTATCACTGCTATTTTAAAGATTTATGATATTAGCAACAGGTAATGATATTTTTGTGAAATATTTGAATTAAGCATAAGGTTAAAAATTCTCACAAAATAGTTGGTGAGGCATTTTTTGGTTTTGTGGTTTTAAATATCTTGTAAGTCATAAAGTTCCTTAGCTCTACTAGTTGATATAAATTCCTAGAGCAAAGTTTCAAATTTATGAAAATGGATATAAATCCACATTTTTATAGTTGATTTCTTTTCCACATTCATCATATTATATTACTGGCAAAAAATTTAGGTTTGAAATATGACTCTAAAAATTTAGGTTTGAATGTGTCCCCTCTGCCCCTCTGATTGTTTCTTCATGGTGACCTTGTGATTATATAAACATCAGTTGTTTTGCAGTGTCAAATTTCAAGCACTGGGCATTTTTGCTATCTTAGTTAAGACTAATTTGTTGAAATAAAATGAAATGAGTTTAAATAAAATGGTCATCTAGTGGTTCCTTCCAAGTGGTGAAATGCCCACTGTCCCCTCAAGGAACTTTTTATGTGAAAATTTATACATATTATATACTTGCTGTAAAATTTATTATCAACTAGGCCATTTTTTTTAAGTGAAGGAGAATAGTATTTAGCAATTTTGTAGGAAATGAGTTAAATTACTGTGAACAAACTAAGATGAACTTCCATCCTATGTTGACATATTTTGTATAGGAAAAGTAAGTGTATGTGTAGGTTGTAATGCTCTTCTTGCCCTGAAGTGACGATCTCTACACCCTATAGGTGACTTTTTTCAAGCTTTTCTATAGACTGAGGAGCATAAGTTGACAGAGAAGGATGGAGATGTTTTAGTTTGGTGAAAAATTCCAGAAGAATGAGAACATTTTGATATGCAGAGGCTGTGTGTGAAGCAAACTATGGAGCAGTTTGAACACATCGGCTTTGTTCTCAGCCATCAGTAACTTACAGGATGACTTCTATCACTCCAAATAACACCCTGGTCTATTTGCTCATCTGTAAAATAAGAGTGTTTAACTGATGATCTTTACATTTATTTCATTGACTTTTTTTTGCAAGTAACAATTATTTTTCCTATTTCAATTTTAAAAGTTCCAATAACTTAGAATTGTAGTTATATAATCCTTATTTGCTATATGGGAATATTTACTACTTGACAAAACTTGAGAAAATATCAGCTGTGTCAAAACTATTGAAGCCAATGTAAAGAGAAATTGGAATTGTTTTTTCATATTCTTCCATTGTCTTTCTGTGAATTCACATATTGTTTACCCTTTCTCCATTACTACTCTTTTATTTTCCTACTGGGATGTCTATTTGTGAATTTCTACTATGGGGTGGAGATGTCTGACTCCCACCCTAATAAGTGTTACTTTTGTGTTCCTTTTTATTGAAAGAACTAATATAAATTATTTCTCTAGACAATAAGTTGTCAGGATTTAAAGCATTATTAAAAAATTCTAGCAATAAAAGCTAATTTTCATATGAATAAGTTCTACATTATTTGGCAGATCCATCACAACTAAATCATATGAAGTTATAGACATAAAAGTAAGAACCACATTCATTTCAAAAGAAAAATTCTTCTGTTGTAAAATTCTATTAAAATGTTCCATAAATAATAGATATGATCATTCATATTGGGTTTCCACATAATGTCACCAAAATGTGCTATGTAAAAATATATTATTTTTACTTAAAAATATGTTAACCAAATATCTGGTTTACAAAATATCATATAATTAATCTGATTAAGTTTCTTGAAAAATCAAATTCACTCAATTGCTCATTGAATTGTTATCATGCATAAAACTGCATGAATGTTGGGCATGTTTACTTGCAGAGAAAGATATAAAAGCAGTAATTGCATACTGTTTACTTTGTACAGAGTGACACTTGTTTTTATTCAGAAATTAAACAGGAACATTTGAATTTTTATGATTTATAGTGATAAAGAAGAGTTCATGCCAACTTCATAAATTAGTCCCAGTGACTAATTTAGACATTTGAATTCATGAAAGTTCGATGTCTCTACACTTCTCTTATAAAAGAAAACAGAATACAATTTCAGAGAGAGGAGAAAGAGCAGAATCCATACTAAACACTTATAATTTTCTTTTTTTCCTCAGAGATACAGGGTATATCTTTACAATTGGTAGATAAATATAGTGTTCCACTGTTACTCAAAACCTTGTATCAAATAATAAACTCCTAGAGATGCGATTAAGACCAGATATAATATACAAACAATTTATTATATTGTTCATAAAACGTTTGTAAAAATTGAACATTTATATGTATCTATCATTCTCATATGGCAAACCATGGTCAATTTGCATAGCACTAACTGATTAAAACTCTGCATTTGGTTTTGGGAATAAATATTAATGTTATTATACTGACATGTATTACGTACTTTTCTGAGAAATAGACTACATTATTCATTCTATGGCCATTTTCTCACACAGTTGTCATGACAACCAAATGAAGAAGGTGTTATGAGAATAATGATTCTGTAATTGAGGAAACTGAGGCTTTTAGAGGTTAAATAACTTCCCTAAAATAATAGCTAGAAAGAAAAAGAACCAGCACTCCAATTCTGACCAGTCTGTATGTGAAACACATGCATTTACTGTCATTCTGTATCCTAGGACTAATTATATTTTGTACTAGTAGATGATTAGGGCATTGGCTGTGATTGCTTTGTTCATTATCAACATAGGTTGATTCTTGACTAAAAAAATATTATAGTAACAGCTAATAATTATGGTGGTATTATCATATGGGAAGCTACATTCCATGGACTGTTTTATTTAATCTTTGACTAAAACCTTATAGGTAAAATAGTACTATCTTTATTTTAAAGAAGAGGAAGTCAAGCTTTTTAGATGCCTTGCTCCAGGCCTCATGATCAGTAAGAAGGGGAGCTGAGACAGGAGTTGAACCTCAGAGTCTGTGCTTTAAACAAATATCTTGTAGTAAGTACTTCAGAAATTAAGTAATACAAAATGTTTTACTTTGTAATGAAAAAGAAATCCTGCTGATAATAATTCAAGTTTAATTCAATGTGCATGTACCAAGAAGTACAATATGCAGAAGAGAAAAATCTGTGGAAGAAAGCATACTGAAAAATATTTCAGTCTTCAAACCTGTCTGGAAACCCAGAAAAAAATGAGAAAGAAAAATCTCAGAAGAAAATATCTGTTATGAGCTTATTATTTTATTTAAACTATATTAGAGTGCATGAGTTCTCGGTACAAAGTGACAGACTTCACTATTCTAGTAAAATAAATGTGCTTTCATTTAAAATTTTAAAATTTTATTTTTCTTTAGTTCATATACTCTCACAGACAGCAAGATATTAAAAAACTAAAGAGGTGAAAATAAGAGTTAAAACAAAATTGTACGAATTATTAAATTAAGAAATATGAAAAATTACTAAATTGAACATCTTATAGTAATTATGTTAATTAGATAAATGTAGAAATAGTTGAATAAATCTGTGGTTGTTATGATTTGGATCTGAATTGGCCCCCAAAAGCTCATGTGTTAGGTAATGCAGCAATATTCAGAGGTGAAAAGATTAGATACCAAGGCCTATAACCTCACCAAAGGATTAATACCATTGACGGATTAGTACTTAGGATAGACTATGTGTGGTAACCAGAGGAAAGGTGGGACATGGCTGGAGGAAGTATATCACTGAAAGTGTAGTCTTGGGGACTAGATCTATCTCTGATCCCTCCACCCCACTGCTTCCCAGCTTCTGTGAGCTGAGAAGTTTTCCTCCATCTTGTCTTTCCACCATGATGTTCTTCATCACCTTAAACCCAGAGCAATGGAGTTTGGTTGATGATGTTCTGGCCCTGTGAAACCATAAATCAAAAATAAACTTTTGTTCCACTAATTCTTGGTAATAGTGATAAAAAATTGATAAACTCAGTGATGAATGCAAGGTATACATTGATATAATCTCCCTTTTAAATTTCCACTTGAATGGAAAAAGTGTTATAATTGTAAAAGGACAAAAAACAGAAGGAATAAATAATAACTGGCAAAAGAAGTCAATAATTTGGGGTAATAGAAAAATGGTGAGGCTTTTACCCAGCTGAGCATACAAAATTTCAGGTAATTATAGAGAGGGATTGTGTTAGTTAGCTTAGTTAACTTATTTTGCCAGTTATTATTTCTCTTCAGTGACATAATGTTATTGTAATAAATGTGTGTGACAATAAACTTACAGTTGGCCCTGTTGTTTTAGAACTATGGCAAGGCAGAACATCATGGTGGGAGTGCAATGGAAGACCAAAACTTATGGGGGAACAAAAGTGAGAGAGGAGGGGTCTGGGTCCCACAATTCCCCTTCCAGGGCACATCCTAATAATAAAGATCTCTCACTAGGATCCACCTCTTTAAAGTCCCACTACCTTACAATAGAACCACTCTAAGGTCCAAGGCTTTAATATATGAACCATTGAAGGACATTGAACATCCAAACTATAGCAAGTTAGTGGCAAAGAGTTTTGTTGTAGAAATTCACATAGATTTAAAATCAGAGATGCTTATTTCCTCAGGAAAAAAAAAAGTTGATGTGTAAAATTAAAAGAGAAAGATTGGTGGAAATTCCATGTAAGGAGACCATTAAATCATAACATCATGAAATACTTAGAAAGGTAGAAAATGGATTATAATATCCTTATGTTATATAAAGATCTGGCATAATAATGGCACTATGCTTATCAATTGTAACTGAAGAAATCTAGAAAATAATTGGACAAATGCCTTCAGAACTTTAAATAAAATTTGCTTTCAATGGAAGGTTCTATACATAGTCAAATAATCAAGAATAAGGAGAGTATTTTCATAAGTATGTTATGTGATCTACAATATTTTTTTCTCTTATCACTTTTTCCTGAGAACTCAATGATAACATATATATCAAAATAATGGAATAATCCAAGAAAGAGAAAATATATGATTGAAAACAGAGGTACCACGAGAACAACTTTAAATAAAAATTTTAGGATAATCATGGAAGGTAATTCTGGAACCACAGCTATGGAACAAGTGAAATCTGAGCCAAAGGAAAAAGACCAAAGGAGGGAACCTATGTGAAGGGGAAAATGAAATTAATCAGTTATCTAATAGGCTTTACTTTTGGGAAATTATTTGGGAGGCTAACAAAGAAAATGGGAATACTTAGCTCTAGTTATAGATATATCTAAGCAAATTTAAATGAGAAGTTTTTAACTCTGAAGAACACAAAAATGAATAAAGAATGGAAAGATCATAAAATAGTAAGTAGTCAATAGTAACAATATTTATGTAACACAAAAAATATAAATCACATTTAAATGTATAAATCAAAAATAGATGAAAGAAATTTTATGGATGGTAATACTAGAATGAATAGCTAAAATATTTGAAACCCTTTGCCCCTAGAGGAATGCTCTTAGGAGTAAGAGAAAGACACTGAACAGCTCTTTTTCATTTTGAATCTAAACTATCCTTTCACTTTTAACTTATAAATGTATTACATTGACGATCTTTTATTATTTGAAAATGTGTTTAAACCAGAGAAAAACTATTTCATTGTATCTGACAAAAGGTTTGAATTTATAAACTTTGACTTTTCTATGATAGAATTTAGTTTTTTATTAATATGTGATTAAGTCCACACTTATTTACAGATAAGAAAATGTACTTAAGGTGATAAAATATTTTGAATTAAAAAAAAGGATCTTTTGTTAAATTAGCGTTATCCCTTTGTACATAAGCTGAATACAAAAACAAAAAAAATGGTTTAATTGATGCTTTATTAATTGACTGAAAATAAGTATATACAGAATTCTATATTGGACTTTTTTGTGTTATGAAATATAAAGTTTGTTAAATTCAAATAGTTTTGTGAAGTTTAGTAGTGGTGTTTATCAATAATGATCATTAATACAAGTTTCATAGTCAAGCCAGGGATGTTAAATAAAGGAAACTATGATTATTTTAGTATAGTCAATATCAATGAGAGATCTCTTAATTTTTGACCACTGTGTGCAGTTGATTGCTGTAATAATTATTAGGCCTCACTAATATTAACAATTTAAAATTCATTATAAAATATATTCTTGCCTCAGATTATTTGCAGAATTTATAAAGAAAGTGCCATAAAAATAAACAATATCTAAAGTAGGTGAGGGAGAATATTGAAATAACAAATATTGAATATCAAAACTTTCTCACAAATGTTAAGAGAATATATTTGCCAGAAAAGTTTATTAAATTTTATGAAATGTCTATATTATAGTCCTACCCTTTCCACCTTATTCTTTTAATGAGGTTAAATACATTAATTGAATTTCTTGTTTATACAATTATTGATCCCTGGGCTGAAATATACTACATCATAAGGTTATATTATTTTAATATGCTTCTGAGATTTATTTGCCAAAGAAATTATATTTAGTTTTTAAGACACTGTCAAACTAATTTCCAGGGTGGTCCTACCATAGCACTTTTCCACAGAAATGTATGAGGTATTCAGTTTCTCCAAAGCCCCAGTTACACACGATAATGGCACTGTATTTTAACTATTCCAAATAACTTTAATGATGTTTCATTTATGATCTTAATTTGCATTTCAGTAGTGATTCATAACTTTTTAAAATCTTATTTTAAATAAACTGTTAAATTCTAGAATAGTTTCAGCTTTACAGGAAAGTTGTGATAATAATGCACAGATATGCGATAGAGTTGTACTCAGTTAATATGGTGGAACTCATCCCACTCATGAGAGCTTCACCTTCATAGCATATTTACCTCTCCAAAACCCACCTTCAAATACTGTCATATGGAGATTAATTTTCAATATATTAATTTTAGGAGGGCATGACATGCATGCATAATACTAACACATGTATGCACATATATGTATAATATTTTTGTATGTCACTGTTTCTATCTTACACTAAACATGACTGGTGTTTCCAACTCTACTTTGTCATCAAATAAATAATCTGAGCTCTTTGCCCTTGCTTAGGTAAAACTTCTTGACATCAATGTGAAAACTGGCTCATACCAAACTGTTTTAATCAGCTTTTCCTTACTGTGACCAAAAGACTTAACGAGAACAAGTTAGAGAAGAGAAAGTTTATTTTGGCTCATGGTTTCAGAGATTCAGTTCAGTTCATCTTCCACCTCAGGCTTTGGGCTCAAGGTGAGGAAGAATATTATGGTGGAAGTTCATAACAGAGAAAAACAGCTCAAGATATGACAACCAGAAAGCAGAGAGAGCTACGCTCACCATAGACATGTCCCCAGTGACCAGCTTCCTCCAGCTACACCCTACAGTTAACACCCATTTTATCCATTCAAGTGATTAGGGTACAGCTTTACATACTTGCATTGTCTCAGATATGAACTTTGGGGAACTCCTTATATATAAGCCATAACACATCCTTCATTCATTTACTTATTTATTCAATCCTAGTCTACATACACTATGACTTGTTAACAGGGTTTTCCATGGAAAGCAATGTAGAGAAAAGTTGTTTTGTAGAGTTTCTGCAGAGTCTCTTCTATCGTAAGTATTAAAGTTCCCATTCATTTTCAAACTTATTTAGGGTATCACTTTTCCACCCTACACCCTCTTCAATGAGAATATAGATTATTTCATGTATCTATAATAAAATTAGAGTATTTGTAGGAATCTGCAGACTCTCCTAGAATTCCCTGAACTATCACTTGGCAACAGGAATTTAAGATTCATATATCTTCTTTCATGGCTTGATAGCTCATTGCTTTTTATCACAGAATACAATTCCATTGTCTGAATGTATAAGAGTTTATGTATTCATAGGACATATTTATTTTTCTTTGTTTTTGGGTAGTTATGGAAAAAAATGCTACAAACTATGGTAAAATTTATAGAAATAAATTTTCCAATTAGTTGACTAAATATTTAGGAGTAGGATTGCTAGATTATAATATTATGTTTAGTTTGTGAGAAACTTCCAACATTTTTCCAAGGTGTCTTTACCATTTTAAATTTCCATCAGCACCAAATGAGAAGTCCTGCACCTCAACCTGCTAGGAATTTGTAGTATTAAGTTTGTGATCTAGACATTCTAATAGATGTATTAGAGAATGTTGTTGTTTTACCTTTCATTTCCATAGTGACAAATGAGCATTTTGTCAAATGTTGGTTTGCCATTTGTATATATATATTTTCTGCATGAAATACCTGTTCAGATCCTTTACCCATGGCTTGTTTCTTGTGTGTTTGCTTTCTTCTTGTTTTTTGAAATATTTGCTTATTTGAATGTAAGTTGTTTTGGATTTGTGCTTTGCAAATATTTTCTCCCAGTCTGTGACTTGAATTTTCATTTTCTTAACAGTATTTTTTAGAGTGCAAAAGGTTTTAATTTTATTGAAATCCAAATTTCTTTTTTCTCATGGATTGTGCTGTACCTAAAAACTCATCACTAAGTCTCAGTTTATACATAATTTTTCTATGTTTTTTAAGAAGTTTTATAATTTTTCATTTTGTATTTAGCTCTATAATTCATCTTGAATTAACTTTTATTTAAGTGGTAAGGTTTTTGTTTATATTAATTTTTCTATATAAATTTCCAATTATTGTAACACCATTTGTTGAAAAGATGATCTTTTTTTCCAGTGAATTGTTTTTAATTCAATTTTTTAAAAAAATTAGTTGACTATAGATAAGGAATCTATTTGGGGGCATTCAATTATTTCCACAGATCTGTGTTTATTAATTTACCAATAACATATATTTTGCTTACTGTGGCTATTCAAGTTTTTATTCCTCATATGTGAGTTTTGATAAATTATATCTTTCAAGGATAGTCTATTTTCATATAGTTTATCAAATTTACAAGTATATACTTGCTCATAGTAGTTATTATTTTATTGTCTGTAGTATTACTCAGAATTATCTTTCTTTCCTTTCTGATATTAATTTATATCCCTTCCCTTTTGTTCTGGGTTATCCTGCTAGAGATAATCAATTTAATTGATTGTTTCATAAAACTTTTTAAAAGTTTATTTTTATCTACCATTTTCATGTGTTTTGGTTTCGTTGTTTTCTACTATAATGGTTATTATTTCACTTTTCTAGCTTTAGTCTTAGTTTTCTCTTCATTCTCTAGCTTTCTAAAATATTTCCTCTCTAAAAACTTTTCTCTATAAATTGAGAAGAAGGAATTTCTTCTCAATTCTATAAATTTCCCTCTAAGTATTGATTTCTCTGTATTCCATGTGTTTTGGGAAGTTGCATTTTTGTTTTCATTTAATTCTAAAGATTCTAATATGTTTCTCAAAACTTCTTGTTTGACCTCTGCATTATTTGAAAATGTGTTGTTTAATTTCCAAATTTCTGGGTTTTTTTCCCCAGCTCTCCTTTGTTATAGATTGCTAGCTTAATTTCCTTGAGATTTGAGAACACATCTTGACTTCTATTATTTAAAAATAAAATTAGTGTGTTTATGGCCAATAATCTGGCCTTTCTTGATTTAATGTTCCATTTATCTTGAAAAGAACTCATACTCTGCAGTTATTGAATGAAATAGTCTATACATGTCTGGTAAATCAAGTTCATTGATAGTACTATTCCAGTGTAAGTTGCCTTTACTGATTTTCATTCTGCTGGGTCTATCAATTATTAATAGAGAGGTTTGGGGACGTTCCAACAATAATAGTGGGTTTGTCTATTTCTCCTTGGAATTCTATCAATTTTTGTCTCACATAGGTGAATTATTTAAATGATTACTGAATCACGAAAACATTAAAAAATAAGAAAATTGAAAAACACCTTGATCTATTAGCATCTCATAAACAGTATGATTATATACTATTTTATATAGCTGAAAATAGTACTTTAATTCATAATTTGATTATTCTAAACACCAAAATAGCAAAATACTACTTTGAAAGATTATATTGAAAATAAATAGAAGTAAAAATATGAATTCATATGCTTCTTCCATTGAAAAGTCTTCACATATTTAAGTGCATTTAAATTCAGGATTTTATGTTAGAAATGGCATATCCCACATAAGAAGGAAGACATGACAGTTGGTCTTTTATACAGCAGTTCTGAGATATCAGGCAGCTATTTGCAAACAAATTGCTTTCAGAAGGAAAATGAATGCATGTGGATATTGTGGAAGGACAAATTCATACCTTTATGTTGAGATATACTGATGGGTAAAATCAAATGACAAGCTTGAGAGTGAAGGATAATTAAAGTATTTAAAATTAAAACATAAATGTCAATTTGACATTTTCTTTTTCACTCTTTTATCTTTTTTTTTTAATTTGGTTTATGAAGATGTTTTTACCAAGCTGTTGTCATTTTATCACCGGAGACAGTTCACCAGTCCAAATGCAAATTGATCCCACTATCTGCTCTATGGCCTGAAAATTTTGACCTTCAAATATCACTAATCTTCTAAAGAACAGGATTATAGAAAAATAGAATACTGCCAGAAAATAGATTTTGAGAAAAATACATTATTTGTAAGTTAATATTTTAAAATGAAATAACATCAGTATTAAAATAAGCCCCCAATTTTCAAAAAACGTATGATATATACTTGAACAAAAAAAAGAACAAACCTTCGATAAAACTCCTATTGAATTGTTTGCACATTTGCAAAATGTCATTCTAAGCTATCTGACAAAAAAAATGTCAAAAAGATGCTTTTTCTTTCCAAATGGAAATGAATAAATTTATAAGCAGAGGATGATTCCTTGTATTCCTTTCCTTGCAATGTGGGTCCTGTTTTTTTATCTTAATTGTTTGTACCAAAAAAAAATTGCATTTACTTCTTCTTGCATGAAAAACTGTTGACAGAACAATCTCAGAGTTGTTTCACATTTCAGAAAGTATTGTAATATTATTCCTATGTACAATTTAATGGTATTAAATTAACTTTATTTATTCAGAGAATTACAATATGGAAAAAAATTACCTACATAAAAGCACCTCTCTAAATCAAAAAGTTAGAAGTGATTTGAAATTAATTTTGAAGAGAAAAGAAAAACTTTCAAGTTTTAGTTAACAGCTTGAATATTCAATAGTAAGGTTTTTTTGAAGGCTGACTCATTCCTGAAGGCAATTTACAATCATGTTTATGCTATAGAATTATAGAGTAAGGAGAAAATGGATAGTCCATATAAAAATGAAAACATGACAGCTGGACTCTTTAGGAGGAGTTCTGAGACACCTGGCAGCTCTTTTCAAACAAGTTGCTTTCTGAAAGAAAATGGATTAGACATTGTAGAAGGACAAGTTCATACCCTCCATGTGAATGGACATTTCTCATGGTTACTTTATTGTGTTTTAGACCAGAAAAATTTCTTGGTGGGAAGCATTCTTGGGGTCATCCATATTTGCTCTCTAGTACTGAAAAAGGAAAAGGAAATCCTTGCCTCATGAGCTGTGTCCTTAGATCCACTGCAATAATCAAGCTAAAAGTGAAAGAAGAGAGAGGAACAAACCCTGGAAGCCAAGATGAGAATCTAGAAGACCAGAGGAAAGTCTGGGTGAAGGGTAAATGGGAAATCTTCTCTTCCAGGTGCTCTAGTTTCAAAATTCACTTGTGGTCTTAAAGTATATGATTTTGTGACTTCATTATTATTATTAGGCAGTTTTGTTCTGATGACTATTCTGGTATTGTTATCCATCAAGTCATCTAGCTCTGAAGGTTTAGGATTTTTTGACTAATAGCTTTATATATAAAATTTATTTATCCTGATATATTGAGTTACAACTATTTAGTTATTCACTGCTGTCTCCAGACTTTTTGCCCTAATAACTCTTTAAGGCTGGCAATTTCTAAGAATAGCTCTCTTGGTCATTATTCATTATTTATTGTGGTTAAACATTTAGAGTTCTACATTTTACTTCAATTAGTGTAGCAAATTCTATAGCAAACTGTTTTTCTTCTTTATAGTTGGTATTTAATAAATCAAAATATCTGTTAGGGAAAGACATAAATATTAAAATAAAACAAACACATGATTCTGTGCCTTATGTCATCTCTCTATAAAAACTATAATGAACATGAATGCAACCCATTTGATTTTTCAATATCACAACCAGAGCCTTGTGCAGTGTCTCCAGTAGAAACACAAAACAAAACTCCAGGATGGCTCTCACATCCTGTTCTGGATACAGAAGTCTATAGCAGACCTGCATGGAGATGTTTTGATGAGCTAAAAAACTCATAGCAGACCCCTTCAGCATCTGCCCCAAACTCAATTTGTACCTGCCTGCTAGATTATCCCACCAGAGCAATCAATAAAAGCAAAGGAGAGATAAGTTAAATATTGAATAGGCTAATTCTATTTAGTGGCTTGTCATCTGCCTTTTTAAAATAAGACATAATTACAAAATGCAGTCATTAGAGTTTATGATTCTATATGTTTTTTTAAAAAAATACATACAGATGCAAGTAATCACCACTACAATAAAGATACAGAAAAGTAGCTCCCAAATTCTCACATTGCTCAATATAATCCATGACTCTCCTGTACCCTTGTCCAAGACAAGCGCTAATCTGTTTCCTTTACCTATATATTTTGCTTTTCAAGAAAGTCATAGAAAATATGTGATACAATTATTTATTAAATATTTATTTTGCAAATATTTTCTTCCACTCTTTATTTTGTATTTTTATCTTCTAAACAGTGTCTTTTTACATGATTCTTAATCCCTAAGAATTCCAATATATTATTTTTAATAAATCAGACCTTTGATGTTATATTTACTAAATTTTTGCCTAAGCCAAAGCAGCAATGTTTTCTTTTAGATGTTTTATAGTTTGAGGTTTGGTATTGTAGGACCATAAGTTTGAAGTTTGTATGTAGTGCAAATTATGTTCAAGGTGACTGTTTTGCAAGTGGATGACCATTTAATTCAGCACCAAATGTTACAAAGAATATCCTGTTTTCATTAATTTTCTCAAAAATCAAGTTCATAAACAAGTTAGTCTGTTTTGATACTGTAGTTCTGTTCTTTTGATCATTTTGTCTCTCTTTTCACCAACTATCTCGATTAGGGTAGCTTTCCAGTAAGTTTTGAAATAAGACAGGGAAGCTCTCCAAACTTCATTTATCAAATTTTGTTTGTGATTCCAGTTATTTTACCTTCCCATATAAATATTTAGAATCACCTTTTAAGTTTCTAAAAAAAAAAATTTTAGATTTTGATTGAAGTTGCATTGTTGTCTACAATTCAGTTTAGTGCTATTTAGTATCTTAGCAATATAAGTCTTCTAGCTCTTGAATACAATACATCTCCCCTTATATTTAATTCTTCTTTGATCTTATACAGTATTTTGCAGTTTTCAGCAAAGAGATCCATCACATATTTTATACACTTATATCTAAATTTTTTGTGGTTTTTGGTGATTTGTAAATGGCACTGTTTTTGTTTTTATCCACAGTGAGTTATTGCTTTAATAAGAAATGCAATTGAACCAGGTGCAGTAATGCATGCCTGTAATCCCAGCAGTTTGGGAGGCTGAGGCAGGAGGATCCCAAGTTCAAAGTCAGTCTCAGCATCTTCGAGGCACTAAGCAACTCAGTGATACCCTGTCTCTAAATAAAAATACAAATATAGGGCTGGGATGTGTGGGATGTGGCTCGGTGGTTGAGTACCCCTGAGTTCAATACCCGATACAAAAAAAAAATGGAAGAAATGCAATTGATTTTTATATATTGCTATTAGACCAGTGACCCTAATGGGAAAGGTATGGGACTCTGAGACCTGAAAAAGAGATGCTTCACTGGAGAAATCTGAAATTCTTCAGCCCACAGATTCCTAGGACCAAGAGAAATATCTTTTACTGCTTTTTACAGAAGAGTAGGTTTTACTATCTGGGAATTCTTCTAAGACCTCATCCAAGTAAAATGTCTGGTATTCCTCAAGGTTATTTCCTCTAGTTTAGAAACCCTGTCAATCCCTAGTACAGCTCAGTGTGAAGATACAGTATTAGTTCCAGGAAGAAATAGATTATTGGCTTTCATGATTACTATGTCCATTTTCATAGTATGTACAGTGAATTATCAGATGTGGTTTATACACACACACACACACACACACACACACAAACGTGTGTGTGTGTGTATATATATATGCTTTTCTCCCAATTGTGTATATATTGTAACTGGCAGAAAACTCTTATTTGTTCTCTTCTGTTAAGAAACACTTCCAATCCTCAGTCATGATTAAATAAAATTGTAGGATGGATTGCATAAATTAGTGCCATTATCACAATCTTAAAGAATGAAGAAAAAGTCACCAACATGTCCTTTTTAAAAACCAGATTGATCATGGTGAATTTTAATAGTGTACCATAAACGTATGTTAACCCAAATTACATTTGCCACGCTAAATATGGTACTTTTAAAAAAATGATTGACACAGTTCTAGTACTTTTTATGCAGTTACTTTTCTAGGAAACTAGTTGTAAATATACAAGTAAGGAAAATCAAAAGCAGTTTACTTTTATACAGAAAGGACAGAAAAATACCTCCATTAACTTTAAACAGGACCATGCAAAACATCCTAGTCTCTATCAAAATATAGTCTGCTAAAATTTTGTTTCTTTTGACATAATGTATTAGTCATGTACTATGTACTGATACTGTGTTTATGTGCATACATAGTGAACACATAGTAAAATAAGGAAATACACCATGAACCTTTTATAATCCTAGAATTCTGTATCCATGGATTCAACTGACTGCATATATAAATACTTTAAAAAAAACACATCTATACTAAACATACACAAATATTTTTCTCATAATCATTTCCTACAGAATACAGTAAAACAACTATTTATACAACATTGTATAAGATGTTATATGTAATCTAGAGATGATTTAAAGTATGGGAGGATATGCATGGTTTATATGCAAGCACAATGCCACTTTATACAAGTGACTTGAGCATGCATGGATTTTAGTATTGGTGGGGGTTCCTGGAAACAATCCCCCAGGATATAAAAGAATGTTTATATTGTTAAGTGTTATATCTTTATTCTATAATAATATATTTTAGAATAAATTTAAACATTTAAATGCAACCAAAGAATAATACATATTTAGCCTAACTGGAATCTAAATTTTTCTTAAATTTTATAAATTTTTTGATTTATTAAAGTTAGAAATCAAACAGATTAGTCGTTTTAATGGGAATCCTTTTGAAAACAATGACTTTATGAGTAAAGAGTGACTTTAACTTTTACATACAATATTTAAACCAAATTTTATTTATTTATTTTCACTGGAAAGTAGCTAAATACACTAAAAATGAGATAAAAGATGTTTTCTGCCAAAATCCCAATGATTTAGATGTTAAAGCCCACTATCTTTAACGAATTACATGAAATAGATTGGGGAGGACTCCCTGATATATTAGTCTATATTTTTTTACATAAATGAAAGTTTATCTCTGATTGCACTGACCCTTCCATTTGCTAAGTCTGAATTGCATGTAATTTTAAAGTTTGCGTCACAAATATGACCTTTCTGTCATCTGGCAGAAGAAGCCTGATTATTTTTAGCAGTTTCAAATATCAAGAGCTTCATGGTTTTCTTTTCAAATTCATATAACAATAACATAGTTTTAAAAGAAAAAGAAAAGCTAATTCCTACACATTTAAACAATAGCACAGTAAGAAGCATAGTAAGATAGCCCCTCTGCATGTTTTAGTGTGGTAAGTTTTATAAAACATATCTTAAAGAAAGACAATAATTGGAATTTACTTTTTGACACTCTGCCAGGTAGAAAAACGATCTATTTTGAGTTTTCTTCCTTCAATTTCATGCCATCCCAGTAAAAATTTCTTCTCTCAAAACACAGCTCAGGAGACAAGGGACTTTTAAGGACATACATAAGGTAATGAGCTTGGCTGATGTTCTCCTGCCCTTTGTTGACTTTCTCTATTAGAGCAATTAGAGTTGGGCCATCTTTTGTGGCATCCTTGAAGGGTGATCTTTTTTGTTTGTTTCGATTAATTCCACTGAGATTTCTAGGGGTGGTTAGCCTACTGTTACTTCAGATCTGCCATTACTTACTGTGTTTTCAGTACAATTCATTGTTATTTTAATCAAGAGGAATTATTGATTGAACATGCTATGTTAGAAATTCCTTCATGGAACACAAAGTTTAATAGTTAATGTTTTTCTATAGGTTTCTCCATTTTATTGCTTGTGTTTGTTTTCTCATATACATTTCAGGGAGGAGATAACACACAGATAACACACAGTATAAGGGAAAGATGCCTGCTTTTGAATCCTGCTCTCCAGCTATTTGCTCTGGGATTTAAAATAAGTTACTTATACATTTACTGCCTCAGGGCACTTTTTTTTTTTAAGAGCGAGAAAGAGAGAGAGAATCTTTTTTTTTTTTTTTTTTTTTTTTTGTAGATGGACACTCAGGGCACTCTTTTATACCCTACAGATATTAATACTACTTGTTTTGCAAGGTTATCATGAGGTAGAAAACAACAACAAAAATCTCTAGTGGTTTGCCAGCATAGTGACCAGTTTACTAGGTCACCAAAAAATGTTAATCTCTATGATATAGTAATTAAAATTAGAGAAAATATTAACTTTGATTTTTCTGAAGGTTCTCGGACATCACTGAATAGAATGTCAGATTCCTTCTTGAAATCACTGATTTTGGCACTGGGTGGTGATTTGGGAAATGTAAGTCAATGTGATTACACATCTGAGCCTACTTGCCAGGGAATTTCTCATAATCAGTATTCAAATAAGAATTTGCTGTGCAATTTATAGGTTGCCTTTTTCGCAAAATTTAAAAACTGGATTCCAAAAAAGATGTACATGCTGTACTTCATCTAATCCAAGATGCCATTCATTTTAAGTTTCGCCATTATTTTACATGACACTTAGAAGGAAAGGTGAAGCACTAGCAAATCATGCCAAATATACTAAGACACCATCTATTGTATGCTTGGTTTTATTTTAGAGATAGTAACATATTAAAAAGTTTCCCAAAATTTATAATTAAATTTTTGCTTTATGCTTTTGAGCAATTTGAGAATATGAATTAAGTATTTCAAATTGTGAAAACTTCTAAAAGCCATATTTGACACATGTAAGTGCCTAATAATTTATTGACTCAATTAACTAATGGAAAAATAAAGAAACACATAACATATAAAACAAGCTCAATTTAACTCCACTGCCCTCTGGACCGATTGCCTTTCTAGGGCAAGCTTAGATCACAGGTGCTTTAAGGGGCTGATTTGCGTCAGAAGTCCTTGCTTTTAAACTTGTTTGCCAGCAATTTTTCATCACATTCATGAGAAGTCTTTTCACCACTTTGTGCTAATAAATAAATCCTTAGTTGACCTTTCAATTACCCTGGTTTTTCTTCATGTTTGCTCAAAGAACATCAATACCCAAAAGAGAATTCATGATAAAGCAAAGTCCTTGGTACTTTTATTTATTTATTTTTGCCTATGAAGATGGTTTTAAATACCTTCCGATCTAATATCCTCCTTTTGTTTAAAAAATAGCAAAACAAAAATTCAAATCCTGAAAGATGTTAAAATTTATCATTTGAATGCCTTCCAAAAGTTAGAGACAGAACTAGAATTAAAACACTAATATCCCAAGTCTGACCTTAATAATTTTTTCTTCATGATTATGAGAGGTGTCAGTGTGTGTGTGTGTGTGTGTGCATGCGCACACATGCATGCACGCACATGCATGCATACACACCTTCATCTTTCAATTCTTTGTATGAACAACTGAAGTTTCATCAATCTTATATCAAATATGAGGAATAACATATTTACATAATATCTTTTTTCTAGATTGTTAATATAATATGTAAATCACGAAACTGACCTTTTGCTTGGGTCTCTGTTGCCTTACACATCAACTTCCATTTGAACATATCTCAAGTATCCCACTTTATAGTGATTTGGGGCTTAAACAGCAGTTAGTAACTCCTTCATAAAGAAAAAAACAAAATTCAGGAGCAAAGTTTCAGACATTAATATGGATGTCTCAAATTTTTCATAGAAGAACTAATAATATCCCAACAGATACAAAATAAGAATCTTCATTGCTTGCCATGACAAGAGATTCTGGTTTAGATATGTGTTTTTTTGGCTGTAAAAATGTGTTGATAACAACGAAATAGCAAAGGAAATTCTTTATCAAGTATAGCTCTATCCCTTAAATTTATATTTGTATACATCATGTAATTCTTCATGGAATCAGATCTTAAACACAAACACCTAGGGAATTTTATGTCTTGAAAAGCTTTATGTCTTTGTTATGATGTAAATATGTGTCTCCCAAAAGCTCATGTGTAAGACAATGCATGAAAGTGTAGGGGTGAGATGATTGGATCATGAGAGCCTTAACCCAATCAGTGAATTAATCCCCTGATAAGGATTAACTGAGTGGTAAATGTAGGCAGGTAGGAAGTGGTTAGGGGAGGGTCTCTGGGGGCATGCCTTTTGGGATTTATATTTTGTCCTTGGTAAGTAGAGCTCTAGCTTTGCTTCCATATGTGGTGTCTTGAGACTGTTTCCTTTACCACATTCCTTGGCCCTGATGTTCGGGAACACCTCCAGCCCCAAAGACTGGAGCTGGCTGGCTATGAAACTGCAAGCCCCCAAATAAACTTTTTCTCCTCTACAATTGTTCTTGTCAGTTGTTTTAGTCACAATAGTAAAAAGCTGACTAAAATAGTCTTGAAAAAGGTTTGTACTGGCAATAGTCTTGCTAAAAGGAATAAAAGTCAGAAGGAAAAACAAAATTTCAGTTGTGGGAACAGAGGATCCATAACACAGACAATAAAGAAAACGATCTTCCAGTAGTCAGTATTGAGTAAATAATGCATACCATTGCTACCGCTGTTTACCTTGATGAGTCCTTGCTTCCCAGAATGCTGAAGTACAGCACCAAAGAAGCACATCAGGCAAGTGTAGAGTGGAAAGTGGAAGGTTTTATTAAAGGATAGCAGAAAAGACTTCCCCCAGAGGAAGAAGGGGACCCGAAAGGTGGAATCCTGGGAAGGGGAGGTCTTCTCCCTTTTATATTTAAGGTCTTCTTTTGTCCCCCCACATTCCTGTCCTTTATTTCCTTCTATCTTGCATGTGATGGGGGATGCAGGTAGGAAGACCAAAATGTGAGAAACAGGTGGACTTATGGGGCAGGATGAGTGATCTGGGCAGGAAGGGCCTAGGGTGGTTTGATTAGCTTTTCACTGTTTTGCTGCTTCATTAACAGTTCTTCAAGTCAGGCTGGCCAAGGCCTTGGGGACATTAACATTTCAATTTCAATTTTTCCAGGTGTAGTTCTGGTTACCTGGGCTCCATTTTCTTTATAGACTCCATTTTCTTTATTAGACTTGATATTAAACCTGATTTACCTATCTATACCAACTACCTATCTTTAAATCCTGGCTTCACCATTAGACATTGCTAGCATTTTACCCAATATCTCATTTGTATTAACACTTTTTACTTTTACTACCTTTGGAAAATTTGCTAAATTTTTTCTCATGATCTGTTTCGCTACTATATAAGATGTAAAGAAATGAAATTTAGTGAACTTGATTTATTAGGTAAATAATAAATTAATAACAAGGATCTGTAATTATCATGAATCAGTTTATTCTTAATATAGTTAGGATCTCTGTTAATAGCAGAGTTCTTAGCATCTGATGAACTAATCCAAGAAACATGAAAAAATATGACTTGACTTGAAGTCATATTTTCAAGTCATGACAATGACTTGAAGTCATCATTAGATAACACCAAACCCAGACACAAAGTGGCTCAAGAAGGAAGAAAACACAGGGGGTGAGATCCATGTGAAAGCAGCTTTGACCTCAAAGTACATAGCATTCTGTACTCCATTCCATAGAGAATAGGTTCAAGTAGAAATCAGCAGTCTTATTTGGCTAAGGACTAAGAGGTCAGAGCTCAAGGCTGCCTGCCAGACTAGCTGGAAATGGAACAGGAAAATCAAGGAAAATAGAGAATTAAGAGGGAAAGCCCCAAATTTTGCATACAAATATTTCAATATTTCTTCAAAACCTTGGCTGATTTATGAATTCACATGAGTGAAACAAGTCTGCAAGGAGCCAAACCAAAACTAGGCAGAATTGGAAAAAAAAAAATTGCAAAAAGAGTTAATCAGCTATTTCAGCATCTAACCAGAATTGAAAGAAAGAGTTCAGAATTCAGATACAATTTTTAGTCTTGTTAAATGTCACCAACTTTCTATTAAAACTCAAGACAACTTCTGAAGGCAATGAGGAAAAGACTAAGGCAAAAACAATATCTGAAGAAATATTGGGCAAAACTCCAAACATCCTTAGTCAGAACTATATTGTTGATTTGTGTAGTTATCAGGTAAGTATCAAATCAGGTAGTTTAAAGTACTTCATTTTTTGTTTGCTTTTCTTTTTAGGTGTTATTTTATGTCCTTTATATCTCCATATAAATTTTAGAATCAGTTGGTCAGTTTCTACTAAAAAACAGCTTGTCAAATTTTGAATGCCATTGTATTAAATCTATAGAAACATTTAAAAGTTGACATCCTAACAAAGGAGATTTTAATCCTTAAACTTCACATATCTCTCCATCTATTTGGATCTTCTTTAATTTATTTCACCTGCTATTTTAAATATATATACAATGCCATTTAAAAATTTACTAGTTATTTTACTTTTTAAAGATCTTATGATGATATTATTTAAATTTTTAAATTTCTACATGTTTTTTGTACTATATGAAATTACAAGTACTTTCTCTATATTGACCCTGTATTTTGTAACTTTTCTAAGCTTACCTATTAATGTAAATAATTTTTTTTCAATTACCTGATATTTTCCTAAATACTACATAACTATATTGTTTGTAAATTATGTCTATATTACATATAGATGTGATCTATATATAATATATATATGAACAGTATATGGTTGAATACTAGTGATTTGAAAAGAAATCTTTGCCTTATTTCCAGTATTAGTTGAGTAATAGTCAATTTTTCATTATTAATTATTATGGTAGCTTTAGATTTTTCATAGACATTCTTTATCAGTTTGAGGAAATAAATTTCTTTTTCTAGTTTACAGAAGTTCATTACTTACGTCATGTATTCCTTAAATAGTCCTCTCTTGGTCAGTGTCACATGAGGTATGAATACACACACATATAACATAACATATATTTTAAACTGTATAACAAATATATGATGTACATATGTTAAAGAATTAATTTTACATGAAGTGATTTTATTTTTATGTAATATTTTTCCAGTTTGTTATATGAGTAATCCTTTTCTCACAAATACTTACAGTAAGAATTTGCTGTGATTTCTGTATTTCTTTGTTGTTTGTTGCTGTTCCTTTCTTTTAAATCATTTTTAATCAATATTTTAATCCATTGGTTTCAAACTGCCTTCATAACTAAAGATTTGTGCTATCTGTTTACATATTAATTATAATATACATTCATTTTTGTTTGTTTTTGTTTTGGGTATGAGGGATTTAACCCAAAGGCAATTCACCACTGAGCCACTCCCCAGTTTTATGTTGATTTTGAAGCCTTGCTGAATTTCTGAGGCTGGTTTTGAACTTGTGATGCTCCTATGTCAGCCTCCCAATCTGCTGAGAGTACTGGCATGAGACACTATGCCTGTTTCATAATACACATTCTCAAGAATATTTTCAACATAAATCTAAAAACACAAAATTATTTTCTCTAGTTACATGTTTTATACTTTACAATTAAAAATGGCTAGTTTATCTTTAGTGTACACAATTGATTTGGTAAAATATGTGCAGACCTCTAAGTATTAAGGCCAAACTTGTTTAAATTCTACAAAATGCACAGAGTTCTGACACATTTAGGTGATCACTGAGGCAGCTTTTATTAATAAATACCACTGTTATGCTTAGTCTGTAGAAATGAAGAAAATGGGCAATAATGATTTACTACAAATCAATTAATTGACCTTCTGGATAAATGTTACCAAGCTTACACCTATTTCTCAATGAGAGAAATAAATATCAAATGAGAGAAATAAATATCTCTACCACTAAAGTATTTTTAGATTTAATATTCTCTAAACACTTTTCTTCACTTAGGAAACAAGACCTTACGAAGTAATGACCTAGCAAAGTGAATTTCTGAGCATACCATTAAAAAATAACCTTTTATTTTCTTAATAAATTTCTTTTTTAAAAAAGAGAGAGAGAGAGAGAGAGAATTTTAATATATATTTTTTTTTTAGTTTTTCGGCGGACATAATATCTTTGTTTTGTATGTGGTATTGAGGATCGAGCCAGGGGTGCACACATGCCAGGCAAGCGCTCTACTGCTTGAGCCACATCCCCAGCCCCTGAATAAATTTCTTTATAAAATACTATAGCATCTGTTATGAAAGACAAATAAATATGATTTTCAGAAAATTCAAGTTTTCCATGCAAAAGACCACATCTAACAACTAGATCCTAATTTTTCCATATTTTTACAATGATAAAAATAAAATATATTAGATCTTTGAAAGGTTAGTGAAGTCATAGTGACAAAAATAATTACACATAAAATCCATTTCATTGGTAGCAAATCTCTCATAGAGCTCTAGTGTTCTAATGTGCACCTCTGCATTCTTCCTTGCCAAAACAAGAAAATAAGGCAACATTTAGTACAACCTTGCATTTAGTGACAAAACACAAGAATAGTATATGGCAGTAGATCCCAAAGTATAATCTGTGGACCTCTAGGGTTACACAGAATCCTTTCAGGATTGAAGAAGAATTCATGATAGTAACATGGCCTTTATTTTTTTCACGTTCATTCCTTCACAAGTATAGAGTGGAAATTTTCTGAGGTTTCATGATGTGATTAACTGAGTAAATTGAATACAGAACAGTTTTAAGAAACTAAATGTAGTTTTCTATTGAAGCAAACATTTAGTAGATATGCAAAAATGTAAAGCAAGTAGATTAGAATGATTCAAGTAGTAAGGAGTTTTAAAAGACATAATACATACAAATGCTTACAAATGGAGACCGAGTAGGTATGTGCATAGACAATGGCTAGCAGACAAACATAATTCCCAGCTACATCAGCTGAATGAGTACAGCTAGAAGCAATAACATTCTCTTGGTAACATCATACCTTGCAATATTTTTTTTTCCCTAATACTATTTACCAATGAAAGGAACCAATGATTCTTGTAGAAAGGGCTGGTTCTAAAACTGGATCAAGAAATAATACAAAATGATTAAGGAGCATCCTGTAGTGCCAGAAAGTTAGAATCTACTTACAAAAAAAAAGCCATGGGTTGGGAGTACTGTGTCAAAGTGATACAGGAGCAACTGAAATGACTCCTAATAGCCAAAGAGAGAACACTGTGGACAACAACTGAACAACAGCAGCAGCTGCAACCATAAAGTAGCCTCAGGTTATAGTTCAATGTGTAAAATAAATATTTGTGAGTCCATATTGATATATATATAAATTTCTAAATAAGTACCTAAATTGTAGAAAAGACAACTCATGCAGAAAATGCCAAATAATTTATGTAGATGGTCCACTTTCATGGCCTAGGACAAAACTTCCTACTCCATAAGTGTGGGCTGCTCTGTTTGTAAGATTTTTTTTTCACTGTGACCAAAAGAGTTGACAAGAACAACTTAGAGGAGAAAAATTACATTTGGGGTTCAGGATTCAGAGATAGAGACCATGGCCAGTATCATTGCTCTAGGCAAGACATCCTGGTGGAAGTGAATGGCAGAAGAATGCTGCTCTGCTCATGGTAGCCAGGAGGCAGAGAGCAGGAAAGGTGCCAGGGAAGATACAATGGAGGCCCCACCCCCAGTGACAACTTCCTCCAGCCACACCCCACTTGCCTACAGCTACCACCCAGTGATCCTTTCAAATATTAACCCATCAAATGAGTTAAACCACCAGTGAGGTTACACTTCTCATAATCTAATCATTTCTGAATATTAGTGCATTGCCTGACATATGAAAATTTCAGGGGACATTGAGGATCCAAACCATAACCTCTGTGTAATGACCTTGTTTCAATGAATACAGTGCAGAAAGGGGAGAATTACTTTCCAGTGGAGAAATCTGAGAAATACTAGGTCAGCCAAGTGTTAAAGATCAATATCAACTCTGAAGGCATATTGATAGATTATACTTTGATATGTAATGAAATGATATGTAATGATATGTGATATGTAATGAAATAGTGCATTAGTGAGACATATAATGTTAGATATATATGTTAGTTAGCTTTTCATCGCTATGACCAAAATACCTAACAACAACAACAACAAAACTTCAAGGAGCAAAAGTTTATTTGGCTCATGGTTTCAGAGGTTTCAGTATATGCATAGCCAGCAACTTTGCTCTGGACCTGAGGTGAGAACATTATGGCAAAGGGGATGGAGGAGAAAATCTAGTCAACTCAGCAGTTGGGAAGGAGAGAGAGAGAGAGAGAGAGAGAGAGAGAGAGAGAGAGAGAGAGAGAGAGAGAGAGAGAGAGCGCAAAAGTGAAGGAGCCTGGGATAAGAAATACTTTTCCAGGACACAGCCCCAGTGATGTACTTCCTCCAACTATGCCCTGCCTCCTAAAATTTCTACCACTCCCCATATGCCATTAAATTATGAATTCCATCCACAGATCAACTGATTGACGAGACCAGAACCCTCATATTCCATCATTGCCCCAAAGCTCCACATTTGGACATTGCTGCTTTGGGATCAAGCCTCCAACATTTCATACCCAAACTGTAACAATACTCCTACTCTAATTTTTGAGGAAAACACCAGAGAACATCTGAATTGAAGGATATACTAAAAAATACCTGACCAGTATTCCTCAGCATTTGGAAGGTCATCAAAAACAAGAAAATTTCACAGATATTCCAATTAAACCAGCCCCCAAAAGGAATATGCAAAAATATGAAGCAGTAACAATTGATCTTCATGTGGTTTCAGAGCAAAGATTAAATCTAGGATTGGACTACAAAATTTGTTAAGATATCAGAAATTCCTTAGGCATACCTTATACAAATTTTCAGAAACATAAAAGCCCCTCTGTGGTAGTTCACAGATTCAGTCTATTAAATAATAAGGCCTTTAAGAATTCTAGAGTGTTATTATGAAGCAATTTCACTGGGAACTCAAGATGCAGAAGAGATTTAAAGATTTTTTTATATTAGAGTGAAATATAAATTGATAGAAAGAAATACAGATTTTAAAATAATTATTTCAATTGTAACTGAATGAAACAGAGAGTACAAAATAAAATGAAAAATTTGAATTTCAAAGGTCATGTGAATGAAAGTTTATTGTAAAGAGGAACTACTTTGGATGGAAAAGAAGGATCCAAATAGCCTCAAGATTCCAGAGTCAGAATAAGGGCCTTGAAGAACAATCTCTAGGAAGCAGAACTGAGCCCTCTTCAAGGAAGTAGCAACATACGCCCAGCTAGATTTTAGAATTGTTATGGACCAAAATCTGTTGTGTGCCTTCCATTTATTTCATAGTAAGAATGGGCATGTCAAAAGCAGTTATTCAACTCCTGTAGCAGTTATTCAAATCTTTTCACATCATTGTAGGAAGGATACATGGTGGAAAAATTAACTTGTCTGTTTAGATCATGGTTTTTAGATTGAGGAGAACCCTATTCAGTTGCTCACTGGAGAATTTTCAGCTGTAATTCAACTTGATTTATTCGATGAATGCTTTGACTTTCATTTGATGCTGTAAAGGGATGAGTTTGAGACTCTTTAAAGAGATGACTGTGTTTGCACATAGGTATTATATAAATTCAAGAGCAGAGTGTGTATTTTCCAAAGGTAGCCACATTTCTGATCCCACATAGTTTTCTTATAATCTTGACACTGAAACTATTCTCATCCAATGATGGGATCTGTGTCAATAGGGCTTGACTGAATAGGACTTAATTACCATCCAGTAGAGTATGGCAACAATGGCTTATGTAACCTCTAATGCAGACAGGCACTTCTGACTTGCTCTCATGAGATGCCTATTCTTGGAGCTCAGATGTTATACTGTGAGGAAGCCCAAGCAGAGCCCATGGGAGAAAGGAATCAAGGCCCCAGTTTACAGCTTTGGACAACTTCCAAATCAACAGTCTGCACCAGCTTTTTAGACACATGACTAAGTCACTTTGGCAGTAGCTATTCCAGTGCCCAGGGGAGCCACCCTTGCTGTTGTCAGATGAAACAAAAACAAGCCATCCCCTGCTATTCACACTATAGACCCATGAGCAAAATAAAGATTTGCTGTTCTGCCAAGTTTTGAGATGTTTCTCCAGGCAGCATTGGATATCTTGAATAGAAATAAATACCTTCATAATATTTGAAAAACCAGGTGAGCTATAAATACATAAAAAAATAAAATTAAAATTTTACACTTGATTAGCAGAACCCTCCTGGAATCAGCCAATTCTACCAATTTAGTCAGCATGATTTTAAAAAAGTAATCATAAAATTTTTTTTGTGTTTGCTTGTTTTAGTGTATATCTAGAAACAAATATCTTCAGCAGTTATTGTTATCAGAGAAGAATTATCAGGACTTCTGTTTGTGACAATTACAGTTTCTCAGAAAGTGCAATCAGAGAAACAGTCATCATTGATTCTGCATTTTTCAAATTACTGACAAGTAGCTGATCCACATGACTTTGGGAGAAAGTGAATCTTTAGGTAGCTGAGTTCTTATATGAAGAGATTTTGTCAAGCCCTGTTGTCACCGTGCAATGAGTATAGACACAATGACTGGGCAGCTGAGAAGGAGCAACAAGTTGGGAAGCAGAATTTTGAAGCTGGAAATCACTAAGTCATTAGAGTCAATTCTACTTGTCGAATCATATGTGTAGCACATTTTAACCTTTTCCAGATTCTTAGCATTTAAAGATAAATGACACATCTTCTGAAAAAAAAAATAGTTTGTTTCCACAGGCAAAATGGGAAAAAAAAGGCTATGACTATTTGAATCCAGTAATTCAGAAATACTTATTTGGATTCATTTGATGAAGAAGAAATTATGTATTTGAAGTAAAACACCACCTGATGTAGTGGTTTTATATTAATTTTTCTTCAAAGCAATGAAAAGACACTGGGAAAAATTGTCATTATCATTAGAGAGCCATAATGATGAAAGATTTTCATTTTCCCCTTTTAGACACAGTTCTATCTCTTAATCCTATTAATTCAGTATCCCAATTATTTTTCAAAAACACTATACCTTTGCAGAGAATGTCAAAGTTGAACAGAGACTTAAAGATAATGAAAATTTTAATCATTCAAATAAACAGTGTCAGAAACACTGTGCTATGTTACCAAAGTAAACCTAGTTGCTATCTGAAATTCACACATTAGTGAAATAATCACAAAAAATACAAAGCAATTTTAAGTATAAAAATGAATTGGAGAAAAGGCTCACAGAAATTCTGGGGGCGGGGTTCAAGGAAGATTTACCCCCAAGGAAACAAAATAGTCTGAAGATTCTAAAATAAGTGACTCCCAGTGGCGTTCAAGCTACAGGAGCAGCAGAGGTGTGTAAAGAGAACTATATAAGTGTGTAAAGAGAACTAGAACTGCTTGGTGAAGTACTGTGGTACTGTGGTAGGAGATACTATCACATATCTGGGACCTAAAAGGTACCCAATGTGGCTGGAATGCAGAGTGCACGGGAGATCAGAGGTAAGCAGGAAACAGATCAGACCCAGAGGCTCATAGACTACAATTAAAAATATGGTGTCAGTCAAAAGAGTAAAGGGATGATGAAAGTGTGAAGAGTAAATTTAGTTTTATTAAGTTCATATTGGATGTCTTACAAAGAAAGAAGGGAAGAGGGCAAGAGCAAAAGCAAAGAGAACAATAATAAAAACACACACTAGTTTTCATAGCAGATCATAAGAGCAGTTTCTAGGAAAGGTTGTGAAGATGGAAAGGAAAATATTTGTAAAAAAATTTAGCGAGTTCAAGGTGTTAATGATGCACTGAATGTGAGAGGTAAGTGCAAAGGAGGTGTCAAGAATGAGCTCTGGTTTTCTGACTGGACCACTTGGGTGATTCTCTAGATAGGGAATCCTAGAAGATGAGCTAGTACAAGTAAGAAATGCAAAAGACTGACTGGCTGAGGTACTGACATTGGGTTTTATCAGAAGGAACGTTTATTTGAGTATTTTTCTAATAAATACTTTATTCAGAATCAGAATGTTTATGAAATAATGAATTATTTCACAGCCTCATAACTCTATAACTACCTAAATTATGATAATTCTTCCAGATAAAGACTGCTCACTGTAACATTCTAAACATTTGCTTACTGTGTATATTCCCTGTTTCTCCATTTAAATTGAAAACTTCTGATGGTTACAGTTAAGACCATGCCATGTGCCTATTTTTATAAATCTCAGGAACTAGTATAATATCTTAGGATAACAGACTGCACATGTGGATATAATGTGCTTCATCTTCTGCTTCATTATTAAGGTCTCTGTGTTTACATGTTCCATCCCAGTCTTTCTATTTTATGTTACTTTTCATCCCTTTGCTGAATTTAATTATCTTTAAAGGATTTTTAATCATCTCAATGCATATTTATTGATTGCATTACATTCATTCATGGTTTGTCACCCCCTACAGCATCATAAATTCTTCTCCCTTAGAAGATTATAGTCTCCACAAGGACAACAATGCTGCCTTGTTTGAAGCATAATCCAGATATTCACTAAATCATTTTTTGCATGAATAAATACAGAATTTGTCAATAATAATCTCACTAATGAGTGATAATGCTCTTTACATCCAGATGTGTTTGTGTGTGTTTGTGCATAAGATTCTTCAAGAAAGGAAGAAAATGAGAAAGAAGATGATTAGCTGGACTGGCAATGAAGGCTTGGGTGCCAAAATTATCCTCTCAATTCTGACTTCCACAGTGGTGAACAATTCTGTCAAGATTAATACAAAAAAGACAAGAGACAAAAATTACCATGGGTCACAAGTAATTATGTTATTCATCTATAAAAATCTTCCTCAATCCTTCCAGCTGTATGTCACCTTCTCACCTGAATCTCAATATCTCTCCCAATATTCTCTTGGGGAAAAACAATCTACATTTAAAAATTGTATCTCTGTGTGATTATATTTTTCTGTCCCTAAGTCACTACATACTCCTCCTCAAGGACAGAAATTATCTTTGAAGTATTTGGGTATATCTGCTGTCCCCTCACTCAATAACTCACTATTAATAAGTCACTTAACCGACACATGTTCTATTATAAATGAGAAGTTGAATTGATGTTTACAGCAAGAAAAACATCAACTTTATTTGCTTATAATACTGATGTTTTATAATATTTGACTTTTCAAAGAAGAGTTCATATTATATCATAGTAGGTTTTATTTTATAATCATTCTTCAATGATTTTTGTTCTTTTCTATGTGTTTATTTCAAATTTACTTGTTTTCATGAGGTAGTAACTTCAAAAGTAAAAATAATTTATTTGTGATTTTAAAAAAGTATTTTGATGTTCCCACAAACATGCACTACTATGCTTCGCAAAGTATTTAATATCACTCAATACAAACAACAAATTTTTGCCCTTGATATACCGGTGCTCAAAAAAATATGCTAATTTAACTGAAAAATTTACTGAAAAAAGATGAAAAAAATCCTGGTGAATTATTCTTACAATTATAATGAATGCAACTTTGATGTGTTAACTAACATTCATACAGGCTGTTGACAGTTTTGTCTACCCAGGACTGTTGCTTCTTATGGCAATAACCTCTCTGTTTGGAAACTTATTTTCCCCATCTGTTCTAGCCCTGGCTTTCTGAACTAATGTTTGGGTAGATGTGAACTAATTCGGGCTTAGCAATGCCCTTTCTTGGGATGTTTTTAAATGCCTGAGGAATAGAAATTTTTCTACCCATGTTCCAATTCTTAACCACATGAACATGACAAGAAAAAATGAGAAAGCTAAAACAGAAGAAAGTGGAAATGAGCACCAAAGAGAGATCCTCATGGCTTTTGATTTGCTAGTTCCTACTTCCCCAAGAGTAGCTCTTCTCTGTGGCTCCAATGATTTAGTAAAGAGGATGGTGAATTACCTTATTAATTACTGGACTTACTTTTAATAATATTTTTATTGTTGGAATCCAAGTAAAGTTAAATCAAGTCTTAAAGAATATTTTTCTTGGATATTTTGGCTTTAGCTATAGCAAATATAAGCAAAACTATGAATGAATCATTTTCTGAATATTCCTTTTGAGAATGCATTTTTTCCAGCCAAATATAATTAGCCACTAAACATGGTTGCAAAGTGAGAATTTGGGCATTGTTTATTTTTTTATTCTACTGATAAAAAAAAAACATGAAAACAAGGGTTTAATTTTCATGTGAGGCAAAACTGATTAAAGGTAGTAGTAATTTAATAAAATACAAAAAAAATAGTATTTTTTCTGGAAATACTAAATAGATCTTTTAAATCAAAGTACATAAATTATATGCACTCATTTCTAATTTCCTTTAAATGTCATGTCCTTTTGATGACTTTCTCCTGAGAGCAGATGATAAGCAAAGGTCATAACCATTTGTGCTCAACAGACAGTCCTGTTCCACACTCTTCCCAAGTAGGAGGGTTCAAGCTGGTTATTAACTCAGGTGGCCTGGCTAAAATCCATCTTCAGTAATTACACTCTACTTAAAATGGATAATGTAGTTTCAGTGAGAGAACTTATTATTCTTTGTCATCAGTATTTTTTTTAATAAGAATAGAGACACAAAATCATCATTGTATTATGTTCTAAGAAAAACAAAAAGGTCATTTTACTCCAATATTGAAGCTCTAGAATACTAAAATAACTAAGCAGATAACATTTACTATCTAGCATCATTCAGTGAACTTTAAGTAATAAGTAATTTCTCATGCTTTTGAACTTACTCTTCAGCAACTTATATGAAAGTGTTTTAGAAAGTCAACTGTAATCATTTTCTCTTTTATCCATTTACCTTTGGACTTCTAATCCCTTTTCAACTTTAATTTTTTAGTAACACATCTCCCATCTATTAAGCTAAATTAGACTCCATTTTGATAATTCTGAAACACCTCTATTATTCTAAATATTACAATATCTTTGCTTCTGTTGAGTTGTTAGGACATTGAGGTAAGATTCTATGTATTATTATTTTTAATATCCCCCAAATCTAGCACATACCTTCCATATGGTCTATACAAATATGTACTAAATATTTATTGAAAAAATGAATATAAAATCAATTTTATTTTTAACATTTAAATCAGGATCTGACACAATCTCCTTAGGAAATCTCTAGGACCATGGAGCATGGAGGTTGTTTCAAATTCAAAGGATATATCTTCTGAGAAAAGAAATGGACAAGTTATTAAGTCCTGTTAGTAGACTAGGGCTACAAATAATGGATCCTGTACCATGGGAGGCAGGAAATTAGGTGGCTAATGAGGAGATAGATAAAAGAATGAGGTCAAGTTCATACCCAGACTTACAGTCCCAATCAAAGGAGAAATAGGGATTTCTGAGGGGTTACAAAGTATCAGATATTTTGTCTCATTGTATGCCTCCAAGCAATACAGCTAATCAGTTCCATATTGATAAATATATTTTCCATTTTATATTAGTATAAAAAACCCAAGGTAAAATAACTTTATTTTTAAAAAGAAATTTATTCAGTTCAAAATTTGGAAGGCTGAAATTCAATATTGGGCTGTCCCATTTAGCCTGTAGTGAGCATTCAATGACATCATGGCAAGAGCATGTGCAAGAGCAAGAGATCCCATGTGAAACTACAAAACAGAAAGATTGGGGTCCTATATTCCTTTCTGTGGGCATTCACCAGTGACCCAAGGATATCCCATTAGGCTCCACTTCTTAAAGATCCTCCAACTCCCCTATTGCCACAGTAAGGAGCAGATGTAAACGAACCTTGGGGGACACACCAAACCATATACAAACCACAGCAATAGACATTTAAATTGCTTTGAGAAGTTTTCTATAACTGCAGTGAGAACTTTGGGTATAATTCAATTCAAGTGTGTATGAGAATATGTTTCTTATAAATTCCTAGAGGAAAATCGATGGGTCAAATTGTGAGTGCATTCATAATTTTGATAGCCATTGCTATACTAGCTGTCAAATAATTCGTACAAATTTGTATCCTTCAAAAATTCAAGAGCAAGTTTTTTTAATACACTTTTGTCAAATCAGCACTTTTATATTTTTTTACTCATCTGAGAGATGATAAAAATTGGGGTATAGCTTTCATTTGTATTTCTCTTTATATAAGTGATGCTTGCATAATTTCATATCTTTAAGAGTGAATTCTATTTCTTTTACTATATACTACCTATTTTTCTATTCAAAATGTGGCGTTTCTCTTAACTTATAAGTAGTTTATATTTATTAGGGAAGTTAACTATTTGATATGAGCTGTAAATATTTGGTTTTGGTATATTGTTTTCTTAAAATTTCTGTTAACCCTGTTTTTACTATGGAAACATTTAAAAAGTTTTATGTAGGCAAATGTATAACATTATCCTTTTCAGCATTAAGTTTTTGTATATCATTTGGAAAAACTTCCCAAATAAAAAATAAACTTTACCAATCAAAAATAATAAGGAATCTTGGATTCAAATTCTAGCTTCTTCTATTAAGGATATATGACCTGGGTAAATCATTTAACTTTTCAGGGTGTGTTCCTTTGTGAGAAGCCTAATAAAAACTCAATAACTTAATTTTTACATTTCTTGTGAGGAAAAAATTGAAATAATACCTACAATATAGTGAGCATAATATTGTCATATACTAAAATATGATAACAATTTTATGTAATAGTAAAATAATAATAGTTGTTTCTTTGTTTGAGTGAAATGAGTGCTGAGCTAATGCCTTTTTTCCCAGAGAACAATTTTTTTCCCTATTTCTTGTATTGGAAAGTAGAGACACTATTGAACCAGTTTTTCCACTTGAAATATTAACATCATTAGTCCTCTCTTTAAAATCCTTACTAGACATGAGCAAAGACAAAACTAAAGTGAAGTTATAAGAGTACACGGAGGAAGTGAATGTTACCCAGTCACTGAGTCTACTATTGTAAACAAGCATATCTAGAATCAGACTACTGATTTATGCCCAAACTCTCAAGAATCTGCCGAACATTATCTATGTACGTGCAGCAGCTGTGCTTATTTCACAGTAGATGGATTTATTTACGATTGCCATAGAAACAAGAGGAAGATGCATTTTTCCATTAAATACACCTAGCAACTGTGTGTATGTCTGTATATTCAATTTATCCATGGTTACCCTGGGGATTACTCAGAACATGAATGTCGTTACCATTTTTTCAAACTCTCAACTATAAACTAGCATCTTGATGATTTTGTTTCCCTGCAAGCAAAAGAAGGTACTTTCCAGTGCTACATGGTTTATCCCTTGAATAGGCAAATGTCTACATTTGGAATAATAGTGTAATGGTCCAGAGACACTTGCATTATTATATTGTTTATGGGAAACCAGCTTGATACAAATAAAGTTTTTCTCCTTGTTGAAGATTTCAGCATTTTAATGTGTTGCACAAAACATTTGGTATCTGTTTTTGTGTTTTTAAATGTGATAATTAAATTGTTTTACAAAGAATCATAAAACCACATAAACTAAGTACAATTAGTAACCCAGTATAAGTTATCATAATCATCATAAAAAATGACACACTAATTCTATCCTGCAAAGATTTAATTTTAGTTAAATCAAGTGTGTTAAATTAATCTCCAGTAAAATTATAATAGATTAATTTTAATGCAATTCTTGCTTGATGAACAGTTCCTTCATTGATGCTCTACAAAGATAATGTTAAATTAAAAAGCAGAAAAAGCTTTCTTGTAAAGAACTAAACTAATGAAATTCTGGACCTTGTACCTTAGAAGGACTTTAAAAATGAATTGGTGTTCCCTTCATTAACAAGGTTATTTAACCAGGGTGACACAGCTAGCTGGGGACAGAGGCTGGTCTATATTCAAGGAAACTGAAATTATATTCATATGGCAAACATTTGCTTAAGACATCTAATAAGCCGGGCATGCCTTATGCCATTTGATATAAAGCTATACATGACATAGCTTTCAACTTTAAGAAATTCACAATTCTGTAAAATAAAGCTTTAAATTTGTTTAGTTTTTTTTTTCTTTCCCCTTCTTCATATTGATTTGGGTATTCTGTTTTCTAATTAACTAAATTGGTGGTAGAATGGGAATTAGTTAAATTAATAAAATTAATTATTTAAGAAGGAAGGATAAGAATAAGCCATAACAAATGAATGCAGCTGAGAAAGCAAGATCCTAGAAGGCAGGAGAAAAGATATATTGGATACACAGATCTGAAATGAGAAAGTATACTTTATTCTCTATGATCACAGAGAAAGAAAAGAAGATGAAGCAGCTGGCTTAATTTAAGGCGGGTAAGAAATAAACTGTTATCTTAACCCAAAAAGGGGCTAATGTTCTTAGGAAATAAAAACAAAAAAAGAAAAAATTAAAATGCAAATTATTTTAGTCAGAGTTGAACTAGAAAAAGAACATTCAGTAAGCATCCATTCAATCGCCACTTGTTTAACACTTAATATGTATGTTCTTACTCAGGTATGTGGTGCTGCGGAAAGAGCCAGGTGGATTGGAATCCCTTCTATGATTATTCCCTGAGTGGCTTTCTATGTGTCAAGCACTCTGTGAAGTGTTGGGACATGAGGCTAAACAAGGTTTGCACAGTTGCTGTCCCAAGAACTTTATTTATTAGAAGACACTGTCCAGCAAACAGGCAGATCTACACTGTAACATATTCTTTGATAGGAGAAAGCCACTTTTCCAGGATCATCAATGAAAACTTATTTCACACAGAAGAATAACAAAGTTTCAGAGTTGAAAATTTACCTTGTAGATTTTAAAACTGTAAAAAAAAAAAGAGAGAGAGAGAAAGAAGTTACTATAGATTGTATAGAGAAGGTGATAAGAGGCAAAGCTGATCCTTTACCGGAATTACTTCAATTAGGGCATTGGGAATCTGAGAGAGAGTTAGGCTTCTATGAAGGTCAGTGGCTGGATATTTAGACACAGCGAGTAGAGAAAGTATACCTTGCTCTTTAGGAGGATTATTCTGGCTTCAGCATGACTATCTTAAGAAAAGAGATGCTAAAGACCTGAAGATCAGCCAAGAACTCTGTTAATATTCTGGACAGAAGATTATAGTGGCCTGTACTAGTAGATGAATATTGAGTTGGAATGCATTTTCTTGATGGGTAACTAGCAGAATTATCCATACGGTTCCTGAGAGAAAGAAGAAAAGGGATTGCATTGTTTCAGCAGATATACATTTAAGGTTTAGAAAGAACAAACCTGATGTTTTCTTGGTCTTCCAAATGGAAATATCTGGAAAGACATAGGAACTCTGAGTTGAAGATAGGTTAGGAATTTAGAAATAATCTCTATTGAAATGGTTTTTGGAACTATGAAAGAGAAGATTTCACAGGAACAATGTGAACAATGTGCTGGGTGAAAAGAGGAGAGAAGAGCACTCCAAGGGCTGTCTGTATTTAGAGTATGAAGAAAGGAAGGGAAGTCTGAAAAGAAGACCAAGAAATGAGGACCAGTGAGAGATGAAGAGTGAAAGAAGTGGAATCAGAGAACCTAAACAACTGTTTCAATAAATGTGTCTCTTGATGGAGCATAAAGTTAATATTAACTTGGGAAAGAAGGTGAAGATGCAAAAGAAAATACGTTTTTATAAAAACATAAAAGACAATTATGTCTAAATACTCAAGAGAAGGAGTCATTGCTAGATATCATCTGGAAGTAAAAGAAGGAGGAGTGGTGGTTGTGGAATTGGTGATTTATTGAATTCTATTACAAAATACACGGAGGAACAGGGAGCCAGAGAATCAGGGAGTTTTGACAAGAGGACTCACACGACTTTCCTCACATGTAGGTGAAGAGGTGATTTTGGTGTTCATGATGAAGAAGTTGAAAAAATTCTAATCTCATATCTTGTACTTTTTCTGTCAATTAAGAAACAAGATCATCTGCTATGAGTGAAGTAGAAGTGGTAGGGTCAGAGATTAGAGAAGAAAGGGAGATCTGTAGTTGTTACTTTGGAAAACTGAGAAATACCTCACTGAGAAAACAAACATATTCCTGAGCAGCACTGAGAGCCCAGCCAGAGTTGAAGATGAATGCTTTTCAGTGGGTCCTGTGTCTGGCTGAGTGCCTTCCTTGGCACAATTAAGCATCACCCAACTGGATTGATTCAGGTTTGTGGTTTTGCCAGTCAGATATCCTAGATGTGTGAAGAGGTAAACTAGTGAAAGAATTATATTGTCCTGAACATGAGTGGAGTGACAGGACATTGGATTTAAATTCTTCACAGAAGGAAGTGAATTGGAGAAGACATTGGTAAGTGTAAGGAAAAAAGTAGAGGCTCTAGTCTGAAAAAGGAAAGAACAGGTATAGAGAAGAGATTTTGTGAATGGACATGCTATGGAGTATGCTGACTAAAAAAAAGATCTAGTCACATGTATGTGTATAACACATATTTCATTAAGGATATGTGATTTTACAGCCTTAAGACCCAGAAATGGTCATCTAAATGGGATATATGTTTTATATAATTAGGTAAGATATATGCATGTATTTACATACATAAAATTAATTGATATCATATTTATTTCAAATTTGCTCTAAAAGATTGAGGTTTCCTGCTCAAAATTACACTGTTAACTGTCTTTCAAAAAGGAGTTTAGAAGTTAGAGATAAGTATTAATGTAGGTCTAATCTTTACAGTTTAGTATTAAAGATAATATGGGGCAATTTTTTTCTCACATAGATATGGCCATACTAGAATGAGGGAAGTCTGATATTGCATACAACACACTTCAAGAAAAACACTTGGAAAGAGGCTTCATGTCATTTTATAATACAATCTTACCGGATTCATAAACAAGAATTTTAACACTCCCTTAAGGACTGTTCCATTTCAGAAAACGTAGGACCTGAGGCCTTTGAGTAACAGAGCTATGGGGACAAGAGCTTGTATCTTGTAAACAGAGTTATTATGAGAAAGTCACTTAATATATCCTGGTCTCCTAAGGTGTTTTTTTTTTTTTTTTATCTCATGAGGGACTTTTAGAAAACCAATGTGTTTTAATATATGGGTGTGAAAATGCTTATAACCATGAAGGTGTTGTGTTTGGGGTAGTAATTAAACTTTAAGATGAATAATAAAGATATTTGATATCTTCAAAGAAAATGTATATACTTTTTTTTTTACTGGAGATTGAACCAGCAGTGCTTAACCATTAAGCAACATCCCCATTCCTTTCTAATGTTTTATTTTGAGACAGGGCCTCACTAAATGGCTTAGGCTGGTGTTAAACTTGCGATCCTCCTCTCTCAGCTTCCCAAGTCTCTGGCATAAGATTTAGGTGTGACTTTTTTTCAAGAATATCTATAAGGCTAATGATGTCAGTATGTACCAGTAAATGAGTCTTTTCCAAGTTTTATACATGGTGTCTATTAAGTGCTACGTATTATTTAATTCTATTCACTCAAGCTCAACATAGGTAATATCATACAGATTATTCCAACCATATTTATATAGTTATATTAGAATAATCACAATTTAAGAAAAATAAAATTAAGACTTTAATAACTTAAATGACTCTGCCAAACTATTCAATTGGAAATAGATTTTTGATCTGCCTAACAAGTCTACACTGATACAGGCAAAAGACCCAAGAGAATGTAGTGATAAAATTTTAAAATGGAATTCAAAAATCCTTGATGAGTCTGTAAGAACACCTTCAATTGTTATTTAATTTATAAAGATATCTTTAGTAGTATTGATTGAACAGCAAAAGTAAATTCTAATATTTAGTCACAAATATCTCTAAAAATATAAATGAAAACTAATTATCAAGATTAATTTGCTTATTCATTGTAAGTCATATTTTATATTTATGATATTAAGTAAATTTATAGAAATATGCATTAGTCTACACTCAGTTCATCATAGAAACAATCCAACAAGCTTAGACAATTTTGAGCAACAATTCCCTGGCTTGCTTTCACTTCTCTATACAGTTTATGTCCTGTATAGAGGGCTGTCAAGGTTAAAAGTCATCTTCCTTCTGGTTGGATCTCCCAGGCATGCAGGACATGATGATTAAAAGCTTCACAATTATTTATTCACTAAAGACATTAAGTAAGTTTCAAAGATAATTTTTATTTTCATATATTTATTTTTTAATTAACAGAAATTGTATATATCTATCATGTGGAACATTTATGTAGGTATACACACACACACACACACACACACACACACTGAAGAATGTCTAAAGCAAACTATTCAACATATTAACCTCACATTATTATAATTTTTTGGAATGACGACACATAAAATCTACTCTCTTAGCAATATTCTAGTATACAATGCATTGCTATTAACTATGGTCACCATTTTATATAATGAATCTCTTGAATTTAGTTCTCCTTGTCCAATTGTGATTTCATATTCCTAGTCCAAATTCTCCTCAGTCCCATAAACCTTCCAGACTCTTGTAACTCCCATTGTGCTTCTATGAATTCATCTTTTAATGAATCTACCTGTGAGATCATAGAATATTTGTCTTTCTGTGCCTGTTTCATTTCACTTAATATTTTCTAGTTTCAACTAAGTTTTGCCAAATTAATGGATTTTTCTATTGTTTTAAGTCTGAATATTACATTGTGTATATATAACATATATTCTGTATTTATTCATCTGCTGATTGGAAGTCTAGGTTGATTCTATACCTTGGCTACTGTGAATAACCTTAAAATGAAATGGAAGTGTAGATAGCTCTTTGACTTGTTGGATCACATGGTAGTTCTATTTGGAATTTTTTGAGGAATCCTCATATTATTTTTCATAATAACTCTACTAAGTTATATTCCCACCAACAGTGTACAAGAATTGTCTTTTTTCACACTCTAATAATTGTCCCCTTTTGTCTTTTTGATAAGAGCCATTTGAACACATATGAGGGGCTATCTCACTGTGGTTTTAATATGCAATTTCCCCCATAAATACTAATGTTTAACATTTTTAAATATACTTGTCTTCTTTTCAAAAAATGTCTATGCAGATCCTTTTCACAATTTTTATCAGCTCATTTATTGTTTTGCTATTGAGTTATTGGATTACCTTTGGTATTTTGAATTAATCCTTACCTGATATATACTTTGGAAATATTGTCTGTAATTATGTAGGCTTTCTGTTCATTTTGTTATTTCCTTTTATATGCAAAAGGATCTTGATTTTTTATATAATTTCATTTATCTATTTTTCTTTTTTTTAACCTGTGCTTTTGGGGTCATAGCCAAAAAATTCACTGCTCAGATCAATGTCAGTGAATTTCAATAAGGCTGTAAACAGATTTCTCAGCAGAAACTGTATAGGCCAGGAGAAAATGGGAAAATTACCTCCAAACTACTGAAAGAGAGAGAGAGAGAGAGAGAGAGAGAGAGAGAGAGAGAGAGAGAGAGAGAGAGAGATATGGAGGGAAGGAAGGAGGGATGGAAGGAATGAAAGAAGAAAGAAACTGCCAACAAGGAATACACTGCACCTGGCGAAACTGTCCTTCAGAAGTGAAGGGCAAATAAAGAGTTTCCCAGACAACAGAAGCAAAAGAATGTTTGTCAATAGTAGACCTGCCTTATGGGAAATGATAAAGTGTGTTTTTCAAGCTGAAAGAAAGTGATATGATTAGCAATATGAAAACATACGAGAGTATAAGACTTACTGGTAAAGGAAAGCGCAGAGCTAAATTCAGAATCCTGCAAATTTTTATATTTTAGAAAGCAATTAACAAATATCAGTATGAGGTCATTACCTATCAATAAATACCTTGATTGAAAATTGATAAAGATGTATAAATAAAAGTCATAAAATTGCCCAGCACAATGGTGCACACCTATAATCCCAAGAGGCTGAGGGAGGAGGATTGAGAGTTCAAAGCCAGTCTCAGCAAAAGTGAGGCGCCAACCAACTCATTGAGACCCTGTCTCTAAATAAAATACAAAATTGAGCTGGGGATGTGACTCAGTGGTTGAGTGCGCCTCCCAAATTTAATCCCTGGTACCCCCTCCTCCCAAAAAAAGACATACAATCATTGAGTGACTAAAATATTCAATACCTAACTATATACCGCTGTGTTGACTCAGTCTGATATGACAGCAGCCATCTTGATTTGTGATCACCATAACTACCCCAACGTAACCCTAACTGGCTTTTTCCTACATAGTTTCCTAGTAAATTATAAATAGACAAAACCATTAGAGTGGTATGCATAAGTTTAAAAGTAGAGTCTGGTGTCAGGAATGTGACTAACTCTCTGATATTAGATTAAGATAAACCATGTGCCTTATGGCTATCAGGAAATAAGTTTTTTCCTAACCAATATATACACCACTCCATCTGACACAAATTACATGGATCCACTTGGTCATGATGCCACTTTGGACCATACTTCTGTCATTAAATCTCCCAATAACTTGCACACTGTACAATCCTAGCTCTCTTTCTTCAGTCTCATTGTATCCTGGGGTCAGTTGTCATATACAGGGACCAGGCTGTTAAAGAACAGATGATTTCAAGAAACTCACTGCATCTTTTCTGAACATGCATAAATTAAAAGTGAAGGGATGCTACATTGCAGTTATGTTTGTAAAAGGTAGCTTTTATAATGCTAAAAGTATATGTTTTTTCGTAAATTATTTTTAACTATGGCAAGCAATCACAAAGATAATATTGACACATTGGTTAGTCTTTTGATCTATAAATTCAGATTTTGCAGACAATATGTAGTACATCTATTTTTATGTATTCTGTCATAATGAGTCTCATTTAAATAACCAATGATGAATACATTAAATAAGTGAAAATTTATCACATGCATTAGTAAGTAATGTATTACAACAAGATTATAATGCATTAAAGCTAATCCCACAAATGTCCTGAAGTTAATGGAGAGTTAGCCACAGGGTTATGCTTAAGCTACTATCAAATTATGGAAAATAACTTTTTTTCTGTATTCAACATAAATATATGGTGTTCTACCTAACATCTCTTCACTAGTGACATTATCCTGCTCTTCTTCCTCCCCCAACAATAATCCCATTGGGATCTGTCAGTGATTACCTTGAGGTTTTATGGAGAAAGTTTGTTTAGAAATGAAGCTCTTCAGGGACAAGCAGAATCCAGAGAAGATAGTGAGTGACAAGAAGAATTCATCTCCAGAAGGAGATGAGGTCAATGTGACCAAGATCTGGGCACTGAGCCCAGGCTTCTCAATGGACCAATAAATTCTTTTTGTTTGTTTATTTGTTTGCTTAATTTTGCCAATATGCTAGACTTCTATAGTTGCTAAAGAAAAGAATTATAATGATTACATGCCCCTTTCTTCACCAAAGTTAGAAATTTCTCCTCGGATCCTCTGAATATTATTCCATCTTAAAATAAAATAGGAATAGAAACAAAAGTAGAGTTGAATGATCATGTCTATGAGTATGCACTTTCTAGATTGCTGTCTGCTCCTAGGCTTTTCTATTAGCTAACCCACTTTGTCATCATAAACTGGTCAAGCAAAGATGAATTACAGATATATTAATGTCCTGATCCTTTCAGCCTGGGTGCAGAAGGACAGAGCCTGGAGCTCCTGGAGGCTCTATATCTGAGTGCACCATATTGATACAATCATTTTCTGTGTGAGGTATGATGTGGTGAAAGGTTTGTGAAGCATCAAACTAGATCTTGTGCCACCCCTAACTCACTTACAAGGCTAAACAAATTTTCCAAATTAACAAAGATTTCTGGAGATTTTGATTCAGAAGGTCTGAGTTTGGATAATCTATTTTAAAAGAGTTCCCCATATGACTCTGTATATCTTCCAGGTTCAGCAACATTGATCTAAATAAATCTTTCAGATTATGAGATTTGGTTACTCCAAGCCTGTTTCTCAAGTTCTGAGGTTACACTACATGGGAACATTATATTTCAGATATAGTTCATTAAAATCTGGAAAGGTGCTTAAAAATAAATGCTCATGGTGGTCCTTTCTTAATTAAAATTCATTGCAGAGCATCCCTGGTAGCTGAAACATGCCTGTTAGGGATGGCATTATACTTTCTGATGATATGTGCATTTATTTCAAGAAGCATGAGGTAGTGAGTGGCTCCTCCTTTAGAAAATAAGATAGTGGAAGCAGAAAAGAAAAGAAAAAAAAATGTTGCTGGCAGTTTTCTCTTAGAAACCATAGGAAAAGGTATTTCAGGTATGATACAGGTTTATTGTCAAACTTGAAGACAGAGTTATCATATTTTATTGACTAATGACTTATCCTTAGAGTTCCAGCTTTTATTAAAAGAGAAAAAATAGCTCTGAAAACAAACTATTAATTTATTATCCTATCTGAAAACCTTGGTCAAACCAAAATTTAAAAAAAAAAGGTTTCAGTGTTGAAGAGTTAGAGTCAGAGTGACCCATGGACCGTTCAATGGGGAGGTTTTTGCCATGTTGGCAAGAGAGTTTGTGTGATCCAAGGTCAACACCAGAGCTCTGAAGCATATCGTCTTTTTCTGGAATAATTTCCCTCTGTCAAACTGGTGCTGGCTATTCTTAACCAATCACTGGCAAACAATGTTATCTAAGGCAACATGATTTTAGAATGTGGTTACAAGTAAAATTAAAGTGCTATCTTTTATCAAAACTACAAGTTATCAGATTCAAGTAAACATAATTCAGTTAGACTAAGTTCAGGTCAAAATATAACACTGATGAGAAATTTATTAATCTCCCCTGGCAAACACTTCAGAAGATGTTTAAGTGCTTGTATTTGTATTTTAAAAAGAAGTCAACAATTCTTGGTGTTTTCAATACCTATCTTAATTGCAATCACTCTGTTTAACTTAATTTTATTAGTTGCCTAATATACAGGCAACATTAACAGAAGACAACTTACTGCATTGTACATATTCTGTATATTAAATTCATGAAAATTTATTACTAATAGGTTAAAAACCTTGAAATATCATGGCTGTAGTCCTGTTTGAGATGTTAGCTACTTAGTGATATCTGATTTTATTTGGTTAGTAGAAACAATAAAGTTACTCAAAAGAAGGACCTTAAAGGAGAATTTTCCACAATAATTTTACCAAGTCAATGTAAACTAAAACTATATAAAATATTGAACAATCTCTTGTCAGAAAGAAGAATCATAAAATAATGAATTCTAAATTTCAAATATATTAAATCTCAGTCTGGAAAAGGAGGCAAAATTTCAAAAAATTAGTCTTGAGTTACAATTTATTTTTATTTCATTAAATTTCTTTATTCTAATTTGTTATACATGACAGCAGAATGCATTTCAATTCATAGTATACCAATGAAACACAATTTTTCATTTCTCTGGTTGTACATAGAGTGACACCATTCATGTCTTCATACATGCACATAGGGTAATGGTGTCCATCTCATTCCATCATCTTTTTTATCCCCATACCCCTTCCTTTTCACACCCTTCCCTTTGCTGTATCCAAAGTTTCCACATTCCTGCTATGCCCCGCCCCTGCCATTTTAGATCAGCATCCACTTATCAGAGAAAACATTCAGCCTTTGGATTTCTGGGATTGGCTTAGCATGATATTCTCCAAATCCATCCATTAACCTGCAAATGCCATGATTTTATTTTCTTTTAATGGTAAGTAATATTTCATTCATCTATTAAAGGGCCTCTAGTTTGTTTCCACAATTTAGCTATTGTGAATTGTGCTGCTATAATCATTGATGTGGCTGCATCACTATAGTATACTATTTTTAAGTCCTTTGAGTATAAACTGAGGAGTGGGACAGTTGGATCAAATGGTGGTTTCATTCCAAGTTTTCCAAAGAATCTTCATACTGCTTTCCAGATAAGCTGTATCACTTTGCAGTCCTACCAGCAATGTATGAGTGTACCTTTTTCACCACATCTTCACCAACATTTGTTGTTACCTGTATTCTTGATGATTGCCATTCTGACAGGAGTGTCAGAAAAGAAGCTGAAAAGAAGCTTTTAAATTTGAATCCATCCCATTTACTGATTCCTGATTTTACTTCTTGCTCTATAGGAGTCGTAGTAAGGAAGTTGGGGCCTAATCTGACATGATGAAGATTTAGGCCTAGTTTTTTTCTATTAGTTACAGGGTCTCTGGTCTAATTCCTAGGTCCTTGATCCACTTTGAGTTGAGTTTTGTGCATGATGAGAGATAGAGGTTTAATTTCATTTTGCTACATATGGATTTCCAGTTTTCCCTGTAGCATTTATTGAAGAGGGTATCTTTTCTTCAATCTATATCTTTGGTTCCACTGTCTAGTATGAGATATCTGTATTTATGTCTCTGTGTCTTTTATTCTGTACCATTGTTCTACAAGTCTATTTTGGTGCCAATACCATACTGTTTTTGTTACTATAGCTCTGTAGTGTGGTTTAAGGTCTAGTAAAGTGATGCCTCCTGCTTCACTCTTCTTGCAAAGGACTGCTTTGGCTATCTGGGTCTCTTATTTTTCTAGATAAATTCCATGATTGCTTTCTCTACTTCTAGAAGGAATGTCATTGGGATTTTGATTGGAATCGCATTAAGTCTGTATAGTACTTTTAGTACTATGGTCATTTTATTTTATTTTATTTTATTAAGGCTATTATAAATGGAGTAATTTTCCTACTTTCTCTTTCAGAGTATTCATCACTGATGTACAGAAATGCATTTGATTTATGGATATTGATTCTATATCCTGCTAATTTGCTAAATTCATTAATTAATTCTATTAGTTTTCTGGTGGAATTTTTTGGATCCCATAAGTATAGAATGATGTCATCAGCAAATAGTTTGAGTTCTTCTTTTTCTATCTGTATCCATTTAATTTCTTTTGTCTAATTCCTCTGGCTATTGTTTCAAGAACTATGTTAAATAAAAGTGATTCCTGTCTTGTTCCAGTTTTTAGAGGGAATGCTTTCAATTTTTCTCCATTTAGAATGATGTTGGCCTTGGGCATAGCATAGACAGTTTTTACAATGTTAAGGTATATTTCTGTTATCCCTAGTTTTTCTAGTGTTTTGAACATGAAAGTATGCTATATGTTGTTAAGTGCTTTTTTCTGAATCTATTTAGATAATCATATGATTCTTTAAGTCTATTTATGTAATGAATTACATTTATTAATTTCCATATATTGAACCAAACTTGCATGCCTGGGATGAACCCCACTTGATCATGATGTACTATCTTTTGAATATATTTTTGTATTTTATTTGCCAGAATTTTATTGAGAATTTTTGCATCTATGTTCATTAAAGGTATTGGTCTGAAGTTTTCTTTCTTTGATGTGTTTTTGTCTGGTTTTGGAATCAGGGTGATATTGGCCTAACAGAATGAGTTTAGAAGTGTTCCCTCTTTTTGTATTGTGCCATAATTTGAGGATTATTGGTATTAGTTATTCTTTGAAGGTCTTGTAGAACTCAGCTGTGACTCCATCTGGTCCTAGGCTTTTCTTGGTTGGTAGGTTTTTAATGGCATCTTCTATTTTATTGCTTGAAATTGATCTGTTTTAACATGTGTATTTTGTCCTGATTTAGTTTGGTTAAATCATATGATGCTAGAAAATTGTTGATGTCTTTGATATTTTCTACTTTATTGGAGTATACATTTTTTAAATAATTTATTAATTTTGCTGGATATAAGATTCTTGTTTGGCATTCATTTTCTTTCAGAGCTTGGTATATGTTATTCCAGAAGCTCTTCTAGCTTTGGGTTGAGAAATCTGCAGAGATCCTAATTGTTTTCCCCCTATATGTAATCACATTCCTTTCTCTTGTGGCTTTGAAAATTCTCACCTCATTCTGTATGCTAAGCATTTTCGTTATAATGTGCCTTAGTATGGATCTGTTGTGATTTTGTACATTTGGTGTCCTGTAAGCCTCTTGATTGATTTCAATATATTTATTTTATTATAATGTGCCTTAGTGTGGATTTGTTGTGATTTTGTACAGTTGGTATCTGAAAGAATGATTTTCCAATTCATTCTTCATATTTGGAAAATTTTCTGGTATTATTTCATTGAATAGATTGTTTGTTCATTCCTTTGGTTTGTAACTCTATGCCTTCCTCTATCCCAATAACTATTAACTTTGGTCTTTGCACATTATCCCATAATTTTTGAATGTTCTTCTTATGGTTTCTTACCATTTCCATAGTGTGGTCAACTTTATTTTCAATATTATATATTTTGTCTTCATTGTCTGAGGTTCTGTCTTCTAATTGATTGTCTGAGGTTCTGTCTTCTAATTGATTGGTCTAATCTGTTGGTGATGCTTTCTATTGAATTTTATTTTTTTTGAAAGAGAGAGTGAGAGGAGAGAGAGAGAGAGAGAGAGAAAGAGAGAGAGAATTTTTAATATTTATTTTCTAGTTCTCGGCGGACACAACATCTTTGTTGGTATGTGGTGCTGAGGATCGAACCCAGGCCGCACGCATGCCAGGCGAGAGTGCTACCACTTGAGCCACATCCCCAGCCCTCTATTGAATTTTAAATTTGATTTATTGTTTCCTTCATTTCAGGAATATCTTATTTTTTTCAGAATCTCTATCTCCTTATTGAAGTAATCTTTTGCTTCCTTTATTTGCTTATATAGTTCTTTATCAAAATGATCTTTTGCTGCCTGTGTTTGCTCTTTTATATCATCCTTTAATATATAGAACACTTTAGTTATGTACATCCTGAACTTCTCTGTAATTTCTTTTGCTGTGCTGGCCATGGATTCTAATAATATAGTATCTTGATTTGTTTGGGGCCTTTGTTTTTCCTTTGTTTCTTCATTTATTTGTGTGTTTTCTTTTCTAGCACTACGGATTTGAGGTGTTACAGTTTTTACCCTATAGTGTTTCTGTAGGGTATCAATACTCTCCTTTACGGGCAAGATCAATATTAACAAATCCCAATACAAACAATATACAGCCTTAAGCCAAATAGCTCCTATGAAGATGTGTATGGTTTTGTCACAATATACAGAACTGATGAGCTCAATTATTATCTACAATATAAACACTAGTTTGTGAAATGGCCTACAGTTTCCAATGGTGGACAAAGAGAGAACCAGGGGTAGGGTGTAGGATGAAATGTTAAGGAGGTAGGAGGTGAGGATATAGAGTTATTAGATCTTAGGTAGCATGAAAGAGAACTCAAAAGAAACTGGCTAGTAGCAGGAGAAAAGAGAGAAAGTGATTTTGGGATGACAAGTAAGTGGGAAGACAATAGAGAGAGTACAAAAATAAACTAACATAAAAATTAAGAAAAAATTTAAAAAATGTAAAAGCAGGAGATAAAAGAATATATAACACAACTGTAATATACTATTCAGACAGGGATGTAAGAGCAGGAAAAGAGACAGAAAAGAAAAAAAAATGAAAAAGAAAAAAATCTCAAAGGAAAATACAAGCATTGTTTTTCTTTCCAGCTTCCCTTCTCATCCAATAGGTGGGGTTGTCTGTTGTTTTCTGGTATCTCCACCCTCAGGATGGTGAAGGTTATTAGGATGGGTGCCTTGGGTGTGGAGCTCCTGGAGGTAGAGCATAGCACTTGCTGGTAACTGTTGAAAGCATGCACTCCAAGGATCTCCTTTGGGACCCACTCATGTGACGTGGGTGCCTGGTCTTATCTCCTTATATTGCCTGTAGACCTCACAATTCCTGGTCTCTAATTTAGTCTCTAAACTGTATCTCACTCACCCCTTCCCTTTCTACTTCCCACTCAGGAAACTCTCTTCAGAGGTCTTGTGGGCTATACTCTAGAGGCTATGTACGTGTCACAGAGAGCTGTTTTATACTGGACAGTTCAGGACCAGGCTTTGTGAGCTATAGACCAGATGCATATTAGCAAGAACTGTGCTGGTTTAGTGGCTTTGAGAGAGAAGGGGGAGTTGGAGACTATATGTACCTGATATTGCTTCTACACCCCAGCCTGGGTCCCAAGCTGGGGGTTGCCCTAATTAAAGATGGCAACAAAGGTGTCCCAAGATAATGGTAGCTGCTTTCAGAGATGGGGAGTCGTGTCAGCCCTGGTGGTGGTGTTGGGGGGTATGTTCAAATATGCAGCTCTGTGTATTGCATGGTTGTGGCTGGCAGCTGTCCCCAGACCTGTCTGTTGTCCCCAGGTGCAGGGAACTATGGCAGCACTATCCCAAGATGGAGGTGACTGGGGGAGCCTACGCTGGTAGATGATAGGGGTCCACATGGGAGCAGAGGCCACGGGTCCTGTGTGTGTGCTGATATGGGGTGGGGGAGGGGAGTCCTTCATGGGTGAACAGCTAGGGATCCTGAGCAGATGTTGAGACTGTGGGACCTGTGCAGACCTGGTGGCCGGGATTCCTAAATCAGAGCAGCTGTAGGAGGTCCTTTAATAACTAGCAGAGAAACAGTAATCCCAATGCTTGAACTCAGGTTACAGAGCAATAAGGAATGCAGCCTCCCTCTAGCCCACCATTTTGAATTCTCTTGAGTTACAATTTATAATGTAAAACATAAAATATTTCAATAGGTGTCAATGTTTTTAACTTTAAAATTTAGGTAATATAAAAACTGAAGTGTGTGGATAATATATTCTGAACTAATATATACTATACAACAAACTTAGAGTCCAAATAATATTTGACTATGTAAAATGATTTTATCATTTAACTATCACATCAACAAAATGATTAACTTAACATCATTAAGCATGAGTAAACTTTACATCGTGTGCTTCTTGAATTAATGCACTAAAAAGCACACATTATCACTTGGATCATTTTTCTGGCAAAAATGTTTAACCTGATTATTATAAATATATAATAAGGGAATAATTAGACAATCCAAATAGCAAAATGAATGGCTTAGCATCTTCCAAATGTCAATGTCAAGTTTAATGAAGGACTTTTAAAAAAAGCAAAACTCTACTAGATGCAAAAGGACAAGAGAAGTTGATGGGGGAGAAAAAATTAGAAAGCAAATGTGGCAATATCCAAAGAACTGATACTTTTAGTGAAAGGTGGATGTAAATGTATGTTTAACATACACTTATGGCAATTTTATAGTAAATTTGAAATAAAATAAAATGTTCAAAATAAAAAATTGGGGGATAAATAAATTACATTGTAGTTAAATTTATTCATATATTCAACAAACAGATGACACAAGAGACCTGGTAACAAGAAAATGATCTAGGTTGCAATAAGAGTATGAGACTGAATGCAGAAGTATAAAGTTTAGCTGTGAGGCCAGGTTCAAGTTCAACTTGACTCACTAGTCAATCATCGTGTGTTTCTGGGCAACACATTATCCATTTCAAACTTGATTATTATAGGCTGAGATGAGTTCAGGAGTCACATATACTTCAAAATGTTAGGAGAGAATATAGACAGAATGTTAGGAGAGAATGATTCCTAACTTGAAAGTAATCAGCAGGCCCCAGAGGCTACAGGAAACTGAATCTCTTGTGAAAAAGGCCACCATCCAGGTGAACAGAACTGTTTTGTGTTTAGTCTAACAGAAAACTTTGACATTTCTATCCCCCATTACGGTTCCCCAAAGCAAAGAAAACACTGGACTTGGAGGGTCACCAGCCTTGTTAAATTATCACTAGGAACATCTGGTAGAGTACCTGGTGCTGACATAATTTCTACAGAAATATAAAAATGGAAAAATGAACAAGTTATTTAATGATTGATCCATACCTGGATAAGGAATTCATTTTATAGCCTTGAGAAAGCACATCAATTTGTACATTTCCACAACAAGAAGATGAAATCTACTACTGTGAAAGTCATTGAAACAGTCCTCAAACAACCCATTGTAGGAAAGATATTCAATACAATATGAACTGTTTCCAACAGATTGCAGATGAATCACTGGCTCAGGATTCTTAATTGGATACAATTGAGAGTTATTGCTTATATTTATGTAATTCTATTCAGAGCAGTTTTTGGAAAATTTGAAGACATCTTGTCTTAAGACACTCTAAAATGCTGTTAACTACCAAAACTAAATGAAGACACAGAATCATTCAAAAGGGGACATGATGGTTATTTCAAATCCTCACAATGGGTCATTCCAAGACTGCTATTTCCATACAAAAGTCATCTCAATGCATATGAACTGAAGTCCAAGCTTCTCTCCCCAGTGTTGAAATCCTACCAGTCTGGTCTTACACTTACATCACACTTTGAGTTTATTATACTATTAGTATTGACTAGACAAATGTTGTTCCCACTTATATTGGCAACTTTGGAAAACGTTTTGATCCTCATCTTTAGTGAAGTAGTTGCACCATTTTCATGAAGGCCTCCCCCGAGGAGGCAGTGTTGTGCAGTGTGTAAGAGCAGAGTTTAGAGTCAGAGAGTGCTGAGCTTGAGAGCTTCTGATTGAGTTTATTGTTTGATCTCTGAGATCCTCAGGTTCTTCATTTTTAAAAAATGGTATAACAATAGTGCTTATAGCATAAAAATGTTAATAATATTAAATGAGAAAATAAATATACAGTGTTTTGACCTGGGTGTATCCCAATGTCAACAGTGCCAAAATTTTTCCTTTCCTATCACTATTTCTACTACTCTTTATGATTCCATTATCTTTTATTCATTCTCTTATGGCACTGATCCCATCCTGCCTCTATTACAAGAAGCTGTGTGGTCCCCACAATTAGGCTGTAAGTTTCTTGAAAACAGGAACAATATGTTGCACATCTTTGTTATCTACACAACAAAAAAAAATGGTGGCTTATTACAATATAGGTACTTAGTAAAGATTCATTGAAATGATTTCAATTATTTAATTTTTAACATAAATAATTTTTATTTTTGATAGTAGTGTGGAATCTACTGAATTAACATTAAATAATCCAAAGCAATTATTTAAGTTACAACACATTGGCATAAGAGCAAATTATTTTTTGGATCATCTAATAATTCACATAAAGTTTTAGTATTATATGTTGAAGTCCAAGTTGCAACACATTTCAATGTTATTAACTTTGTGGCCCCATAATTTGATTCATCTTATGCCCAAAGAGCTATCTCTAAATTTATTTTGAGACATTCATCCATTTATCTACTCACCATATGTTTTATTAAAATATAGAAAAAAAAAGATTGACTTTCAGGAAAGTCCTGCCTGCCTATGAGTCACAGATTGCTATGATTCATCTTAAAGATTCTGATCAATTGGATTAATTTTGTGAAGCATCCAATATGCTGTGAAAATAAAACCTTGGTGATCCACAACTGACTCAGTTAAAAATGACAATCAATAGAAAAGCCCACACAAAGTCACCTTAGAGTTCAGCTTAGTCATCAAGCCATATTTGTTCAGAGAATACATAATTTAAATTTATTTTCCAACAGGATCACTTCTAAATTTCACAGTTTTCAGAAATAGACATTTAATATACTAAATGTGATAAAAGTTATCTCTGCCTTTTTGCACTGTTATTCTTTATTTTTTTTGTCACAAAATTTGTGAGACACAGAATCTAACCCCACAATATATTTTCAAGCATGTACTATCTTTTCATCTTCCCATCCATGAGACCTATACAATCTACCCATGTTATTTTTAGTAAACACATCATTCTCTTTCCGCCTCAAGCTGAACCTCCATCTGAAAATTACCTTCACATGCCATGTTTCTCTTCTCACCGAGGGGTGTTCTCTAAGACCTAGATGTGGTCCAAGTGGCTTCGCTCTCTTCCTAGTGTTTACAGCACTTCTTTCTCCCCACATCTGCAGCTCATGCATTGATATTTGCCTATTCATATAAACATGTTCTACTTCTGTTGTGAGACTACTGTAGCATACATAAATCAGTAATGTTCTTCACAACAACTGGCTGCTGAGGTGAAGAGAGCAAGTGCAAAATATTTCTAGTGCAAACACATAGAGCACTACATATAGGGCAAGAAGGGTACTCTGAACATTCCAGTCTACTTTAGAATAGAATTACAGGTTTTGGTAACAGTCTTTTAGAAATAGAACAATGTAGTAAAACTGGATATGCACTTGTTTGTTTGTTTGTTTGTTTGTTTAACTTATTTAAGTTTGTTTGTATATATTAGTAAATGAGGCCAGTAGATAAAACAAAAATGTGATCCTTTTAATTTGAATATTTTACACTAGGGTCAGAATGAAATGCAACCAAGAGTAGTCAGAAACTTGAAAGGATTCTACTTTTGAAGGAAGAGAACTGTACTGCTCACACCCACTTTGACAGAGCTTTTCTTCTGAGCACAACAGACAGTCCATGGATTACAATTTGCCTGAGAAGAGGCTTTAGAGCTTCCAGTAAAACGTGAAGTAGGGAGGAAATAGCTATGAAAGGAGAGAGCCACAGGACAACCCGACATCTGCATGAAACATGAAATAACTTCCATGAAATCCTTGCCTGAATTCAGCATGTTTATGAGAGTTTGTGGAAACTTCAAGAGGACCAATAAAAGCAGTGGTCAAAAGGCTGAAAAGGCAGAGTTTGGAATTCAAGTCCTGCATGGTTTGAGAGTCTAGATAAATGTGACTGTACCTGAAAATTCCAGAATGACTACGCTGTGGAATAGAGACATATCAGGACAAAGGAATTTGGCCTAAAATAAAAACCAAAGCCAAATAAATCCAACCTTCACAAGTCCAAGGCAAAGGCAGTAATCACTGTTTTCTAAAACAGAAATAAATACTTTTTATAATAAAATAAAATAAAAATCCTCTTATACATACTCAGAATATCTAACATATAGTAAAAACAATTAAATTGGAAAAGATAATGGATGAAGGCAAAAATTACCAGTGTTAAGAATGAGAGAAATTAGCTTATTTCACTTAGCATGATATTCTCCAGTTTCATCAATTTACCACCAAATGCGATAATTTCATTCTTCCTTATGGCTGAGTAATAATCCATTGTGTATACAAACCACATTTTCTTTTTCCATTAATTGGTTGAATGGTACCTCGTTTGGTTCCATAGATTAGTTATTGTGAATTGAGCTTCAATGAACATTGATGTGGATGTTTCACTAGAGTATGCTGATTTTAAGGCCTTTGGTTATAAACTGAGGAGTGGGATAGCTTTATCAAATGGTGGTTCCATTCAAAGTTTTCTACAGAATCTCCATACTCTTTTCCAGGGTAGTTACACCAATTTGCAGTCCACCAGCAATACAGGAGTGTACCTTCTTGCCCACATCCTCACCAATGTTTATATTACTTATATTCTTGATAATTGCCATTCTGATTGAAGTGCGATGAAATCTCAGTGTAGTTTTAATTTGCATTTCTCTAATTGCTAGTGATTTTGAACATTTTTTCATATATTTATTGACCATTCATATTTCTTTTTCTATGAAATGTCTGTTCAGTTGCTTTGCTCATTTATTGATTGGATTATAAATTAACCCCCCCAGAATCTAAAGACCAAATGTTCTCTCTGATATGCAGACACTGACTCACAAAACACATGGGGAGGGGGAGGGAGGAGGATGGGAGTGGTAAAGACAGTAGACTGAATTGGATGTAACTTCCCTATGTTTGTAACATGAATACATGACCAGTGTAACTCCATATCATGTACAACCATAAGAATTTCAAATTATGTTCCATGTATGTATGATATGTCAAAAAACATTCTATTGTCATATATAATTAAAAAGAACCAATTAAATATCATAAAAAGTTTAAAAATTAAAAAAGAATTAAAGAGAGAATATCACCACTGATACCAAGTGGTAATAAAAATTAAGGGAATAGGATAATGATATAAAAATGTAACAACTTAGAGATAATTAATAAAGTCTCTTTAAAAGTGAAATAGCAAAATTAACATTAAAAGATAAAAATAAATAACTAGATTTTTTATTTTTACAAAACTTGATATAAAAAGAAAATCTAAACTGCCCTGTATTATCTACTAAATAAGTTAAATTCATTTTCAAATTCTTCCACTAAGAAATTTCACATTGAGACAACTTCATGGTGAATTCAATCAAATAAGTCATAAAGTTGGAAAACAAATAAATAAAATGTATTTATTTGCAAATTATATAATTGTTTACATAGAAAAACAAAATATGAAAAATAACCTCTAGAATTAATTTAAAAATTAATGAATACACTAGATAAAATTAAATATTAAAAAATCCATGTATTTTATAAGTGCCAATAGCAAACAATTAGAAAATTATATTAAAAATTTTAACTTATAATGTCATCAGAAACAAAATATTCAGGAATAAATTAACAAAAAATAAGCAAAATAAGATCTCAATTGTAAAAATTTCAGAAAAAGAATATATGAAAAATTAAGAAAGACCTAAAGCAATTGAGAGGTGTGCCATGTCCATGATTTGGAAAATTCAATATCGGTATGTTATCAGTTCTTACCAAATTTATTTAATGATCAATAATACAAGAAAATCCAAATAACAGTTACTTTTTTTGAAAAATGTGATTTTAAATTTATATGGAAATGAAAAATATCTACAAAGTTAAAATAATATTGAAAAAGGAGTAGAGAGGCTACATGATTTAGATATTTATAAACCTATAGTAATTGTGATACTGTGTTTTTTTCTAAATATAATAAATAGATAAGACAATTGAATGAGAAGAGAATTCAAATAACCCAACACATATAGAGTCAATTAACGTTTCACAAAAGCAGCAAAGCAGTTACTTTAATGAGAAGAATGAAAAGCCTTTTCAATAAACAGTGAAGTAACAACTAGATAAATATTTGGAAAATGTGGCTCTTGCTCTTTTCATCTATCAATACACAAAAATGAATTCAGAAAGGACTGTAGTCCTAAGTATAAGATTATAAAATAAAATGTAAAAAGAATTCTTGAAGAAGACACAAAAGCACAAATCATTATAAATAATATAATGGTAAATTGATCACTGCCATAATTAAAAATTTTGCCTATCACAGGACACTAAAAATTAAAAAAAATTAAGCTACATATTAGAAGTAAATACTCACACTACATATAGCTAACAAATTACACAATACAGAATATATGACAAAATTCTATTAATCAAAAATATACTTGGTTCATAATAAAAATACAAAACACTAGATTTTCAAAAGTGAGTAAAAACTTCAATGCATTCGTGCACACGCACACACACGCACACAAAAAGAGACAAAGCATATGTAGCAGTTATGATCATTAGCCATTAGGAAAATACAAAGTTTCCACTTAACATGCAATACAAAGGCTAAAATGTATTCCATGCTCCTATAATTATGTCAAAATGGATTCTACTGTTATGTATAAATAAAAAGAACAAATTATAAAACATTAAATTATGATTTAATATTTAGGTGTGTTTGTGAAATTTAAGTAACCTCTACCAGTTCTTTTCTTGCTTGAAAAGTGAGTTTAGCACTTGTAAGGCTTACCATTTTTGATGGAATTGGGGATTAACATGGTATAATATATAAGCAAACATTGTAAACTCTACATTTTTTTACAATGGCATGAAGTTATTAAAGAATTTGTCTCTGAATCAATTCTGGGAAATAGCTAATTAGGTCAACAGAAAAAAGTAAATTCTGAATGTTATTCCCCCACTAACAGTTTTGGAAAGTTTGTTTGTTGGTGTTCAGAGGACTCTGTGTCCTCTGAGGAAAAAAAAAAGTTCAGAAATGCTGTGTCTGTAATATTCACTTTGTAAATGTGAAGCAAATCATTTATAATGTTGACATTTTTAATTATTCTTTTTAAACATTTAATTGTTAATGTCAACAATATTAAAATACTAGCTCTTAAAACACACACACACACACACACACACACACAAAAACAAACAAAGAAACAAAAAACTTAAGGTTAAGCCAGACCCCCAAAGATAATTTATTGTTCAAGAATAGATGAAACTAGCCAGGCACAGTGGCACACGCCTGTAATCTCAGTGACTCGTGAGGCTGAGATACATGGAGCATGAGTTCAAAACCAGCCTTAGTTAGGAACTCAGTGAGGCTCTAAACAACTCAGCAAGACTCTGTCTCTAATAAAATATAAAAAAGGGCTGGGGATGTGGCTTGGTGATTAAGTGCCCCTGGGTTCAATCTCTGGTACACCCACCCACACACACACACACACACACACACACACAAGAATAGGTGAAACTAATTTACAGGAATTTTAATCAAAATTATAGTTGCCTATTAAGGAAGTTGACTGAAAGAATGATCAAAGAACTTCGGGTGATTGAAATTTTCTACATCTTGACTATAGTGATGCTTATATGGGCACACGCACTAATCAGATTTATTAATCTTATACTTAGCACATTTGCAATCTGTGGAATTTGAAAATGTAGCCACTACATGAATATGTTATGATAAAAGGATATATAGTTGGTTAATTTACTAAGTAGCTTTTGTTGTGTGCTAAGGCATTTAGATTGGCTTTGTGGAAATATTCTCTTAATTTCCACCCTTTGCTATAGTACAATTTATGATTTGTGAGAGAAATAGACCTCAACAATGTGAAGTCTAGTAGAAGAAAAATATGCATATAATTGTGATTTTCAAAGTAGCTGCTATAATACAATCTTCCATTGTTGATATAAATTTGTATAATCCATTTTCATGGATTTCTAAAAACATAAGTTTGGGAATTGAAGTTCATGTGGCTTTAATAACTACAAGCTAAAGGGAAATGTGCACATATTTATAACCTTGCTGTGTCAGCTAAAGTGAGCCTAGATGGCAACACCCTAGTGGTAAAAAGCACACATGGTGCTCAAATCTTGGTTTGTGATATGATTCACCAATAATAAGAATCAGAGATCCTTGGGCTGACTCTATGACTGGAACACAGAATATGCAGGATGAACATGGAAAACCTTATAGTCTAGGAAGTGAAAAAGTACATAAAAGAAAGCAGTAGCCTTCACAAATGAAATGTCAAAGGGTGGTAGAAACCAAGAAAGCACTCAATGATTAGCTGCAACATTTTAAGCAATGAATATAAAATAAATATCCATGAGTCCATGATGTTGTCAATAAATGAATTAATGAATGAGCAAGAAGTCACAAAAATCACCCATGCTGAAGAATTACAAACAATTTATGTACACATTCTACCCTCAAAGAGGTGGGACATAACTCTCCACTCTGTAAATGTGAACTCTATATAGTGATTTCCTTCCAAAGAGAGCAGTAGTCCAGGAAAGGCAAAAAAAGATTAGCTTTACTGAGGAGAAACCTAACAAATATCAATCCAGCCAGATGAGCAAGTCATATTGACAGTATATATCCTTGATAGGGTGCGATGAAAATGGCGCTTTACCTACTCCCTGCCCTCATAAGCATCAGTCTAATGGTAATAAAAATGCCAAAAATATTCCAATAAAGGGTCATTCTATAAAATACCTCACCAAAACTCCTCAGAACTGTCAAGATCAAGGAAAAATTGAGAAATAATAACATCCAGGAGAAGCCTAATTAGGAGAAATGACAACTAATGCCATGTGGGATCAGGAATGGGATTCTAGATGAGAAAAAGGACATTCAGTAAAAACTAAGGAAATCCATATAAAGTACATGGAATTTAGTTGACAAAAATGTATCTACATTTGCATATTAATTGTAAAAAAGTCACCATACTTATGTTACATATTAATGACAGAGTAATCCAGGTGTGAGGTATATGGGAACTATTTGTACCAACCACTTAATTTTTCTGTAAATCTAAAACTTATAAAAATATTTTTCTAAAAAAAATTGGAATGCACAAAGTCATAGATATATGAAATTTTAAGCAGTTCCATATGACTAGAGAGTGTAATATGTGAAAGAGAATGAGAGGAAATGAAGTTAGAGGAATAGTAACCATGCTTTTTTTCATACCTCGTTGGCTCTGTAAACCTTGGATTTAATCCTCTGTAAGAATTAGTTGGAAAAAGACCACACAGAAACAAAGATGAGTAGGTTTATAACATTTCACCTCGAACTGGTCTTCATAAAAAGTCCTGTCCTGATGCTCTCCTTTTACTTACAAAATTATTTAGCACAACTGGAAGAGTATGAAGGCTGATGGACGATAGATAACTGTGAAGATGAAGGTGTCAGGGCTCATTCAATATTCCAAAACGTAGTTTTGTTGTCGTATTGTTCTATTTTGTTTTGTGTGTTTCGTCTCATTTTTGTTCCCAACAGTATTCCAGACAAGCTGCTCAGTTGTTAAGATCTGGAAGTGTACACAGAGTTCATCCTTTATGTGTTGTTATTTCATAGTAAAAGATGAAAGGATAGAACTCAAAGTTCTAATAACTACTATGGTTACTATGCATTTAATTGAGTGTATGTTAAGTGCTATGTTTTTGTACCCCCCTTTTTGTGCTTATTTTAACAGTATTCATACATTTTAGACAATAAAAAATATGCTCAGAAAAAATAACCTGTTCAGATTTAAAATGTAGAAGAAGTTAGAAGGACTCTTAAAACAAGAATTAACAAGTTAAAAAATCTTTCCTTGAAAGTACATACTGATGTACTACGGACCTTAACTTTGTGGATAAAAAAGGTCCCTGAGCTTTAACCAGCTCTATATCTGTTCTGCATGGAGACTGAACTCAAAACTAGATGTGAATTTTGTCATTATTTTTACTTTTCATATTAAAAGTACGGAGAATCCAGGTGTGGTGGTGCATTACCTATAATCCCAGAGGCTATGGAGGTTGAGTTAGGATGATCACAAACTCAAAGCCAGCCTCAGCAATTTAGCAAGGCTCTAAAGAACTTAGTGAGACTCTGTTTCAAAATAAAAAATAAAAGGGGCTAGGGATGTGTTCAGTTGTTAAGTGCCCTGGGTTCAATGCCTGATACCAAAAAAAAAAAAAAAAAAGTGTGGAGAATTTTTTTTTGTTTTTCAAATCCCCATCCGTGAAACTCTGTATTTGAATTTTCTTTTAAAATGTCATCTCTTTGCTTTGAATATGGTGCCACACTCTGGACTCCAGTAATTAAAATGATAGCTGAACTCACCTTGTAAACAAAGTAGTTCATTTTAACCAATGGACACGTGGTTTTATTTACAATCATGAGTTTATCAACATATGTTTAGAGGCAGAGGCTGTATATCATGTAAGTAGGAAACATCATCCAGATGGGCCCAGAGTGGGAGATTGCAGGCAAAGGACTCTCATCACCTGTGGCCACCAAGAGAGCACTTCTGAGAAATGACAAGACTTGGGGATGATTACATGTGTTGCTGAGAGATGTACAACATAAAAGGTCACTCCTGTCGATCATGTGAGGTCTGTTGTAAAGTGTTCATGGCTTAGAATTGATCCTGTGAGAATAGACTCTGAGAGGAGCTTGAAAGGTACTGAATTCTGATGCAGGTGGTTTTAGCAAAAACAGAGAAGCTATGGCAGAGCTAGAATTCCTGGTTACAATCAAAACTAATCTCATGCTAAGACTTACCCTGAGTGGAGGTTGAAATTCAAGGAACAGTTCACAGAACTATTACTTTAGCTATAAAACATTCTGTACATGTAAGTCAATTGGCTCTCACACATCTCCATACTAATATTTTCTCCATGCACGTCAAAAACAGACATTTACAGTTATCTGTCTAGATTCCATATTTTGTTTTCAAATCTGGATCTAGTTGAGTGCTCATATCTTAATTTCCTGTGATATTTTTCTTGACACTTGAAAATGAAAGCATTTTAGGCTTATTTTATATTTTTCTCTGAAAAATGAAACTGACTTGGAGTGAATTAGACTTAAAACACATCTACAATTTGGATAACACTGAGTTTTATCAATTTAAGTAGCTTTCTTCTCTTTGTGTTTTAGAATGTTAGCACTCTGACTGAACTTACTAAATACATTTGCAGTAACGTTTGGTGTGATTTATAGATTTTTTTTCTTTATTTTTTGACATAAGTTTTGCTGACAGATTTCTAATAATGAGTTACCCTTGAACTATTGAGATGAACACTATAAAAATCTTATTTTGCTATATTACTTTTTACTTGTATTTTATTTGAAAAGTTTCCTTTTTTATATGGGGTTGGAATGCAGTTTTATTTTTATACTTTTTATACTCTTGCCAGTTACCGAGTTTTCATATTTAAATAGTGCTGACTCTTCGTAAAGTAAATGAAGAGTTTGTAAGTCAGTATAGATATACTTACTCTGCAGAAACAAACAGAAAATCTTGGTGGATCATAACATCAACTGTGAAATGTGTTGGGGAAAAAAAAAGTCATATTATATGAGCCTAGAAGTGAATCTCATCACCTCTGCTAATGTTCAGTTCACCAAAACAGGCCATGCAGTTGTGACTGAGAGAAACAGATGGGGAAATATGTTTTTCCCTCAGGAAGGAATCAAATATTGTGAACATTAGTTTAATTCCATCTCTCCCAAGAATTTTCCTGATTTTGGCTGCAAAAGACTTTCTTTAATAATAATTCCTATTACTCAGCTGCATCTCCATTATTCTTGGTCTGTTGTGTAAATGCTTACAGACAATCAGGAGATAGATAATAGACAGTAGATACAGGTATTGCTGGATACACAAGTAGATTTATGTGTGTGTGCATGCACATGTGTACAATACAAACATCTTAATTTGGTCTGTGAGCTTTCTGTTGTATGACCTTTGGATTAGTTTGCCTCATTTTTAAGAAAAATGTGTGGGTTTTGTTGTTGTTGTTGATGATGATGGTTTTTAATATATAACTTGTAAGTTTCCTTGCATAAAAACTTGGCCTATTCATCTGGACTAAAAGTAAAAATTAAAATGAAAAGAAATGACATTACCTAGTGTTTTCTAATTAAAAAAATACACAATTTGTTTTCCATTTACTTCATATCTTAAGTGCACAGTTTCCTTTCAGTTAGGAAGGATAATGTGGTTATTTGATTGAGACTGAGCACTTGACATTTGAGATTATCTAACAGAAATAAAATTGATGAGTGGATGCTAAACACAGCAGTGAACTGCAGTTCTGTTTGTTTGAGTTCTGATGCTGGATAGGCTGGGTAGAGTTTGGGCATTAATATATTTAATATACAATCATGACTATATAAACTATGAATTTAATGGGCCTGGACCTTTCTTCTATAATTTGTAAAATAAAATAATACAACTTTCTATTTTAGGTCATACAATCCAACAATGTATTTATTTTGGAAAATTTGTAGTCTGCAGAATAAAGAAGACAATAAATATTGTAGAAAAATTAAAGTTTCTGTTTTCTGATTTCTTATTCTATCAGATAATTCTTTTTTGTTTGTTAAAGAACTTATACTTTGGATTTAATAAAAGATAATAAAAAATTAATTTAACTCTAGTGTTCTCATGAATGCATTCATTCAAAAATATATATTTGGAATTTGTACACTAAATTGTATCTGAGACCTCAGATTTAATGCTCTATTTACAACATGTAAATATATATATCATTTATTATCCATCTCATAATGAATCATATAATATTTTGTTTCTTATATTGAAGAGCAAGAAAAATAGATGTCCTTTTAGATAAAAGCACAATATGTTAATTGAGTTTCATTTCTACTTTGCTTCTGGAAAATTTGAAACAAAATCAATGCTTATCAGAAAGAATTAAATTATCCAAGTTACCTAGTGAAATCCACAAGATGATTTTGTTGGTATTTTTAATTTTCTTGTTTTATGTTTTGCTTAATTTTATACCATACCACATTTTAAAATTAGAATATGAAGGATATTAGGATAATAAATCAATAATAGAAATCGGCTAAAATATTTAATGAAATCAAAATGAACATACATTTGTTCAAACTGACACAATTATTGATCAAATGGCTGATACATACTAAGTGCTTTTCTTTTTCCTTGGCTATATGAGTCTAATATTTATTTCTTAAAGTTACTTTCAGTTTTGTGAAACAGTGGCATGATGGTAAATGCATAGCAACCAGGGTTTTTTTTTTGGGGGGGGGCATGGAGTGGGGCTTTGCAGATTCCTGCTTAGCATTTTGCTGACTGCAAGAAATTGCCCAAAGTCATAGACCATGCTGCTGAGAAAAGATACTTGGTAGCTCTTCAGTATATATTGTTTCCTCTGTGCATATGCCATGGATGTAAACAACCTTGAGCCTATAAGTCAAACTAAATTTTAGGACAATAATTAAGAAATGGTAAAATTTTTTATAATTTATTACCTTGTTTTAATAATTTGTTACTTTATATAGTTCAATATGTAATTATGACCATATTGAATTCATGCACAAAATTCCTGAGTCCAGGGCAGCAATGAGCCAGCCTCAGCACACAACAGCTTGCATATATCAATGTATGTGTGTTAATTATTTTCTGAATTATTAACACTTTTGCAAATATTAACCCAAGTTTCCAAAATTGTTCTTCAGTTCTCTTCCAGAATGACCATCTCAGTTTTCAATTAGAACTAAGTTTAATGACTTGGGACTCCCAAGGTATAAACCCCAAAGCTTTCTCTCTCCTGAAAACAAATTTAGAGAAGGTAAATTACCTGTGTATAATTATCAACTTGGCATCTCATATCTATTTTAAATAAGATGCACTGATGGAATCCCTGCTTCCCCCCAGGCTGGGAAAATGCATTGCTAATAATAATTGAAAATTCATCTCTAGGGTATGATAAATATAATTTTAAATTCCCATAACCTTATTTTGCAGGATGTTGGAATTTGAAGAAAAGAAAAATGCAAGATAATTTTTGATACCAGGTAACCAAGGACAACAACTCATTGTCAGTATCTGAAGTGGAGAGGAGTGGGGAAAAAGGGGGACATTGTTGGCAAAGTTCTGCCACTTCTACAAGTTTCCTCTGGGCAGGCTCCATGCAATTCAAATACTCAAAACAAAGAAGAGCCTGCTGGAGATGAGATGGGTACCTGGCAAGAGAGCTGATGGAATCATGTTAAGAGAAGAAAGCTTCCAGTTCAACACTATTAGAGACTTCCTTTGAAGCTTAACTAGATTAATAGTTTTTTAAGGATGTGGTGAAAGGTGTTATCACATGAAATTTTCAAAACCAGACTTACAGTGTCAGAAAATACGCTGTAGGGAACTCTTCAAATTTACCAGGGGAAATTCTAAATCACCTAATAGTCCATTTCCTCCTCCAAATTCAATGGTGCTATGATTTATGTATTTTGGCTCAATGAGAGAAGAAGGTCACACAAGGTTTTTAAACTGTGCTTTTTTCTAGGTTCACATAATGTCTGCTTTTAAGTACTACATATTTTAAATGTTAAAGTTTCCAGCACTAGAAAATGCCTACTGCTTACTATAGGGTTTCAGGTGTTCCTATAATTGTTTCTCTTATTGATGCTTAAAATGAGGAGAATTCGAATAAAAGTACTTTAAACATTAGTTAAGAAATTTGTTTTCTTGTTGAGCCTGGTGGCACACACTTGTAATCCCATTGGCTCTGGAGGCTGAGGCAGGAAGATCATGAGTTCAAATAGCCTCAGCAATGGCGAGGTGCTAAGCAACTCAAAGAGACCCTGTCTCTACATAAAATTAAATGTAGGACTGAGGATGTGGCTCAGTGGTTGAGTGCCACTGAGCTCAATCCCTGGTACCAAGGGCAGGGGGAGAAAGAAATTGTTTTTCATAATACTAGGTTATCTACAAGTAGTTGGCTTTTAAATTTATTATATATGAAGTGTGTTAGGGTCTGTAAACAAGTCAGGATGGCGCCTGGCATTTTGCCAGAGGGAGTGGTTTGTAAAGTAATGCCAGCGAGCCATTAAGTGTGGAGATTCCTTATTGGTTGACTGCTGTATCTAGTTTATGTTAATTAAGATAAGCTGTGTGTAATGTATATATACCCCTCCTGTCCTACAATAAAGGGCTCCCACTCCTGCTGTATCAGTCTTCACAAATTGCTTGTCACTCCCCGGTTATTTTGATGCAGCCGGACTGCAGCAGAAGTGTCCTGTTTTTTCTATGCTTGTTTTATTCTTTTAAAGGTTACTTTTTAAAAATACAGTTATACATGAATCTTAGGTTCACAAAAGCAAAATAAAACACACAGACAAAACTCAGATCATTCCAGAAGGTATTTTTCTTTGAATTACATGCTATTATTAAAAGTATGATGTTATTTTTCTCCATTTAGTTTTCTGGATAATACCTTAATTCATAGACTTTATCTAGAATAGATAATATAAGGGAGATGTTTCAAATCCCAAAAGGAAGAAAGGAAGGAAGGGAGGGAGGGAGGGAGGGGAAAAGCAAGTATAAATGATCATCATATTTTTTATTCCCTTACTTTGAACAGGAGATGTCTGTTTGTATAGGTTTTAAAGTGACTGACTAGAGAATCACATTTCTCTGGCCCTTGGCTTCATCTGTAAAATGTGAAAAGCAGATAAAATGACTTCTAGAAATCTTTTCCAAGCCATAATTATCATGACTCTAATATGAATATATACACACATAGCAAATAATGTAACAAAATTCTACCATTTGAGCTATTTAAAAAAAAAACAATAATGTGAAAATAATAAGTACCAAATGCATTTGAATCCTCCTATCCACCTAGCTTCTTCCCTGTTTTCTTTTTATCCTTTCAGCCAGAAACTTGGAAAAGTTATGTATACTCCTTTATTTTTTCCGTGATCCTACTACTAAATTATTTTTCAGTTCACTGCAGTTTTCTCTCTGTCCCTATCATTCCCTAAAGTTCTCCTGCTAAAAGCATCCACAACTTTCCAACTGACAAAGGCAAAGGACACTTTTAAATTTGATCTTATTTCTTTGTGATACTTGAAAATGGTGATCCTGTCTCTTTTTGAAAGTTTCCTCCCCAACCTCCTTTACATCTCTTTATGTTAAAATCGTGTTCTTACTAAAGAATAAACCCTATATGAATATTCTTGCATAAATGAGGTGTTCAAAGTAACTGGAAAACATCCCCTTCCCAATTTAGTTTTGGTCATAGCACCCAATTCATTCTCTTTCTAAGCACTGCATTAATATCCCACAATTATTTTCATAAACTAACGAGTAAGGAGTACCTAAATAACCTTTTGGAGTTTGCTTTTTTTAACTCAGGAGTTGGGTACATTTTTCCTAACCAAATAGGCTCCACCTTGGCTTCCTCTCTCTCCAGACTGTTCCAGACCTGGCATTGAGTGTGGCTGCTCAGCTTTCATCATTGTCCTGGCCAGAGGAATGTTCCCTCTGAGGCTCCTCCCTTAGCTGGCTATGGCTCCCCACTTTCATTTTCACTATGGGAACAACCATTCAGCAGCTTTCACTGGAAACATTTTCCCAGACATTCCTTTAGGATCAGTGCCATTTCCATAACTGGCCACTGATTCCATCACTACTTTTCATGCTTCACTATCCTCAGGTTTGTCTTCTTCAGCTTCACGGTGACAGTAAAGAAACTTAATATTTGCACAATGCTCTATTTTTCTACTCATGGGCAGCAATCATTTGTATTTCACTTACTCTTATGTAAGAAAACATGCAACTTTTTTTCCATGGATCCTCTTACTACTCCCATTTTCTCTGTTTTTCTTTCTCCTTATCCATTCAATTCCATGTAACAATGACAAGACATTCCCTTCTTTCAGTTTGAGATCATTTATTGTCTTTGGTAAATTTCCTGCTTCTCCCATATTTTTATTCCCACTTAGAATAAAACCAGACGGGAAATAAAGGTGAACACTACCATCTATCCCATCTATTTGAAGTTTCTCCAAATTGACAATACATACATTTTTCTCTGAATGAAATGTCTGCTAAAGAATCCTTCAGAAAATAGAAGTTTGCTTTTATAAAGCAAAGAATTGTTAAAAAAAAAGAATATTTAGAAGATAGTAAGATTTTCTCTGGTCTAGATATTTTATGATTTCTTGGTAAAATCTACCATCAGACTCTATCAGACTTCTCTTGCTGCATTTCAGGCAAGACTGAGGGAGCTCCAATAAGGTAAACATACAAAATAGAGTTTCTATTGAATATTTTATTTCTCTGAGGATTTTTATGTAAATAAAATTGAGTTCAAATAAGTTAAATTGAGTTAAAACAGAATGTAATCACTGAAAGTTTTATGTAAGCTCAATTTTATTTAAGCTCCCTGGAAGAAAAATAATCTTCTATCAGATACATAGAGGATACAGAGAAAGGAATCAAAGCATCTCTCTCTCTCTCTCTCTCTCTCTCTCTCTCTCTCTCTCTTTCTCTCTCTCTCTCACACACACACACACACACACACACAGAGGAAAGAAGAAAAAGAAAATTTTAAAATCAACAATTCACAAGGATTATAAGAAGACTAGAAGAAAGAAACAAACTACAATAGTCACTAAATAACAGAATGGCCATAGTAAGTACTTACATATCAGTAATTACTTTAAATATAAATGGATTAAATTATCCAATGAAAGGACATAGGATGATTAAAGAGATAACAAATAAAATTAAATAATATACTGTCCACATGAATCTCACTTTAACCTAAAGGACACATATAGATGAACATGAAGGGATTGGAAATGATGCTATATGTAAACAGTAACCAAAAGAAAGCAAGAGTGGATATATTTGTATCATGCAAAAAATAATTTCAGTCGAAATTTATTGCAAGAGACAAAGAAGGTCATTATTATGATAAAACATTTAATTCACCAACAGGATATAATAATTTCAATTATATATGCTCCTAACATCAGTATACCCAAGCATGTAAATCAGATACTAACCAAACTGAAAGAAGAAATAGATAGCAAAACAATAAAAGCAGAAGTTCTCTAAACCCCACTTTTAGCAATGAGCATATTAGACATAAAGAAAATCAATAAGGGAAGTGTGGACTTCAGTAATTCCACAAATTAAATGGATTTAACAAACATGTAAAAGAACAATCCATCTAACAATAAGGCAATACATATCATTCCCAAGCACATATGAGTCATTCTCAATGATAGGTCATGCAATAGGTCACAAAATGAGTGTATTTAAGAAGGTTAAAATTATTCCACATTACCTTCTCTGATCACAATGGTATAAAAATAATTAACATGGAATTTCAGCAAATTCATAAATTAAAAAGCATGTTCCTTAAAAACCAATGGGTAAGATAAGAAGTTACAAATGGAAATCAAAAGGTATTTTGAGAAAAATGCAAATAGAAGCATGGTATACTGAAACCTATATAATTCAGCAAAAGCAGCGCTAGTATCAAAATTTATAGAGATTAATGATTTGGTTTAGAATAAAGAAATAAGTCAAAAAAATGAACAAACAAACAAAGTAATTTAAAACCTCAACAAAAGAGAGAACAGAACAACAAACTAAGTTCAAAGTCAGCAGAAGGAAAGAACCAATTAATAATAGAGAAATAAGTTGAGACTAGAAGGACAAGAGGGAAAGTCAACAAAACTCTTAAGTCATTTTTTTAAAAAAAAAGATTGTAAAAACTGACAAAATTTAAACTAAGAAAAAAATGATAGAAGACTAAAAGTAATACATAAAATAGGAGGCATTACAAAACTGACAGTACAGAAACACAAAAGGGTTTTAAGAGATTACAATTATATGCCCAAAATTAGTTAACTTAGAAGAAACGGATAAATCCCTATAGACATACAGCTACCGATACTGAATCATGAAGAAATAGAAAATCTGGACAGATCAATAAGGAGATTGAATCAATCTTCAAAAATATTCCCAAAAAAGAAAAGCCAAGGACCAGATATTTTCATAGATTAATTTTATCAAACCCTTAACACCAATACTTAAAACTCTTAAAAATTTAGAATGAGGTACTTCCAAACTCATTTTATCAGAAAAAGATTAACCTCATACCAGCAGCCAGATATGAATGCTACAAGAAAAGAAAATTATTGGCCAATAATTCTGAATAACATAGAGTTTCCTCTAATATTAAAAAGTAGAACTACCATACCATCCAGCAATCCCATTTATGCATATATTTACAAAGAGATAAAATCAATATCTCAGGGAGACACCTGCTTTCTTATATTCATTGCAGCATTACCAACAACAGCCAAATTATGTAAACAACCTAAATATTCATTGACAAATGGATGGATAAGTAAAATGGATGTCTGTGATGTGTGTGTCATGAGTGCATGTATATAGTTGAGTATGAGAAACAGAATAGAATGGTGATTGAAGAAATAAGAAGATATTGGTCAAAAGTTACAAAATGTGAGTTATAAAATGAACAAGTTTGGGAGATCCAAAGTACAGTATGGATTATGATGAATGTGTTAATTTGCAGTAATCATCACACCATGTATTTATATATCAAATCATCACAGTGTGCAACCTTGAATATATAAAAGCTTTGTCAATTAAATATTTTTTTTAAATATCTTATTTTCCTGGTGACATTTTGAAATGAATTTCAGGGAAAATATTTTAAAGTCATTATGACCAATTTATGTTTCTATAAAGAGATACACACTGTGAGGATGTAATACATCTTACACCTCACAGAAAAAGCAATTGTTTTCAGAGTAGAGTCCTGAGGATCATGCTACCAAGTTTTACTATTACCTGTTCCTTTGTAAAATATTCTTGTCAGCTAGTCTGAATATTTTCTCAACTTAAAAATTCCTTCTTATGTTATTTCCAAGGTGTTGAGCAGGAATAGGACTTAATTTATGAATTTTGGATTATTTTCTGACTTAAATCTGTTCCTTTCATTTATTCTGCCCTCCTAATGCAAATTTCATCCCTAAAACTTGGTCCAATTCAATAATGTAATTGTTTGGGGATGTTTTTTCTTGAAAATGGTAGTGTCCCAGCTTCTATGAATGATTTAAGTAGTCATGAAAATTAGGTCAAATAATTTAATTTGTTGAAAAATTCCACTTAGCTTTTTTTTTGGTGTTACCCTATGAAATTCTTTCTTGGCATCAGTGAAAGACCATGACTCACAAAATGAGTAGATGTCTGTGTGTCATAAGAATGTAAAGGGTTCACGTTCAGTGGAATTATCTAAGTGTCCTCTTGCAAAGAAAGTAAAATTAGGTTCATGTATTTTTAGGTGCCAGCTCTTAAAAACTTGGCTGTACTCATTGTCTTCCTGTAAGAGAAACATCTTTATGTCCACACGTTTTACATAGATGTCTGGATAACTCACCATATTCTTTTATGTGTGTCTGTAAGTTCCTGTTGCCATAGAGTAAGTAAGTGGCAAAGGAGGGTAGTCAAAGCAAGACTGAAAATGAATAAAGAGTACTGGACCATAGAAGGTTTTCTTTTCCAGAACTCAGGCAAGTCATAGTTCATAGATGCTACAATGAGTCCAGGACATGAACACAGGATGAGAATTTAGGATGAGATGAGAACACAGGATGAGTCCAGGACATGAACATAGGATGCCAAAAACGACAACTAAAAGCAATAGTAGCAGATGCATTGAGAGATCTGCCGTTTCAAATTGAGGCAACTACTGTACCACCTCCTGGAACTGGTGATTAGAGGCAGTAATGGAAATAAAATGACTCAAAATATGGGTACATTTTTGGAAATAAAAAAATCTAGCATTCTGTATGGGTTATAGCTTGGGAACTTAGCACTTGGAAGACAATGTATTTCACCACACCAAAAGCCATTAAGTTTTATGGTGATTGCTGAAAATGCATGAGAGTGGGCTTATGAAGGTGCAGTGAGACTAAAATTAGTGTTGTGTTTGTATGAAGTCACTACATTCTCCATGGTCATATTTGAGAATGTCAGAATTATTAGTACCATTGGACTAATATTTTACTCCTAATTTCACATTTGTTATTATTTTATACACATGTCTGTTAGGAAAAAAAAAAAAGATCAAGAGTAAAAAGAGAAGCTAGGCCCAGAGATGCATGCCTATAATCCCAGAGGCTGGGGAGGCTGAGGCAGGAGGATCACAAGTTCAAAGCCAGCCTCAGCAATTTAGTGAGAAGCTGCCTCAAAATAAAGCATAAAAAGGTCTGGGAATGTAACTCAGTGGTAAAGCCCCTCTGGGTTAAACCCTGGTACCATTTAAAAAGAAATGAGTGGTAAGAGGATTCGCCTAAGATTTCACAAGCAAGAATGGTAACATGTTTAAGTAAATCAAGATTGTTTTGATCTCAGAGCCCTGTTTGTGCCATCCCACCTCTGAGATAGACACACTGAATGACTTTCAAAATGCTGAGAGAGCATCAAATGCTTATTCCTTGTTTGATTAAAATAAGAATAAGTAACAAAGGACCCCACCATTATGTACAATATAATACACCAATAAAAATAAAGAAAAAGAAAGAAGGTCATACCAAGTATGTGTTGTCCTTACTTGGAAATAGCTGAAGGAATGTGGTTTTTCCTTCTTCGCTTGTTCCAATGACAGTTTACACTTGGACAGACCACACAATTAAAGGAAAGAGCTAAGTAACTGAGAGCAGGGATTAGAATGGAAAGTATTTTGGGGAATAAGTATATCATTTTTACCCTTCAATGAGCTAGAATATACATACCCACATCCATCACATTTTACAGTTTGCAGACTGAACCGAGATGCTTGTGCAAGCAATGCTGGAAATCAAAAGCAAGTTGGTGGATAGAATATATGACAATATATGAGCTTTGCTTAAACCTTTTTGTTAGTATTGCCTTACAAAATATTGATCCCATAATCAAACTTATAAAGTAATAAAAATGCCACTCATTTTGTCTTGTAGTTTCCTTAGAAAATTGCACAGCTCTTTATAATTTCCAATTACTCTAGTTTTAAAGATCTAAATCAAGCATTTTCAAAAAGTTACTTCATGCCAGTGTGTGTGTGTGTACACACAAGTACATTTACAAAGTTCTAAGTCAAGTACATGCTATAAAAAGATATGGGGTGCAAAATTAAAACTAATATATGATTACAAAGCATATTACACAGAGGATTAACATTTTCAAGCACTTTCATAGGCTTTTCCTTCCCTCTTATTAGAAGAACAAAACTGTTTTTTTGAGTCATTTCTTGGTGACAGTTGTTTTTTGAGAATTTATTGTGTGCCAGACCTGTTTCTAGGCACTATTGACCTTGTTATGAATGATGTGGGCAAGGTTTTTGCACACAAACTTGTTCCAAATGAGAAAAGGTTTTATAACCAGAGTTTACTACACAAACCCTAACCAACGTTGAAGTTCTCTTGACTGACTTCCTGAATTACCTGAATTACAATCAATTAGGATTCATTCTCTAAAAATGTTGTGATAGATGCTACTGTCCCCAGACACTCTTCACAGCACTCTCTTCCTTAGTGTGTTCTTATACCTCTGTCTCTCAAAGATGAACTATTTATCAAGAATATTTTTCTCAGAACTGACTATTCTAGTCACATCTCTACAAATACGTTTGTGAACATATGCATTAATATATAATTAAATATTTTATGGAGGCTTCACACCCATTAAACTACTGTTTCCCATTTGTGATCCTTTCACCCAGGCTCCAGCAACCACTTATCTGCATTTCATCACTATAGATTTGCCTATCCTGGATACTTTATATAAATGGAATCATATAATGTGTGGCCTTTTGTTATGTGTCTTCTTTTATTCAGCACAATTTTTTTTTAATTTTTCTATGTTGTTTCGTGTATCAGTAATTCAGTTGAATAATATTTTGGCAATGGGAATATTGCTACTATGAGCATTTGTGTACAAATAGTTGCTTAAGTTACTTTTTTTGATTTCTTGGGTATTACAGCAGTAGAATTTCTGGATCATATAGTAATTTCTTGTGTTTCTTGTGTCATATTTAAGAAACCATTGCCAAATCCAAAACCATGAACACTTGGCCTTTGGTATCAGGGTAATACTGGCCTCATTGAATGAAGTATTCTCTCTGTATCTTGGAAGAGTTCGAGAACGATTGGTGCTAATTCATTAAATCCTTTGTATTAATTAACTTCTGATTCCATCTGGTCCTGAAGTTTTCTTTGTTGGAGGTTTCTTGTATTTCTTTGTTGGAGGATATATATATATATATATATATATATATATATATATATATAATTTTTATGACTTAAATATCTTTCTTTATGTTATAATTCTGTTCAGATTTTCTATTTATTCTTGTGTTTCCTAGAATTTGTCCATCTCATTTAGATATCTTAAATGGTTCTACATTTGTTTATTACACTCTGGTATCCTTTTCATTTTCATAAGGTTAATGATAACCTTTCATAATCACTTTCATTTATGATTTCAGTTGTGCCTTTTCAATTCTTGTTTTAGTTTAGCTAAAAGTTTGTCAATTTTATTGATTGTTTTCAAATAACTAAATTTTGGTTTGCTTTATTTTCTGTTTTCCTATTCTCTATTTCATTTGCCTTCTCTCTTATCTTTATTAGTTCCTTTATTCTGCTAGCTTTAGGTTTAATTTGCTCCTCCTTGTCTAGTTTCTTAGACTACAAAGTTACATTATTGACTTGAGATTTTATCTTGTTAATGTAAGAATGTACAGCCATAAATTTCCCTTGAATATCGCTTTCACTGCATCCTATAAATTTTGGTATATTATGTTTATGTTTTTGTTTTTATTCCTCAAAAATTATTCTTAAATTCCCTTTGTAATTATTTCACTTATATATTGGTTGTGTACCAGAATGTTGTTTATTTATACATATTTGTAAAATTTCCAGTTTTTTCCTTTCATTACTGATTTTTAGTTAAATTCTATGAAGAAGAGACATTTTGTATGCATTTGAGTTTTCAAGATTTATTATGACTTGTTTTGGGACCTAACATAAGGTCTGTCCTGGAGAAGGATCTATGTACATTTGACAAGATGTGCATTTCTATGTTTTGGGGTAAAAGTTTCTTTAAATGTGCTGTTCAAGTCCTCTGTTTCTTTATTCATTTTCTGCCAAATTTTTCTGCCCATTTTTGAGAGTGAGATACTGAATTTCCAATTATTATTATAGAGTCCCCTATTTCTTCAGTTTTGTCAATTTTTTAAAGATTTTTTTTGGCTTTCCTGTTAGGTGGATGTATACTTATAATTATTTTGTTTTATTGATTTACGTTTTTATTAGCACATAAAATTCTTGTTTATCTCTTGCAGATTTTTTTTCTTAAAGTCCATTTTGTATTATAGTAACACAGACACTCTTGATTTTTTTATAACATATCTTTTGATTCCCTTACTTCCTTTTTTGTTGTTGTTTGCTTTAATAATGTGTGTTTGTGTGTGTGTGTGTGTGTGTGTGTGTGTGTGTGTGTGAAGAGAGAGAGAGAGAGAGAGAGAGAGAGAGAGAGAGAGAGAGAGAGAGAGAAAGAGACTGGGGATTGAACCCAGGAGTGCTCTACCACTGAGCTGCAATTCTATATATCCCCAGAACCCACCTCTGCTGTTTCGTTTTGTTATTTAGTTGAAACAGGGTTCACTAAGTTGCCCAGGGTAAGCTTAAACTTGCTATGCTCCTGCCTTAGCCTCTGGAATATCTGCAATTATAGGCATGAACCACTGCTTCAGGTATTTTTCTGGATATTTTGAATTCATTTTCTTAGTGTTTACCAGGAGGGTTTCAATATCTAAACCTTGTAAAATCTCAGACCTAGTTTTCAAAAACTAACCTGGTACAAAAATTCTGCTCCTATTCAACTACATCCCTCCATTACCTTTTCATACTATTATTACTAGTTTGCAACTTTATACATATAACATTCTTATTAAGGTGATCTGTTCAGAATGAACTGTCTTAGTTTTTATCTGAAAGTATCTGAATTTCCCTTTCATCCCTGAAAAATTATTCTGCCAGATACAGAATGTTTTGTTGACAAGTTTTATTTTTATTTTTTTCTTTTGTCATCATCCATTGTCTTCAGGACTCCATGATTCTTCTAAGACTTTGTACGTGAAGAGTGTATGACTTCACCTCCAGAGGCAAATTAATTCAACCTGAAAAGAACCACAGTAATGGTTATCCTACTGACATTTCGGGCGAGTATTGACCAGAGATGGCCTTAAGGATCCTTGCGTGCTGTGGGTAATGTTGTATACCTTGATCTTAGGTGCCTGCCTATGTAAAAACTCACTAAGCCATATGCTGAATATTTCAAAACTTTACTCTGTATCTTTTTTTAAATTTGTTTTCAATTAGTTGCACATGACAATATAATGATCTTGACATATCATACATTTGAATCAAATGGGGTATAATTTCTTATTTTTCTGAGTGTACATGTTGCAGAATCACATTGGTCATACCTGTATCTTGATACCTCAGTCAAAATATTCTGACAAAAAGAACAGTGAATTTATTCATTAAAATATGATAAGAAAAAGACAGAGTCTTTTACTATCTATTTTATAATCTCAATGCTTCCTAAAATAATTTAAAAATATTCTTCTTGTCCACATATTTATTACTAAAATATAAAGTAGTGGAAAGTCATAAGCATATCATCATTGTTGTCATAACTTGGTTTATTTATATCTATTTTACTATAATATATTAATTCAATTCACAAACAGTACTGTATGCTATTTTACATGAAAACAATGCTATTGCATAGCATTTATGCAAGAAATAAACTTCTTTAACATCTAAATAAACTTAAAGATAAATGTTTCTAATATTTTTGAGTGAGAAAAGTAATCAATACTTTGTGAAACCACTAAATAATGGAATTTTTCATCTAAAATCTTTAGCTCACTTTACTTTATGAATAAATACATATTATTGTGGCACTGAAATATAAATCTATATCATTGCTGTGACAGAACTCAGATCTATAACACAGCTTGATGGTTTCATTAAGGTCTGTACCTAAATGATAACCACCAAGATCAAGGTATGAAATGACAATCACCACCAAGATCAAGGTATGAAATGACAATCACCTCTTCTGTAAATGGATCTTATTTATATTACTTAAAAGACATGAAATGAAAGGAAATTCACTATTGCTTGTTTAGTCCCCAATCCTCTACAATGTAGTCTATATTAAGTCGGATTTTGCCCGAATTAGAAATCTTACATACCCAGTATTTTGGAAGTATTTGGTACCAAGAACTAAGGATATCCATGTCAGTAAATAGGAGGTAACAAAGCTCATTAAAGCTTTGGATGATTTATTTCACCAACTATTGGCAGAGACAATGAGAAGTAAAGTATCTTTTCCCTTCACTACTTCTAAGACACCTCTTTGCTGAAGCCAGCCTGCTCTGAAAATGAAACAGCATGCAAACATCAAGTTCATCAATGTGTAAGTTGGGAGAACAATATGTTGAATAAATATAAGAGTCAACAGTGTCTTTAGTCAGTATATATATATATATATATATATATATATATAGACTAAATTGCTTCAATAGTTCAATAGTAGCACATATATATATATATATAACTTTAACTATATATAGTTAAAGTTATTTATATACATATAATAAGCATTTTCTAAGTTTATTCTACTGTGAAAATTTTTAAGAAATAAAACTTTTGAAAAAAGTAGAATACATTTTAAAGAGTTCACACTTGTTTATATTGTAAATGGTTCACACTTGTTTATATTGTAAATGGTTCTTTACAATTGCTGTTGGTTGTTCTACCTTAACAAATACGATTTTTCCCCTAAACATTGGCATTTTATACAAATTAATATATACAAAATATATAAAATTATATACAAATTAATAAGAAAGATGTTAACTAAACTCCAAGTTTAATGATAATTGTGATTTTTAAAAATCATAAATAAATTTAAATGAAGTAACAAAATGTGTAATAATGTGAAGTTGTCTTTTTTCATGTGAATATTGGCTCTACCATCCAAACTGTCACTTTCCCCATACCCTGTCATTTACCATTCTGAGATTCCTATTAGAAGATGTAGTCTTCCACGTATAAATCCAAAAAAACAATGACCTAATCCTCCTATTCCATTTCAGTTTAAGGAACCAAGATATTGATAGTGACCTGCAGCCTTCATGTTGCAAAGAAGATTGATGGTAGTATGGGAAGGTGAGTCAAGAACCCACCTCTAATTTCAGTGTTCTTCTCATTATGCTTAATAGTACAACATTTATTGTGAAGCACCATCAATGTAAAATATAATTTTAAATATATAAATCAAAGAAGATTAAATTGCTTCAATACTAGCAAATAAAAATATAATTTTATATTTTCTTAGATTAATTGAATAGAAGTACTTCTTTTTCTTTTTCTTTTTTATACCAGAACCCAGGGGTGCTAAACCACTGAGTCACATCCCCAACCCTTTTTACATTTTTATTTTGGTAGAGGGTCTCCCTAAGTAGCTTAGTGCCTTGCTAAGTTACTGAAGCTGACCTTGAGCTTAAGATCCTCCTGACTCAGCCAACTGAGCTGCTACAGGTATGCACCACCATGCCCAGCTAGAAGCATTTTTCTTAAAGATAACTGTGATAATAAATTTGCAACTTCTTCAAACCTTTTGATTTCTTATTTATTTATATTTCTTTTTTAAAAGTATTTTTTATATCCTGCTACTTTACTGAATTCATTTATTAGTTCTAAAAGTTTTCTCATGGAATTTTTTGGATCTTCTGGATATAGAATAATGTCATCAACAAATATGATAGTTTCAGTTTTTCTTTACCTATTTGTCTCCCTTTAATTTCTTTCTTTTGTCTAATTGCTCTGGCTACAGTTTCAAGGATGATGTTGAATAGAAATGGTAAAAGAGGACATCCTTGTGTTGTTCCAGTTTTTAGCAGGAATGCTATCAATTTTTTCCCCATTTATAATGATGCTGGCCTTGGGTTTAACATATATAGCTTTTACAATGTTGGGGCACGTTTCTACTATCTCTAGTTTTTATAGTGTTTTGAACATGAAGGTGTGCTGTATTTTGTCAAATTCTTTTTCTGCATCCATTGAGATGATTATATGATTCTAGTTTTTAAGTCTATTAATATGACGAATTATGTTTATTGATTTCCGTAAGTTGAACCAACCCTGCATCCCTAGGATGAATCCCACTTGATTGTGGTGCACTGTCTTCTAAATATATTTTTGTTTGCAATTTGCCAGAATTTTATTGAGGATTTTTGCATCTATGTTTATCAAGGATGTTGGTCTGAAGTTTTCTTTCCTTGATGTGTCTTTGTCTGGTTTTGGTATGAGGGTGATATTAGCCTCATAGAATGAGTTTGAAACGGTTCCCTCCTTGGCTATCTCACGGAATACCTTGAGGAGTATTGGTGTTAATTCTTTTTTGAAAGTCTTGTAGAACTCGGCTGAGAATTCATCTGGTCCTGGGCTTTTCTTGGTTTTTGATGACATTTTCTATCTCATTAGTTGAAATTTATCTGTTTAAATCATTTATGACCTCCTCATTCAGTTTCGTTAGGTCAACATGTCTCTAGAAATTTGTCAATGTCTTTGATATTTTCTATTTTATTGAGTATAAATTTTCAAAATAATTTCTAATTATCTTCTTTATTTCAGATTTGTCCTTTGTGATATTTCCTTTTTCATCTTGTATTTTAGTAATCTGGGTTTCCACCCTTTTTCTCTTCATTACCATGCCAGGGGATGATCTATTTTATTTATTTTTTTAAAGAACTAACTTTTGGTTTTGTCAATTGTTTCAATTGTTTCTTTGTTTCTATTTCATTAATTGCAGCTCTGATTTTTATTGTTTCCTGTCTTCTACTGCTTTTGGTGTTGATTTGTTCATAAATCAAATGCTTTCCTATACATCAGCAATCAATCCACTGAAAGAGAAATTAAGAAAACTACTCCATTTCACAATAGTCTCAAAAAATAAAATAAAATACCTGGGACTCAATCTAACAAAAGAAGTGAAAGACTTCTACAATGAAAACTATAGAACACTAAAGAAAGAAATTGAAGAAAGCCTCAGAAGATGGAAAGATTGATTTCCTGTGCTTCTGGAAAGGCAGAATCAATATTGTCAAAGTGGCCTTATTACCAAAAACGTTATTCAGATTTAATGAAATTTCTATTAAAATCCCAATGACATTCTTTATAGAACTAGAAAAAGCAATTATGAAATATATTTGGAAAAATAAGGGACCCAGAATAACTAAAGCAATCCTTAGCAAGAAAAGTGAAGCAGGTGACATCACAAAACCAGACCCATAAAACCAAAGGCTGGATATTTTCTCTAATATGTGGATGTTAATTCACAATAAGGTGGCAGTCACTAGGAAAGAATAGCATTACCTTAGATTAGGTAGACGGAAGTGATGGGAGGGCAAGAGAGGGGATGTATCATTGGAAAAATAGTAGAGTAAAACAGACACTATTGCTGTATGTATATATGAGATTACATGACTAATGTAATTCTGCAACATGTACACTCAGAAAATTGAGAAATGATACCCTATCTAAGTGTGATATACTAAAGTGCATAAATGTATTTTATGGCAATGTATATTTAATTAAAACAAATAATTTTTTTAAAAATATTTTAGTTGTAGATGGATACAATACCTTTATTTTATTTATTTATTTTTTTAAATGTTGTGCTGAGGATCAAACCCAGTGCCTCATTTGTGTGAGGCAAGTGCTCTGCCACTGAGCCACAATCCCAGCCCTATTTTTTGTTTCTTAAAATCAGTGTATTACAGACAGCAGCTACATTTTTAAAAATGTATCAACTACAAATAATATAGTGAATTTAATAGTTTTAATAGTAATAGAGTATTTAAAAAATAATATTCATTATCTTTAGAATTAGGACTGGAAGTTCATATAAACATTCTTCTTTTTGCCAAGAAGTGGTTGCAAATAATTTTGGCTTAACCACTGGGGCATATGGGGCTGGGGACGTGGCTCAAGCGGTAGCGTGCTTGCCTGCCATGCACAAGGCGCTGGGTTCGATCCTCAGAACCACATAAAAATAAAAAAATAAAGATGTTGTGTCCACCAAAAACTTAAAAATAAATAAATAAATATTTAAAAATTCTCTATTTCTCTCTCTTTAAAAAAAAGAAAAAAAAATTTAACCATTGGGGCATTTAAGAAAACAGAAACCAAATGAGGCATATCTGACCTCCTTATGTATAGAAAGCATGTTATACCCACTCTTTTGTGTTTATTTTTTGAATGCTATAATTACACTTTGGTTCTTACCCTAGATTAACATAAAAATCAAAACATGAATTTATAAGTTGTAAAATACATTAAAATTTAAATTTTCAGCAGCTGTGTGAAAAATTTGTCACTGTCCTTGGTATTAAAAAATGTAAACTTAGGAAAGAAGAAAAAAGCCTAAACAATTTTATACATATTATTACTAGGTTATTGAAACTCGAATAGTAAATATACCCGATTATGTTACATAATTATCCAGGAGTCTATTAAATCAGTCACATTTCAAAGACTATGAATAATGTACAACTATAGTCTGTGTTCCCATTACTCTTATTTATAGGCATTTTCATCATAGTTTTGAGCTTTTTTATACCATATCTTCTAGAAGTTGCTTAAATAAAAAGTTACTGACAAATGTGTACTACTTTGTTCTAGTTTGGTTGAAGGACAAGTCCTAAATCAATGTGTTTTGAAGTCTGAGGATTCTGGGTAAGGATCCTGAGTGTCCTGGTCTTGGCTTTGCCATAAATTAGTCTCAGATAGGACAATTCAGTTTCTCAAATTATGTGATGTTTTTCTCTCTTTGCGATAATGCCCATATAAATTCTCTCTACTTCTCAAATCTCTTTGTGATTAGCTAAGTTTTTCTCCCCATCCCCAAGCATATTTAGGAGTGGGACCCTTCCCCACACCCCTTCTGCAGTTATTTTCTGTGCCAATCTAGAATAATAAAACAAAATCTTTACAACATGGAGAATAGTAACACAGGGAATTCATGTCATCAGAGCTAGTGAAAATTAGCAAGGAAGACACATGCTTGCAAATGTTTTACTCTGATACCTAAGGATCTGAAATAGCACTTGTTTCGTCTTGTTCTCACTTTCCTCCTCAACTTCTGAGTCTGAATGAAAGATATTGACAGAGAATTATAATTCCATGGAAAGATGAGGGATGAAGCATCCTCTGTGGAGATGAGGAAAATAAGAGACTACAAAGAAAGGGAGATAATGAGAAGGGAGTATATGTAGATCGGGAAAGTAACATAGTTGTTATATACCATTACTTGGGCTTGTGTGGATGCACCAGGAATATACTGCATGATGGTTGACTACCTATTCTGTGTTGTCATGTTCATGTCTGCCTGTGCCCCCTGGCCTTTACAATAGCCACCCTTAAGTGAAGGTGCAGCCTCCACTACTAAGTGTGTTAATGGTGAGTCTAATGGTTAGGAACAAATACCTCTCTGTTGAAATCTTTTATTAGACAGCGAATGCACAAAAAAATAGTTTTAGAAGACTATTGCAATTTAATGCATAAGTTGTCTAGCATGTGCAAGGCTCTAAATTTGATCCTCAGCACCAACACACACACACACACACACACACACACACAAAAAAAAAAAAATAAACAAACAAAAAACCCACAAAGTGTAGTCTTTACCTGAGTCTTTTCATAAAAATATTATCATTCTAATGTATCTTGCCATATTCAGCGGATACTTTTCCAGTTTGTCAGAAGTGGACATTGCTGTCCCCAAGAGAGATCTCATTATTTTGACACTGTATTTGTTCTTTCCCTCTAACAAGTTGGCTATTTTTATAACATTGTTTTTCATAGTGTTTCTTTTGGTATTCAAATTGTATACTTTATTGCTTACCAGAAATAAATACTCCATCATTTTGGATGTCATTTGTTTGCCATTTTTCAACATATTAAATAACTAATGGTCTTTAGTTTTCCAAACACTCAAATTTACTAAAATAATTGTGCATAATATTGATGAGGGGTTTTTGATGATGTTATATAAGTTTATAGTGTTAAAGGCCACTTGAAGGGAATAAACATGATGACATAATTTACCATACTATTTGGAGTAATGAAACACATTTCTACTTGGTTAACAAAATCTCAGTGCATCTGACCTGGATTAATTTGTTTTTATAAGGAAAGAAGAGGCAACTGAAATCTTTGTATGGCCAACACAAGTGACTCTCAACAGCTCAAGTATAGAAAAATATTCAAGATTCTAAAGAAACAAATGTAAAATCTGAAAAGTGGGGGACAAAATATGACATGTTAAGATATAATGCTTAAAATTTAAATCCCCAATCCTAGTAAATTATCAAAATATGTATAGCTAATGAAATTTTGTATCATGTTAAAGGTCACAAAAGTAAGAAAAACAAACTTCATGCTGCTTTAAACATACAAAATAATTAATTTATTGAATTATTTTTTAATAATCATACAGAAAAGCATTTCATAAAGAAAACAACAAGTTCAACTAAAAAAAGCTTGGAGAAATTTAGAGTTCTAATTCCATTCTAAATATATAATTAGTATTTAAATTTGTTAATGCAAGACAGTGTTTAGGAAAGTTAATTTATCAGTTTATTTTGAATTGATATTCTATAATAGCATTGAAACCTGTTCAGATGAAATGTGACATAATCATTAATTATAGGACATAAAATACTGAACTGTAAGTTATTTAATCAGCATTCCCTACTTACAGTCATTTCTATGCTAGAGAATTACCATATGCACACTAAAACAACCAGAAATCCTGACAAGCTGTTCATGAACATTTATTCGTATCCCTCTGGCTTTACCTATGATCTTGCCTTTATACTGGGCTGAACTGGAAGGAAAACATTTCATTTATTCCTTATTCAGAAACATTTATTATGTATATATCAGACACAGCACACTGAAAGAAATAGAAAGATAAATAAACCAACATTCCTTCCTCAATAGTTAAAGTGTCCAGTCATGATAATTCTGATAATGGGTAGAAGAAGACACTTGATCCAGGAGAAGAGCGAGTGTAGACTCTGGGTGGTGGAGACTGTTTCTGACACTTTGAATGATTGCTCTGAAAAGATGAGGTTCAGGGAGATACTAGAGGAGGCCAACAGGGCCAATTTGATAGATGAAAGGTCTTGAGCAGAGCTCCATAGGCAAATGATTTGGGGATGTTTAGAAAAGACCACATCTTTTGTCCAAATGGTTCCTTAGACCTGGGAAAAGGACAGGTCAGATTAGCGCTAGACTGTGGAAGTTTTCAAGGTATACCCTAGGGAAAAAAGAGATGGAATGATTAAAGCTATGCTTTAGGAAAATGACACTGAGTACGCTGTCACAGGTTAGGTCAGAGTATATATAAAAGCCTGAACTCCCCAGTGCCCTTCTGTTTCACACACAGTGAAAGAAGGGTCCAACCATTGGCTCTAACTCTCCTCTATTCTCTCACACTGCAGCCATGCTGGCCTACTTGCTAAGCCATCAATACTGCCATCACACTGCCAGCTTTGTGGTCTGGCTCTGGCCATCCCTCGCCCTGGAATGTTCTTGCCTCACTTAGCCACATAGATCACTGTATCTACCCCTGAAAGTTTTTGTTCCATTGTCATTTTTTTTTCAGTGGGGAAATCTGACCACTGTATTAAAATTGTAATGCTACTCCCCATGGGGATCCCCATTCCTGAGATACCCAGTCCCAAGATCCTACAAACCACATGCGACAAACACATACAAAATTTTGCTGAAATGCCTGTGCGGGTCCTCTCTCTCTCAGGTTCTTCAGGTTCCAGTGTTTAGTTCCATGCACTGTGGCTCCTAACCTCAAACAGCCACCCTTGTGATTAGTGGCATTGAGGCTGGTAGTTGTGTCTGAATGAGCTCAAAGTTTATAGGTTGTATCATTGAAAACTTCAGTTAAAGATGATGCTTCTGAGTAGGAAGAACAGTTGAGCAAAATGCAGAATGCTCAAGTAAGGAAAAATGCACATTCATTGACTTGCTAAGTCCTTCCTTTTAGATTACTTTATGAATAAAGAGTACCTTTAGGTTAGTACAAACTTTTAATTTTTTCTTATTATTCCATAAACAGTGTATATTAACAGTTATTTTCTGAGCATTTACATTGTATAAAACATTATAAGTAATCTAAAGATGATTTAAAGTATATGGGAAGGTGTACAGAGGTCATATGTAAATACCATACCATTTTATATAAGAGATTTGAACACCTTGGCTTTTGTTATCCTTGGAAGTCATAGAACCAATCCCCTGCAAATACTGAGTAACTCAAATTACCCTAAAATGTTGTGTTTGTGTTTATATAAATACACTTTATAGATCTATATAATCTAGACATTATCTGTGAAGTGTGTGTGATGCTGATTATGTATGGACAGAAATATTGACTTAAGAATTTATGAAAATTTCACTGAAATGACAGAAAGTTATATGATAAAATTAGTTAAGAATATTGTGTCATATGTGACCCTATTATTATTTTTGAACATGATATAAATTTTTTTCACTTTAAATATAAGTATAGCTTTAAGAATTTCACTGGTAAATCCAGTTGTTCTTGTCTCAACACAGCCAAGTTTTACCAAACTGAAGCTCATTTAAGATAAAAGCTACTTAATATGTTCAGTGATTCAGTAGTAATTGTCTAATCAGCTTTTGCTATCAATAGAAAACAAATTATGTGTCTTAATTTTACCAATAAGATTAACATTTTTATTTAAATGAAAGCAATAAAAATAAGTTTTAGGGGTGGACAAAAAGATAATAAATTAAGAATTACATATGTTTTTTAATTATTTAAATATCAGTAAATGTTTGACAAAATAGCAACAACATGCAAGGAATGATAAAATTAAAATTAATATTTTATTTTTAATCACAAAAAATCCATCACTTAGCATATTTATATTTTTTTGCAGATATTATTAGCACAGTGAGAATATAGACTATAATCCAAATAAGAGTTTGTCAGCTTGATTTATGCTTCTGCATGTATATGAGATATATAAGCTTTCATTCAGACCTTACTCTGGGCATGCAGACGTGAAAGATGAGACCAATTGCTTCCCAATGAACTACACTAAATTCTTAGGAATCTTGGATTACGAATGTGTATGAGTCCTGAGGAGTCATATGGGGGTAAATCCACAGATCTATGGGCAGTGTCCTATATGCTTCTGTGTTTCCTTTGAAAGACAGGTAAGGTCATAAAACTACCAGAACATGAGCTTTAAAAAGAAAAATAAAATGTCACCACCTCAAATGAGAATATAAAAATTAAATATTTACTGGGTAGAAGGGAACTAATATTTATTGAATGCATCAAACACAATTTCACTCAGAATTATTATGTGATAGGAAAATTTCTAAGTGCAATACATATGTCATCCAATTTAGCCTCAAGGAAATGCTATAAAGTAGAAGTGATTGTTCTCATTTTAAGAAAAAGAACACTTAGATTTAAAACTGGCAAGTAATTTCACAGAAACACTCTCTGATTATTTCAATTGAGCCTAATAATCTCTGGATTCATTTTACTTCTATTCTTTCTATTCTGTGGAACTTGTGGTTCGTCCCCTTTTCTCCTTCTCTATCCCCAAAGATGCTTTCATCAAGTCTCTCTGCATTGAAATAGTAAGACGTAATATCTCTGACCTCCTTCTATCTCAACTGTCCCTAAAACAAGAGAATACATTCTATTCATGCTAAATGGGCATAACTTCATCATCATGGAGAGGTTACAAACAAGTTGGCAAAATGAATAAATGTGGGCAGTCCACAAAATTTATGAGGATTTCTGCTGTGTTGTATCACAGTACCTGGTGTATCATTATTAATTTCCTGTGAAGTACTAAATGTTAAACTTCTGTACTCAGAGTTTAGCTGTTTTTTTATTATAATTTTTTTCTGAAGGTGAGTGTCAACATTTGCCCTTCTTCACGGTTCTCTATCATTGCCTTCAGGAAAAGACTAAGTGGGGAAATTTTCCTGGTGATGGACCTTTTCCCTTGTAAGAAAATTTTATCAAAGGAGAACTTCACAGAATCGGTTCTGGCAACAAAACCGTTGTTCCTGTTGTTTAACTTGGGCTGCTTGCATTTCAGTGAACCTCTAGACTAGGTCACTCCAAATTCACTGGTCCTCAGTCTTCTCTAGAAGTATCTCTGCAGGCATTTCTTTACAGTCCCAATGCAAACTGGTCAACAGGTGGCGGGGCTAGATTGAAAGTAGGCTCTACCAGAACCCAAAGCCATTCTCTTACTTTCACAACACCAGACCCCTTTGTGTTAACCCTCTCAAGCCATTTCAGATCCTATTAGAGTCCATGACCCTAGATGACTGACTGCTGTTGACAGAGTTGTCTGTGTCCATGTCAGTTCCTGGTTCTATGGCACAAAACACACTAGCTGACAGGAAACTTCATAGAGGGGTTTGGCATCATTCAGGGTACAGCATAATAGGCACCTACAAATATCTTTAGGTGTACATCTCCAGATAAGTCCATATCCTAAATACACAGAAAGCATAAAAGCCTTGTGGAAAAGTGATAATGAGGGGAATAACATCTTTTAGAACATTCTAAAATTTTGTCATAAATTCCAGTACTGTTTTAGGATAAAGGTTGGGGAACTCTGGCTGTGCTGAGGCTGCAGAGCCACTTTACTGCAGAAGTGTGTAGGAAAAATCAGCCCACCAAGTTATGAGCCTGACTTCTTACCTTTTGCTTGGGCTCAGCCATAGAATTTGGAAATATTCAAGAAGAATTTTCTAAGATTCTGTTTTGACTTTTGAAGTTTTTCTAAATGTACAATCTTTGAACATTAACTTGAAAATCTGATGTTTCAAATTATTATGAAAACGTGAGGAATGTTTTAAACTATTAATTTTTCTTCCCATAGGAAGTAAAATCATAAGAATTTTTGTTTGTTTTCATAAATGTAACAATATAGTATAGCAGAAATAACATGGTACATAAACTTGGAGGGGCCTGGGATAAAATTATGGCCATTTTTACTATGTGACATTATGTAAATTATATTCTAGAAATTACAATTTCTTTAGCTATAAAATGGAAATCATAAAATGTAACTTAGAGGGATTTGAAAAAATACTCTGTCAATGTGTCTAGTACAGTGTTCCTAGTAGACAGTATCCAGTAAAAATTAGCCAAATCTGAATCTAATTCTGTTTGGGAAATCAAATATTTATAAAGGATCTACAATGAGCTTGAAAGTGGGATTCCAAAGATTGAAAGATTCTGTTCAATGTCCCCCACGACCACAATCCCCAATGAAGGGCAAACACATAAACCAGTTATTACAGAACAATGTATTATATGCTTAGATGACATTATGAATTCTTCCTTTCCAGGCCCATTTTGATTTAGGGAACCAATTGCTCTTCTTCTTGAGTTCATGGATAGAAATATGTATCCTAAACTCAGTTAATTAAAGAAACACATTTTATTAATTACAAAACACTTGGGAGTTAGACTGAACTGCATGGAACATTATTCTTTTCTGGAAAGGCAAGTCTAGATTGCCTTTTACTATGAGACAAATTCCATCCCCAATCCCAAATTTGAATTTTGGATTTTTCCTTCATGTTTTAAGAGAACACAGCCCTCGTATTAACAAGATAAAAAAGAATGTTCCACATGCTCAAGTCAGGTCTGGCTGAAATCACAAACCTGAATGTCAGGGAGGCAGGTGCTTCCAGTGGAAGGGTGAGCAGGCTAGAGGCAGGATCATTGATAGAGATTCATAAATCCCATAGAGACAATGTGCCATTGTCTCTTGTTATTGTTATTGTTTACTTTTTGGTACTGGGGATTGAACCCTGGAGCACTTAACCACTTAGCCACATCCACAGCCCTTTTTTGTATCTTATTTAGAAACAGGGTCTCACTGAGTTGCTTAGGGCCTCAATAAATTGCTGAGGATGGCTTTGAACTTGTGACCTTCCTGCCTCAGCCTCCTGAGCTGCTGGGATTACAGGTACACAGGACTGCTCAAGGATGAAAAATTGTCTTAAAAGGAAAAGGAAATAGTTCAGTATTGCTATTACACCAAGTTCAGGTCAAGAGATGAAGAGAAAGTTGAAACAAAGACATTGATTAAGGCTATTGCAATAGTCCAGGTGGAAAGTCTTGGGGACCTGACAGTTAACATTCTTAATGACAAAGCTAACAATTTTCAGATCCAGGGTTTATATTCAGTTTCTACATATTTCATGGTCAATATTCTTTCTACTTACTGTGAAGTGTTCAAAGATCAATCAGTGTCCCTAAAGATTCAGCTATAGTGGACTTGACCAAGAAGAAGAGGATGAAAGACAAATTAACAATGGAAACATCCCATAGTCATAGAAGCATGAAAAAGAACTTTGAATTATTTTTCAACATTTTCTACATTTTACTGAGTTGGCCTAAATGAATTGTGTTTTCAAAGCACATGTCACTAAAGGGCTTCAGGCTCCAGTAAACATGTAAATACTGAGAGGCCTTTGAGTGTAAGATAGTCATTAGTCCTTTATGAGGGAGTGAACAGAATGTATTAGTCTCCATTTCATGTCAGGTTTCAATATGATCAAATACAGAGATCTCTTTTTCATTAAGGAATGTGCCATTATATTTATTTGCACATATTCAAAATAGTTTAAATTTAACAGTGCAGCTTGCTTTGATTACATTATGCAAATCCAGAAGTTCAGCTGGTATTATTAATTCCCTTTGCAATGCCATTAAAATCCAATTTATTTGATCATCATCCTAAGACAATAAATCCCTAAATCTAAATAGTCATTTTGTTATGTTAATTAAGTGCTTTATAAATAGGAAAGTGTTCTGAGCTTAAATTAGTGAAATAAGTCACTTAGAGGAAAGATCCAAAATAGTGAAAGAAGACTGATGCATGGCCAACATGAATACATTTATGGTTTGTTCTAAGTTCATTCAGAATTAAATATTAAATACATATGTGCTATTTATCTGAATCTATAAAATGATATTTCCTTTAACACAGGTCAGTTCCTATTTCTCTTTGTCTTTACTTATCTTACCTCAATACAGTGAAAATCAGCAGTACTTCTTACTGGGGAGTCCATTATCCAGTGACTTAAAGTGCCTTCAATGTGTCAGTGCTTTTAACATCCAGTGAAATCAAATGAAGCAGTTATGGTCCTTGTGAAAAGGGTCTTAACTGAGAATCTGAGGATAGTACATTCAGACCTTTCTCATTAGTAGATTCTTTAAAAATTCTTTGGTTCTGATGAAGTAATCAACTAAGAAAATGCATCTCACATACAAAACTTAAAAGCATGCTGTAAGACAATTTAAATGTCATCTGTTTGGTAAATTCATAACAAGTACTTACACATATGTTGCAGTTTATTAAGAAATCAAAAGGAATCATAATTTAGTGGAAGGGATAGAATATAAGTAGGAAAAGATTCTGAAGCACTCTTTAAAAATTATGTTTTATTTCCACAAATAAAAGTATTTTCTTTCTGCCATGATCAAAAGGAAAATAAATCTATCATATACTAATAACACAGTATAATTTTTTCATTAATCAGAAACAGCCTTTTACCACATTGTACAGATATGTAATTACTAACAGAAGGAAGGAATGAATAAGACATGGGAAAGTTAAAACCTTGCCTATAGACTACAGTACACAATGTGTCTTCTCTTGCTCATTCTTAATTTCTCCATAAAAATAATTTAAAATTACCTCATCATATATGAATGACTTCACCACAATTGATCCTATTTTAAGTATCTGGGAGTTGTTTATTTCTAGATACTCTGATAAAACTAATTTTCAATGATTCCGTCCTGTGAAATTAGCTTCTGCATTTTTTTCCTACTTTTCTCTGGGAATTGAACCCAGGGGCACATCCCCAGCCCTTTTTATATTTTATTTAGAGACAGGGTCTTGCTAAATTGCTTATGACTACACTAAGTTGCTGAGATTGGCTTTGAACTTGTGATCTTCTTGCCTCAGTCTTCTGAGTTACTGGGATCACAGGGTGTGCACCACCACACCAGGCTGCATTTATGTTTTAAGTCATCAACATTCCTCTTTATCCTCAGTATGCTCCATATGAAGTCACACAATTGAAATTTTTATTGGAATGTAGTTCTTGGAAAAATATCTTCTTAAAATTCTGAAATTCCTAGCTTTTTTTTTTTTTTGCCTTAAATTCAAGGATGTTGACCCAATATGAGGCTCAGTCACATAAACTGTCCTTCACATGTTAGGATAAACTAGCCTTCATGGATGTTCCTCTCTTCCCCATTTTGATGCCCCCTCCCTTTTCATTTTTTAACGTAAGATATGCTTTCCATTAAATATCTCTGTTCAAAATCTTTTTTTGAAATAAAAAATATGAATAGACAAAATGGGAATAGATTTTTAATGAAAAACAAATTAAGCAGAAGAATACAATGGTCACATTCAAATTCAATTTAATAGAATAAATAAGGGAAGAGGGGAAGAACTAAAACAAATTGCCAACCTCCTTTGCAAGAACTCAGTAAAATCATGAAAGCTGTGAAGTTTTTGGTGGCTGATGAAACTGTCCGTTTCATTTTCCCTTCTTTGGGGGTGCATATTCCAATATTCAGACTAGCCAAACTCTCTAAAATGTCACTTCACTTGAAGATTTTATTTTCACATAACATGAGACATGGTATATGAAAACGTTGATTTTTATAGCATACTTTCCTCCCACATACTTATTCACAAAATCGTATTGGAAGAAGAAGAATCGCCAAGCTTTCTTGTTAAAAAAAAAAAGCAGTAAAAACATTTTATTCTAACTACTTAAATTAGCATTAAGAAAAAACATAACAATACATTTATCTATTGCTCAAAAATGCATTTGTGTGCATAAATTCATGTCCCTGAACTAAAGCCTTCATGACTCCAAAGTGGAAAAAATCCTGAATTCCTTAGCTTGACATTTAACTTGAGTCTAAAGTCCACTGGTCTCGTCTCTAGTCTTCTGCTCTCTTGCCATTCCATGCCCCCTCCCATCCCCAGGCTATGGAAACTCTGCCCTGCTCATTTTCCTAGTCAACAGGTACTGCTTACCTATTGATCTGGATGTTTTCTCTATTGCCTTTGACTCTTCAGGGAATACTCATCTCTGGTGAACTATGGCCACTCTTTGGATCAGTGGGAATCTGACCACCCCACAAGAGTCTTTATCAAAAGTTCAGGCTTCCTTCAATTGCAGAAGAAAAAGATGTCAGATTCTGTCTTTGATGTTTTGAATTCTAGCCCCACTACTTTATAGATTTTAATCTTAGGCAAATTATTTAACAACTCCATGGCATAGTTTCTTTCTCCAGAAAATGGGCACAATAATGTCATCTATTTCATAGCAATGTTATAGTGATCACATATGTATGTATGCTTAGACCTATAATAAGTAGCTCCAGGACAGTAAATGTTTGGTAAGTGTTAGCACTGTATCTGGTGATTTGTGTAATCTGGCATCTGTTCCATCATCTTTGCCACTTGTGACCCCAACAAATCCTCTCCCCATTTGTTCTTTCATCCTGTAATTCTGCTCTTTGGGAAGTGGCTCTAGCCTCAAGAGTTGATATTCTTGTGGTATAGTGTTGGTCAGATAGATTCTGGGGAGCTATTGATAATTTAGCCAACACTATTTCATTAAATTTCAGGACTTATGCTCCAAAATATTGATGTAAAACTTTACTTTTGAAATATACTGATTTTGTTAGAACGTTGAACTTGGTGAGCTTGGAAGTGAGAGGACAGAGCAGTATGTAATTACAGCCTGCAAGTAAAACTTGTCTGAAACATGACTGTGTTTCTCTCTGAAATGAGGAGGGACTTATGCAAAAGGAAAACAGTGTCTAACAAAATAATCTTCAAAATGCTCTAAATGTTCTCACAAACCCCATTCCTTCCATTAAATAACTTTCAAAGTAGTTTGAATTTCATAAGAAATCATTGTGGAAGTTGTTTGTAAGAAAGGCTGTTTTACTCTAGACACAAATCATATAAAAGCATTATTTCCATAAAAAAAGAACTCTGTTTTTTTAAAAAGACAAAAGTTTAAAAGAGCTGTCATTTCTATCATATTATGTGCAAAATCATCTGTTAAACAAAATTAAAGTGATAACTGACTTTTTGACGAATTTATGAATATAAATTTGTTTTTTATTTTGAGCAAATAATTTGGAGGCACGTTGGATCCCAGTTAGTGTAATTGTAGGACATTCAGTGAAGAGCAATTATAAAAGAGCAAATAGTAATTTATGTGTTCCTTCTTATTTTACATCAACCCCTGGTTAAATATATTCAATGACTTCCAAACAAGTTTTACCCAATTCTAAATTTAAATCTTGGTGCTCAGACAATGTTGCAATCTGGCAGTATTTATAGGATTTTATGAGATGCTATGGTTATATTATTCACCACACATTTAAAAAAAACTGATGGCACTACAATCATTGTATTATAGTATAATATATTGTATTATAATATAACCATAATAGGGTATTTGCTTTTATTTCAATTAAAAATTTTAAGTTGGAACTCAAATCATTTAAATCAAGTTAGTTTCTGAGTTATTTTAAAGAAAACCAATGTATTGAATTGGAAAAATCATTCATTTCTTGTGGTTAAAAAATTGCTACAAGCAGATTCATTCTATTATTAATTTTCATTAATGCTTTTGATTAAAGTTTCCTTTTACTATCAATATAAGATATTACATGATATTTTTTCTTTTTCCAGAAATATCTATAAGTAAGATACTTTGGGAAATTTTACCTCAGTGTTAGTAATTACTTTTAAAAGTTATTATTCTCCACTTGAAAGTGTCCAGCATAAACTCTGAACCAGAAACATTGTAAAAAGAAACATACAACCTCTAAAATAAAGGTTAAATCTTTAGTATACAATGTAAATATATTAAATATAACTATTTCCCAAAACTAACAGGAGAGGGAAAGAAATACTTATGTAATATCTAGTGCTTTGGGGAAAATTTTTTATTTGATTTGATTATCATCAAAATCCCAAGAATTATAGATTGCCCCCAGTTTATCAAGTAAGAGAGCAATCCAGAAAGGATAGAGAGGGGAAAGAAATAAAAGTAGAGAAAGGGGTGGGGAGAGAGAGGGAGGGAGAGGGTGGGAAGGAGGGAAAAGGAGGGAGGAAGAAAAAGGCTGAGGCAATAGCTCAGTGGTAAATTGCTTACTGCTTGTCTAGCTTGCACTCTGCCTCTTTTCCAGTCTTTCTGAAATCCAGAAGAAAGCACCAGACCAGTCTTGTCTTTCCTCCTTACTCTTCCAACCTCACCAAAGGTGATACAATAATTTGAAAAGGTAATCCAAAAATCCCCAAACTCAATTTGGCAGGGTATTTGTGTCAGTATAATTTTGTTATTCATATATTTCTTGTTTGGAATTAATGGGAGTGGCTTGATATGCTCCCCTTTGCTTAGTTTTTCTCTTGGTGTGTGATTTGTCTTAAGTGATTATCTCGGGGTAGCCGAATCTCAAATGGTGTTGCTATTACCACAGAGTAAAACCAAGTATGATCTTCTTCATCATCATTAATCCAGAGAGGCTATCATCTCTCAGACAGGCAAAGTCTGTCAGCTTTGTGCTTGAGGAGTTTTCACTAAGCTTCACAAATATTTTAGTAGATTTCAATGACTTGTTATCATCATAAGATTCATCCAGGATGTATGTGCAAACAAAAGACACTTTGCAATTGAGACTATTATAGTAAAATAGCGTGAGTTAAAGGGTTATTACTCTATTCAATCAAACTCAAAACTATGCATGGTGACTTCCTAGGTGTCTTCCTTGTATATTTTCTGCTCTCATTGTGTCATTGTCTTAATGAGTCACAAACAAGATAATTGTAATGCAGTATAAAAATGCACTCAAGTGGCTCGAATGTCTTTTAGCTGTTTGAAAGAACAGTGGAAGATACCCACTCAGGGCACACTTAACAGAGAATAAAGTATTGTCTATATGAGAAAATCCATGAAGGGAACAGAAAATTTGTTCTGCAGAGCAAGCAGGGAGGGGAAAGTCCCCTCAGAAATTGAAAATTGTGGCTAGTACATTACATTTGAAGAGGATTGTTTAGAGATGAGTTCAAAAAGGTGAGCTAAGGTGAGCCATTTAGGTTACTTAAAGTCATTAGAACTTAATCTGAAAAAACAGGAAAGAGTCACTGAAGCATTTTAAGTAGAGGATTTTGCGTTAGAAATATCACATTGGCTAATAGGTGGAGGTTGGATTGGAGGTAAAAGTACTGGAAGCAAGCTAGGAAAATATTATAGTGTTCCCAACTCTCCTAGCAGTCTGCCCAGAGAGAAATGAGATAGATGCATCTAGACTGCTGTGTACATAGAAACATTGTAAGAGTCCCCAAACTTTTCTAGTTACCAAATGATGAAAAAATGAAAAGAGCAGGTGAAACTAATGTTAATGATACATTCTGTGTAACCAAATATAGGCAAAATATTATCATTTTAATATATATGTAATATTAAAAGTATTAATGAGATTTTACATTCCTTTTTTTCATATAGAGCCATCAAAATTGTTTTCTATTTTATAGTTAGAACACCCTTCAACTTCTACATTAAATATCTCCATAATTGCTTTATCTTCATTTACATCTATCTTGACTGATCTAGAACTTCCTTTTGGTTTAAATTTTGTGAAACTTGTGGTTCAAAAAGTAGATTAACAAACGTAAACTGCTCTGAACATATTTTAAATTTTTCTAATAACTAGTTGAGTATTTAAAATTTAAATTTAAGTAAGTAAATTAAAATATCAGTTCCTTAGTCACACTAGTCACAGAACTCATGTTTACTTAATTGGAGCACAAGAGCTCTAGAAGGTAGAGTTGGAAGCTCCTGGCAATGCTATGGGTATTGGGTTAAGAAAGAGAAATTGGTAAACTCCCAAGTTGTTTGGTTGGATCAGAGATTGTTTATAGTTCTATTTACCAAGAGAGAAAAAAGAATGAAAAGCCTACCTTTTTCTCAAAACTTCATGCAATTGAATGCTGTCTGAACTAATTCTGTGTATCTGGATGAATCCCTTACAGGCTCAGTCTCAGTCTTGCACCACATATTTTTAGTAGTAATACCTGTGAGCATGTATATGAGTGGGTGTGTATGTGTGTCTGTCTGTCTGTGCATCTGCCTGGTATCTGTTTAGAGAGCAGTAATTCTCAACAAGTAAGTCACACTCCATCTCCATTCCCCACCATATACAAGTTTCCAGTTCTATGGATATATATCACTATATATCACTATATAAAAACAAAAGATTGAAGCAAATAAAAGGACACCACCAAACAAATAAAGGGACACTACCCTATTATTTTGGTAACACAGAAAAAGGATTATTGGGCATGAATAGATATTTAATATAGTCTATAGCAGGATTTGCATTTTTGTTTCAAAAAGTTTCTAAAAGTTTGGATAATAAGAATTTTATCTTTGCCTCCAAGGGCAAAAGCTCTTAGTATTTTTTTTCTTACTTAAGCTATAGAGAAATCTCAAATTCTTTACATATGGAAAAACATATTTTTGAACCAGTTAAAGACTATTGGATATGTTGCATCAATTATACCAATATTTGTGTTCTAGAAGCAGTAAAGCTTTCTTTTTAATATAATAGATTTAAGATTAATAATATTTAATTTAGAATTACATGTTTTGCTAATATAATTATAAATATGTGGAAAAAACCTTAATTCATTACTAATTTTTATTATGGAAGTCTTCAAAAGAATTATACATAAAAGTCTTACATTTATGTCATTTTAAACCATTCACAATTAAAAATTTTAAAAAAAGTTGGATTTTGAAAATTGCAAATAGGTTTAACTTTTTCCAGGTAGATTTTTGGAATAAAATATTAATCCCTTTTTTTTACTACATTTAAAATAACACATGAATGATTGGTAAAACATACCACACCCATAGGTCAGAAGTATGCTAGGGTTAATTTTGGCCCCTATGTTGTACTTGTTACTTGTCAGTTATTTTCCTGAGTACTGTAGACACATTAACTCAGCCCTTAAATCAACCCTGTGACACAAGTTCTTTCATTATCATCATCTTGATCATCATTCCTATTTTAGATACAAGGAATTTTTAAAAAATGAAAGTGAGAAATAAGGAAAGCTCATATAGCTCATAGAGTCCAAAGGTCTGTTCTCTGGTACTGGGCCCAGAATTGAGCACTTTCCACCTCTAGTTGATGTTTCTCCTTTGGGTGCTGGATTTTGAAATTGTCTGATGAGTTTTCCCTGAGTTATTTTAACTTGAATGGTCACACTTAAAGTGTGCTATTTAGAGTCTGGATGAAGATCTAATAGAGTACATCATAGGACTGCTATAAACACTTAGAATCCAATTAGTCTTTATTCTGCTAAATTGGACATTTTAATCTAGATTTGTTTTTAAAGAACACCCCAGAGCCACAAGCCTGCACAGTTCCAAACACACAGAAAGAGAATTAAGATTTAAAATGTTCATGATAAAACCCAAATTTTGCTTTTTAACCAGATGAACACTCAATTTTTACTTGGAGTTCAAAACTAACAAAAACAAACAAGCAAAAATAGATGTACATTCTCCAACTCCATCCATCTACTTGCAAATGGCATGATTTTATTCTCTTTTAATGCTGAATAATATTCCACTGTGTATATATAACACATTTTCTTTATCCATTCATCTTCTGAAGGACTTCTAGGTTGGTTCCACAGTTTAGCTATTGTGAATTGTGCTGCTATAAACATTGATGTGGCTGTGTCCCTGTAGTATGCTGTTTCTAAATCCTTCGAGTATAGACCAAGGAGTGGGATAGCTGGGTCAAATGATGGTTCCATTCCAAGTTTTCCAAGAATTCTCCATACTGCTTTCCATACTGCTTTCCTCTTGCAGTCCCACCAGTACTATATGAGTGTGCTTTTTTCCCCCACACTCTTGCCAACACTTATTGTTGTTTGTATTCTTAATAGCTGCCATTCTGACTGGAGTGAGATGAAATCTTAGAGTAGTTTTAATTAGCATTTCTGTAATTGCTAGAGATGTTTATACATCTGTTGATTGATTGTATATCTTCTTCTGAGAAGTGTCTGTTCAGGTCCTTGGTCAATTTATTGATTGGGTTATTTGTTTTTTTTTTTGGTGTTAAGATTTATGAGTGCTTTATATATCCTAGGGATTAGTGTCCTATCTGATGTGTGTGTGGTAAAAGTTTGCTCCTAAAATGTAGACTTTCTATTCACCTCACTGATTGTTTCTTTTGCTGAAAAGAAGCTTTTTAGTTTGAATCCATTCCATTTATTGATTCTTGATTTTATTTCTTGTGCTATAGTAGTCTTATTAAGGATGTCGGGGCCTAATCTGTCATGATGGAGATTTGGGTTGAGAATACAATGCGAAGTGAAGTTAGCCAATCCCCAAAAAAAAAACAAATGCAAATGTTTTCTCTGATTTAAGGATGCTGATTCATAATGTGATTGGTGGGTGGGAGCATAGGAGGATTAAATGAACTCTAGATAGGGCAAAGGGGAGGGAAGGGCAGGAAGGGGGCATGGAAGTAGGAAAGACAGTGGAATGAGATGAATATCATTACCTTGAGTACATGTATTAAGACACAAATGGTGTGACTCTACTTTGTGTACAACCAGAGATATGAAAAGGTGTGCTCTATATGTGTAATATGAATTGTAATGAATTCTGCTGCCATATATAACAAATTAAAATTAAAAAATATATGGAACTGGAAACTATCATGCTAAGTGAAATAAACCAATTCCAAAAAACCAAAGACTGAATGCTCTTTCTGATATATGGAAGCTGACTCACAATCGGTAGAAGATGAAGGAGGAGTGGAGGTTCACCAAATTGGACAGCAGGGAATGGAGGGAAGTTTGCAGTGTTGGAAATAGGAAGGACAGTAGAATGAATCAGATATAACCTTCCTATGTTCATATATGAATATACAACCAGTGTAATTCCACATCATGTACAATCACAAGAATGGGAAGTTATACTCCATGGATGCATGATATGTCAAAATACGCTCTCTTGCCATGTATAACTGAAAAGAACAAATTTTTTTAAAAAAATTTAAATTAAAAAAATTGTAAAAATAAAAATAATAATAATAATTTTAAAAAGAAGTACAAAGAAGAAAGATGAACTTGACAGTGGTTGACTTGAAAAAAATATGGAAAAAAAGAGTCCACCAGAGAGTCCAGCAACCAAACCTGAAACAATGTCCACTAATGACACTACCACCACCACTGCCACTGCCACCACCAAATCTTTCAACCAACACAATGAGTTCATATTTCTACATTGCACTAGTAGAAAAATAGTACTCAAATGAGCTGAGATGCTTGGAATTTTTTTATTTAGTACTACTCAGATCACATCTGGAATACAGAACACATTTCTAGATAGCATGATTTGGAACCAAGTAGAGAGAATTTGGAATTAGGAAAAATTAGATATTTGGGGAATCTGGTATTATGCCATAAAAAAGAATAGTACCGAAGCCACAGAAAGAAATATTTAGTTGAAAATATAATAGAATTCTTCAGTACTGGGATGTGTGGCGAGGTCATCAAGTGCAGGAAAAAAATAGACTTGTTCTGTCCAATATTTCAAAGATAAAATATAAGACAAGCAGGTAGTGGATGCAGCAAGATGTACAACATTCAAGTTCAGAAATGCAAATTCTTATCTTGTAAAGAAAGGAGCTCCCCATCCCCTGAAGTAAGTAAGCAGAGAATAAATGTCAGTTCTATTTTTTGTGGAGCTTTGTATATAGAGAAGGAGGATTAAATGACCATCAATGGGCCCTTCCAATTTTAGATTCTATTAAAACAAAATCTTTTATATCACATCTCTATTTTATTTCATATCTGAAATTTTATCAAATGTCATCCCAGGTTAATTAAGCAAACTAAATATTTTTAATTTAGTATATTTTAATCAATAATAATTTTAAAAAACAAAGCTCAAACTTTAAAGAAATATTAAGTGATATAAAGCCTGCTCAAATATACTTGTGTCTACAATTAAAATTTAGTGAACATCTCCAAATTTATTTCCCAAATCACAACACAATGGAACCAATTTTGATATAAAAGAAATAAATTGATATAAAGAAAAGTCGATTAATGAAACTTGAGCATACTTTTGGTCCTCTGGGGAGTTTGTCATTATTCAGAAAATCTAGCTCATTAAAATGATTGACTCTTTATGCTCATCAAAGATTTGCATTGGACCAGGACTAAACACTCTTTGCAACGTATCTTTGAAAATAGACACTGTGAGAATCTGTATCTCTCAACATAGGAAGATAAATGCAGATTCAAACAGAGGAGTCAGCCTGTGGCATAACACTACTGTTTTCAAAGTATACCCTTGAATGAAGAAGTTATTTGCATGAGTTATTTGAATAAAGACATTTTTTGAAGTTCTTGTTTCATTTTTGTTATGAAAGATTTTGCTGGATCGAAACTGCCCATTTGATCTTTACAAGGACTAAAGTCTCTAAACAAATACAAGCTAAGCTCATTATTTACAAATATTAAGCTGGATTTACATCTCAGATCTCACAGGTAACACATGAGTTATTAAAGAAAGCTCAGAGCTAAAGTGGGAGGGAGGCAACAAAAGCTTTTCTCAGAATTTGAAAGTGACTTTTGAATGATTCAATTCTTATGTAGCTTACTTTCTCCATTACTTATTTTCTCCTGTATCTTAATGAGATGAAAGAGATAGAACATTTTTCCTGGAACAAGGAACAACATTAGATAACTAAAAAGTTTCAAACCTGACTGATAATGTCAACAGTTTAAAAAATGCAACCCCTGCAAAGAATGCTGCATGGTGATATTGCCACATTCAAGTTCAAACCCAGGTTAGAGGTATATGTTTTCAATGGCTCTGAGAAGCATGCAGAGTGTTCAAATTTTATCTGATCAAATCCACACTTTGCTGAACGGCTTGGTGAAGTCTAAGACACATACAATGATTTCAATAGGTAAAAAAAAAAAAAAAAACTGAATCTCAAACATTTTAATATTAATAAAGTCACTAGAGTCTCTTTCGTTTTTAATTTTATGTCTCTAAACAATGCCAAATTGAATTCAAGATGAGAAATTATAAATAACAAATCACAAAATGTCCTATAGCACCTGGCAGAGAAAGTATTTCATTCCTTCATTCCTCCTCCTCCTCCTTCTTTCTTTCTTCCTTCTCTCTCTCAGCCTCTTCTTACTCCTTTAATTCTCCCTCTCTTACTATCTTTTTAGTTAAGAAAATACTTGCTGTAAAAAAGTTGAATACCCCAAATATTTGCCTTTTATAGAATTATTTTCTGGCTCCACTCATAAAACATTCTTTTGAAGATGTAATGCCAAATGCAGACCAAGTACCAGAAGCAAAAAAAAAAAAGTTGTACTTTATTTATTATCCTACTCCACCACAGATTGTATATTTCTATGTATGCAATTTAAATAATTTAATTAAAACTATAACTAATATATAAATTTTAAAATAATTTCAAATTACTTCCAGTTTAAATTTTCCTCATTTTAAAGCTTAATCTGGTTTGAAAAAATCATAATCATTTTAAAGATTCTGTCATAAATTCTTGTTCCATACCTCAATCTATATTTGTTTTGTTTGCATGCATAAGTATGTGCATGGGAGGATGTCTCTGCATATTTTCAACAAATATTCAGTAATAAAAATTTCTGATTGGTACTAAGGGTTCTAAGTTTATCTAATTATTACATTTTGATATTTTTAATTAAATAACCAAGACATTTATTAGAGATATGTGAAAATGAATGATCCCTGATTAAAGATGTCTATATAACTATTTTCTATACTGTGACAAAACAAGAGTTAAAGATTGGGAATAGAGCAAGGAAGGAGAAGGAGCCACAGCCATTTGAAATACTTCACTCAAAACTCATCCAAATGGGATCCTTCTCAGTTTTCTTTTGGGGTTGTTCCATGGAAGGAAAAGGGGAAAAAAGCAAAATTCTGTCACAGCAAAGTTTATGTGTGAGGAAGGCCTATCCTGCCAAAAATGTCACAGACCAATGCCATCTTGATTTCCATTTTAATGATCTATGCAGTGTTCCCTTTTAAACAGCATTCCAAGTAATGGTACAGAAGAATGAGAAGAAACCCAGAGCATAGGAAGAACATTTTTTGTTTTTATTTTTTATTATTTTTTTTTTTTTACTGACAATTGATAACTAAAATTTTCTCAGCCAGCCGATGCATGTATTAGCCTTTTCATTTTCCTTCCATTTTTCACTAAAGTACTCTAGGGGCAGCCAAACCAACTTGAGATTACCCTAATGCTAGAGGGAATAATGGGACACTGGCCATGAATGTGTCTGCTTTCATCAGTTCAGAATGAGGAATGGCATATCTGTCATTTAGTGGCTGAGAGCCTCATGGAGACTAATCCTTAAGTCAGGATGTTGACTGAAGGTAAAACAATCTCATCTGTCCATAAGGAGGATAAGAGGAGTTAATTCAATCAAGTTATATTCAAACAAGGTTTCATATTTCCAAGTTAAAAAAATATTAAACAGATCTTCTTTTAAATCAGTCAATGCATAGGTAAGAAAGAAATGAAATCTGTTTTTAACATTCAAATATCATTTTACTAACAGCTATATGCCTAAAAATTAGACCCTTGTCTATGAACATGTGCAATAATGCAGAAGAAATTTTTGTGGGACTAAACAAAAATCATAGCCTTTTTCTGACCTCTATGCCAATTATCTTCCAACTTGATTTTAAAACAACAAACACCATAGTGTTTTCAATAGATATGAAATTCTTCCAAAATATTAAATATGAAATAGTATTTAATTAGCTTGATTTAAAACACACAATAAAACATGACATCTAGAATGTTCAGAAGATGGTGAGTATTGGAGAAGGGTGGTAGTGTATCCAAGCAACTGTGATTGACATCTGGGTCTAAGATGGGTAATGTCTTCCAGAAGGGACATAGGACAAGTGGGCCTTTAGTTTCCCCAGGCTACTTCTATCTGAAAAATGGAAGAAAACCATGTCTTTACCACCCAAAGAAATTGCTTTCATAATACAATCATTCTTTTTAATGTGTAAAAGATACATTTAACACAAAAACAAAATAAAATGGAGGTATAATTACAAATACTTGTAATTACAGGTCACTTTTGGCTTCCCTAAAAGACCTAAAATACACAAGACTACACTGTGGGTGCTGATGAGAAGTCATGGAGTTCTTTGTGGGTGGCATCACAACTAAGTTTAAATTGAATGACAGAGTTTTCTGCATCTTATTTTTTTAAAGGTAAATATACTTGTAGGAACAGCCCTACATGATGGCAGAGAACATGGTTGGTTATATGGTATGATTCATAAGACATCTACCAACTTATCCAAAAATATTTCTGCCACCAGCCTGTGGTATTACCAGAGAATTTCACACCATTCCTTTGGGAAATTATCTCTAAAATGTCCACTAAAAATGCAAATGCACTACCCAAAGCCATTCTGTAGTAATCCATTATTACCTATTATTGTATTAATGGGAAGTAGGTTATTGGCAATGTAAGATAATTTAGGCTGACACTGGAAGAATTGGGGTTCAGGAACAAAGGAAGCTGGAAGGAGAAAGACACAGATTGCAGAAGAGTCCTAGAGGCACCAAGTGTTGCCATCAAGAAGGATGAGAGGGACACGGGCACATAACCGTGCAAGGAAGGCGTGGTACAAGTTTGCTACTGTAGAATTTTCCTGTATCTGGCTCTACATTCCAAAATTATCAAGAGTTTGCTTCCTCTTTATAAACTCTAAAGCACTTTATATTTTACACCTACATGACAAGCACCCCGCACCTCTTTTTCTTCTAGATGATTAAATGTCTGTTTGCTTTCTGCCCATGTTCTGTCCTTAAAAATCTCAGTATTGTGACTTAGCCAGAGGCCTAGCACACAAGGACTGTACTGATATTTATATGAGTGAAATGAAATATGGCAATGGCTATCCTTGTACTAGGATTGTGGCGAATGTGGAACCAACTTCACTCATTTTCAGACACTTCAGGCAAGGGTTTAAATTTGCAATCAAATCGCTTCTCTGGCTAGTGCACACGCTATGGACTCCTAAGCTATTATTATTTGATCCACATAATAGATTCTGTTATTTGTTTGTTTTGTTTTACATTTCTCTCCTGGATTGAACTTTGTATTTTGGTAAAAATGCAACCAAAACTTATCATTTTAGAATCTATTATATCATCTTTCATATTATCTTCACTATTTTTTCCTTCTTTCTCTACCTCCCAACAGATGCCATAAATCACCTCACCATCTCTGACTATGTCTGGCATAGGATACCAGTAACTTGTGAAAGAATGTATAAAGAATGAGAGAAAAGGAAGGAAGGAAAGACAGGAAGGAAGAAAATAAAGGAGGAAGGAGGGGTGGGGGCAATAAGAAATACATCTTTAATCATTTTATTTTTCCTTCCAAGGGAGCCTATAGATAATGAGAGATGCACAGATTAAGGGCATTTTTGCTGATTTGACATTTAGTCAGAAGGGGTTCTCCCCTTGAGTTGCTTTACTGAGCTGAGCAGGTTGGAGGTGGGAAGCAGCAGTGGCAACAGTATAGTTTAGGGTCATGCCAGCAGTAGTTTTATGTCTCTTTCATTTCATTTCATTATCATTCTTCTAGAATGGAATTCTTTTTTGGAACCTAAGCAACCTGATTTTATTTTTTTGTTGTTTTTTTTTTTATTTTTTAGTTTCATAGTACTTTTTAATTTATTTTTAGCTATGCATGACAATAGAATGTATTTTGGAAGAATATACATACATAAAGTATAACTTATTCTATTAGGTTCCCACTCTTATAGTCATACATAATGTGGAGTTGCCCTGGTCATGTATACAAATACAAGGCTAGAATACTTATGACCATTTCATTCTGCTGTCCTGCCTATTCCCCTCTTCCCTCCCTTCCCTCTGTTACCCACCATACAGTCCAATCTATTTCTATTATTCCCCTCCACAACCACCCTATTTGGGGTTAGCATCCACAAATCAGAGAGAACATTTGGCCTTTGTTTTGTGGGGGGGGGATTATTTAATTTAGCATGATAGTCTCTAGTTCCATCCATTTACTGGCGAAAGCTATAAATTCATTCTTCTTTATGGCTGAGCAATATTTCATTCTCTTTATATACCACATTTTCTTTATCAATTCATCCATTGAAGGACATGTAGGTTGTTTCCATAGTCTGGCTATTGTGAGTTGAGCTTCTATAAATAGGGATGTGACTGCATCACTGTAGTATGCTGATTTTAAGTTCTTTGTGTATAAACTGAGGAGTGGGAAAACTGGGTCAAATGGTGGTTCCATTCCAAGTTTTCTAAAGAATGTCTGTACTACTTTCCATAGTGGTTATTCTAATTTGTAGTCCAACCAACAATGTATGAGATTACCTTTCTCCTCACATCCTCACCACCATTTATTGTTACTTATATTCTTTATAACTGCCATTCTGACTGAAGTGAGATGGAATCTCAGCGTAGTTTTAGTTTATCTTTCTCTAATTACTAGAGATCTAGAGATATTGAACATCTTTTCATATATTTTTTGACAATTTGTATTTCTTCTGTGAAGTGTTTTTTGTTATTTATTTATTTTTATTCATATATGACAGAGGAATACATTACAATTCTTATTACACATACAGGGCACAATTTTTCATATCATTGGTTGTATACAAAGTGTATTCAAACCAATTCGTGACTTCATACATGTACTTTGGATAATAATGATCACCACATTCCACCATCTTTAATAACCCCATGACCCCTTCCTTCCCCTCCAACCCTTCTGCCCTATCTAGAGTTTGTCTATCCCTTCCGTGCTCCCTCTCCCTATCTTACTATGAATCAGCCTCCTTATATCAAAGAAAACATTCAGCATTTGGATTTTTGGGATTGGCTAACTTCACTTAGCATTATCATATCTAAACACCATCCATTTACCTGCAAACACATTGATTTTTTTCTCTTTTATTGCTGAGTAGTATTCCATTGTGTATATATACCACATTTTTTTTTATCCATTCATCTACTGAAGGACATCTAGGTTGGTTCCACAGTTTAGCTATTGTGAATTGTGCTGCTATAAACATTGATGTGACCATGTCCCTGTAGTATTCTGTTAAGTCTTTTGGGTATAGACAGAGGAGAGGGATAGCTGAGTCAAATGGTGGTTCCACAATGGGATTCTTTATATAATTATATTATGCCAACTGATTCTCTTTCTAGGTTAAACAAGCTTATATGTTAACATGCTCTGGTCTTGGAATGTTTTACCAAAGATTATTGAGAGTTAGGGTTATATTTCACAAAAGTCTTCAGTTATGCTGCTTAGATAATTTTAGACCATCTCAAACTCCACCTTTACATACATCTAGTCTTTTGAAGATACTGTTGATAAACTGTTTTGTCAATGTCTGTGATTTCATGGGTCCTTTGCCATGCACACAGCTACTACACAAAAACCTCCCAGGCAGCAACTTTTCTGAACAGATCTCAGGAATACCCCCATTGTCACTTGGTCTTTTATGGCAGCACCCTTTCACTGGCTCTTTAATGCATGGCCTAGAAGACCATGTTCTGATGATGGGGGACATCAAGCTTCTGTACACAGCGCCACTTTTGCCAGTTTTTGTCAATAGCACACAGAGGTATATGTGTAAGATCAAGTCTGGGTCAGACAAACTCTTTGTCTTTTTCAATTTTCTTTTCCCAGTACACAGAGCTGTGTATCACAGGCATTCAACAAATGTTGAATGAGTATGCTCGCAATTGGGAGTGAACCTAACTCTCCTGCCTCAGCAATCTGATAGAATTTACGAGCATAGACCTCCAGTTACATTTGGAAAATTTTCATGCAGTGGGAGCTGATAGTTCACAAGTTATCACTAGTATAATTTCCTAGCTTGAAATCTGGAAGAAGGGATTCTGAGAATCCAGAAGAATTTTAGAATTATGAGGTGAACTGATATTTCCTGATATTTGTGAAAAGTTTGTTATGGTTCTTTGGAGATTCCTATGAGCCCAGCAGAGTCATCAAATGATTGGGAGGCATGAGGTGGAGGTAGAAGAAATGTGGAGCACATTTTTTTTTTCAACATGATCTTGGCTCTAAGTAGATTTGGAGAAGTACAGTTTTATCCTTTATAGAACCTGTATTGCTTGGTCCCTGCATCCTAAAAAACTGAGAGAAATGAAAATTATAACAGGACACTAAACAAATAAATAAAAGAGTTCTAAGTTTCCTAGGAAAAGAGTTAAACTGTGGTAAACTTTTAAAAATATTCCTCTGAAATTTTACAAGATTTATGCAAGTGCAGAAAGAATGCTCCCACCTTGGCAGCAAAGATTCAGATGATGATTCAGCAGTTTTTTGGCTCCAGTAAAAGCAACACTTTGTAGCCTTCCCCTTATAATGCATAACCCTTATAATATATAAGAAGAAGGAAAATGAATGCAGTATGCTAGAATTATAAAGGATTGAAAAAGTTGTCTCCTATCATTTCCTGGGGGATGCAGAGGCTCTTGGAGCTGGAGACAGTAGAATTCTGTTGTAAGAAATAGGCTTTTCGCAAATTGCCATGGCATTTCAGTTTTTAGCAAATAATTGTGTGAAGCACTTTTTAAAAAATGCAACCTGTAAAACTATAGTCACTCCCTGCTTCTTAATTAGCTATCAGACCAATTAAGTAAAGATCTAGTAGAGGTATGATTTAAAGTTGGTCAGTCTTATTTTGCACCTAGGACAACCAAAGGATAATGATTGTCACAAGAAGAAAGTGCCCTAAAGGTTTATATGCCTTGAAGAACGCCAAATCAAAAATCATTACTCCATGAAAGTATAGCCCAGGTATGTCCTCAGTGACCAATTTGGTAAAGAGCTTAGAGGGTATTTCTGATGCATCCCTAAGGGTAGGTCATGATTCTTAGAGAGCTTGCTAAAGATACTAGACCACTAGTTTGGCAAGAGTCAGGAATATGTGATATTGCTTTAGAAGATACTTACATGAAATCAGGTCTTATTTACTTCCATGCAAGTTAATAATTCTCAACCCTCAGCAACCAATATTTAGACATATGGTTCAAGAACTCAAAATAATTTCATAACATTGACACATACACACACATACACAAGTAGAGAGAGATACGGAAGGGGAAAAGGAGAGAAAAAGAAACATTGCACCAGCTAAATACAATCAAATTGTCTTTGTGGACAAAGTTATTAGTAGTTGCTAGTGTAAAAGTAGGACAATACACCTGAGGAAAACATACACAAGTATTTAATCTGTTAAGAGTTTAGTAAAATGTTAAGATTATTTTAAAAAAAAGCTCCTATATAGCATATCTAGGTAAAAAACTAGTATGCTTTTTCAAAGTTTCAATATTTTCACCACTCTCATGTTATATAAAAGATTACTATTTATGAAAAAGCAACAAAAATGCATGATATGATTTCCTATGCTTTATATGAATACACCATCTGTGTAACTTCACATCATGCACGACTACAAGAATGGAAAGGTTTACTCCATGTACATATAATATGACAAAATATACTCTACTGTCATGTATATCTAAAAAGAAAAATAATAACAAAATGTACAATACTTAGGACTATTCTTGATCAAAACTAAAATATATAAAGAATAGCACCAACCTTTTCTAAAAAGGTCAAAAGGACAAGTATATATTAAATTTACTGACAAGAAGAGTAGTTAATATAAACATGTCAATTCTCTCCCAGGTAATTTATGGACTTCATGAAATTCAATTAAAAGAACAAAAGGAGGGCTAGGTTTTTATCTACTAAAATTTATTTTCAAGTAGTTACTATATCCTTTTTCTACTACTACCAAGTATAATAATGGTGATAAAAATATATTTTGTAGAAGCAGAACTGAGAGCAATATGAAGTGAACAGATTAAATAGTTATATTATTATACAGAATATAGCCTATTATAGAGAATATAGTACATGGTCATATAATAATTTGGTAGATTTCATTTACCAGTACTCCCTATGTTCCTCCTTTTTTACCCATTTATCCTTTTTCTCTATTCTGTTGGACTCTCCTCTATTTTGGAGAGATCTACTCTTTTACTTGTTCCTAGTTTTTCCCTCTAGCTTCTACATCTGAAAGAAAACATTCAAATCTTGACTTTCCGAGTTTGACTGCACTAAGCATGTTGTTCCTCAGTTCTATCCATTTACATGCAAAAGATATAATTTCATTATTCTTTCAGGCTGAATAAAATTCCACTGTGTATATATATATATACACCACATTTTTCTGTATTAATTTATCTGTTCATAGGTATCTAGGCTGGTCCCACAACTTAGCTATTGTGAATTGCATTGCTATAAACATGGGTAGGTTTGTACTGCTATAATATGCTGATTTTAGATCTTTAGGATAAATACCAAAGGAGTGGGATAGCTGGATCATATGGTGGTTCCAATCCTAGTCTTTTGAGGAATCTCCATACTGCTTTTCAAAGCAATTGTACTAATTTACAATTTCACCAACAATGTATGAGCCTACCATCTGCCCCAAATCTTCACCAGCAATTGTTGTCATATGTTTTCCTAATGATTACCATTTTAAATGAAATCTCAGTGTAGTTTTGATTTGCATTTCCCTGATTGCTAAAGATGTTCAACATTTTTTTCTATATATTTCTTGGCCATATGTATTTCTTTATTTGAAAAAAGTTCCTATAGTTCATTTGTCTATTTATTGATTGATTATTTAGGATTTTTTTGTGTGTGAATTTTTTTTTTTAATCCCCTGTTGGAGAAGTAGCTGGCCAACGTTTTTTTGCCAATGCCATAGGCTCTCTCTTCATACTCTTAATTGTTTCCTTTGCTGGGCTAAAGCTATTTAATTTGATGTCATCCCACTTATTAATTCTTGGTTTTATATCTTGAGCTGTAGGGGTCTTATTTAGGTAGTCCGGGCCTGTACCAATATGTTGGAGTATTGAATCTATGCTTTTTTTCTAGCAGTTGCAGAGTTTCTTGTTTAATTCCTAAGTCTTTGATCCACTTTCAGTTGAATCTTCATTCAGGGTGAGATATAAGAATCTAGTTTTATTCTTCTACAAGCTGATATCTAGTTTTCCCAGCATTATTTATTTAAAAGACTACCTTCTTTATAATATATGCTTTTTGGCACCTTTGTGAACTATTGGATGATTGTCTTTCTGTGGGTTTGTCTTGTGTCTTCTATTCCATTGGTCTTCATGCCTGTTTTGATGCCAATAACATGCTTTTTTGTTACTAAAGCTCTGTAATATAATTTGAGATAAGGTATTATGACATCTTCAGTTCCACTCTTAATGCTCAGTACTGCTTTGGCTATTCGGGGTTATCAATACTTCCATAAGAATTTTAGGACTTTTTTGTAGTTCCATAAAGAATGAAATTGATGAATGCAGGGATTCCAGTTTATCTTGACCCAGAATTACACAGAATTAAAAAGGAATGATCTCTGCAAGACAAATATGAACTTGACAGAGATAAATATTTCCAAGTCAATTATACTACACATCTGACCTTTTTTCAAATCCAGGATGAGGAATAAATAGCCTGAGAAATTAGGTCAAGATTTCTTTATACATGTCCAAGATATTTTAAGGACCATTGGTGAAGATTCATATCCCACCCAAGAAAACAGACAAACAAATCAAGACTGTTCATCCTCGAGTATCTACAGAGAAAGCTGGTTTTATGCCTTGAACAATTATGAGTGAAGGTCAGAAATTTCAGAGGTCCTCAGATTTCCTCCAAATTTTATGATCTGGAAATCAGCCTTCCTTTTTTTTCCCTCAAAGCTTTGGTTCAAGTATTGAGAGACCAATGTAACTCCACATCATATACAACCACAACTATGGAATTCTAACTGGAAAAAGTTATACTTATTCAATGTATGTATAATATTTCAAAGCATAGTGTACTGTCATGTAAAAAATAATAAAAATGGTAAAAATTTTAAAAAATGCACAGTTAAGGGCTCATATGAATTGCCTTCTTATGTCAAAAGATTCTTCCTTAAACTTTTAATACTTATTTTGAATAATAATAGATATTTCCTAGTATACTTATGCTTTCATGTAGAAACATTTGTTTAGAGCTTTCTCTATCTATATTTCTTTCTATCCATTTATCTGTCTTTCGGTACAAGGGAATGAACCTAGGGGAAATTAATGATTGAGCTGCATCCCCATTCATTTATTTATTTATTTTTAAATTTTGAGACAGGGTCTCATTAATTTTCTTAGGGCCTCACTAATTTTCTGAGGCTGACTTTGAACCTGGAATTCTCCTGCCTCAGACTTCACAGCCACTGTTGGGATGCAGGATTTTGTCTCTTTTACCAGGCTGGGAGGTATTTGAGAAGGTCTGCTACAATTTGCATACAGTTTGAGGGTGTCCTCAGGGTTTCTGATCTGGAAACTTGGTCCCAGTGTGGTAGTGTTGAGGTAGGATAACCGCTAAGAGGTAGGACTAGTAGACAGTAATTAGAAGGTATTAATTGGACAATATTAACACATGTTTGTTGCAATTAGATCATTTTCTGCAAGAATATGTTGTCATAAAATAATGTTAGCTGTCTCAGCTCAAACTCTTGCTTCCTGTCTCATCATGTGATTCCTCCTTTCAGAAGGCTCTCAACATGGCTAAGGAGATGTCACCATAATGCTCTTCAACCTCCCAAATAATGAGCTAAATAAATCTCTTTTCTTTATAAAATACATTATCTATTGTTAATAGCAACAAAAACTAACTAATATAAAGTCTATGCATATTCATCAATACAGTCTGAACTCACATACAGTAATTAGCACATAGTGGAGAATGAACTTCACTGTTTTGGTCAAATTATCTTCCATATATATATATATATTTTTAATGTTAGGAACTAATCCCAGGACCCCATGTGTGCCAAAAGCACTGCACCATTGAGCTACACATTTAGCAACTCTTGTATTGTCTTTTTCTTAACTGAATTTACACAATTTCCAGGCTTAACCTGACTACAAGTCCTTGAAGAAAGAAAAAAAAATTTATAAAAATTTAACTTTTTATAGTGTTGCACAATAAATATTAATTAAATATATGTGTTCATGTATGCAGCTATGAATCATAGAGGTGTGTAAGAACTGTGCTAAATTGTTTTCTCCTCTTCTTTGGTATTAAAATGAAGAACTCAATAGAGTCCACCAATTTTATTACTCATAATCTTACATTTTCTTTCTAATACATGACTGATGATTTAAGTGCATTGCATTCTCATACTACAGAAAACATCAAGAAACTCAATTTTTCAAACAGTGAGGTTGTTAATCTGTTCCAACCTCTGCGATTGGCTAAAAATCAGAACTCATGCACATGTAAATTTTTACATGAGTTGTATTCAATAAGAAATATAGAAACTACATATTTTAAGACTATTGAGCATAGGATTGAAATACTGATGACTGACCTCTACACAGTGTCTAGCTTTCATGCCATCAATTGTATTTTCTATCTTCCATGAAAATTAGCTCATTTCAAATGTAAACTTAATTAATCAGTTGAATAAATGTACAAGAAATAAGATGGACAGTGAAACAACATGTAATGACTACTCACAGAGAATAAACCTGGGCTAAGAAATTAGAATTTTACTGTATATTGTAGCAGTTAACTCAAGAAAAAGAAATAAAAAGACTTCTGATTGGAAAGGAAGAACTAAACTACCTCCATCTGCAGATTACATAATTTCATAGTTAGAAAGTCCTGTTTAGAATACAAAGTATTTAAAAAATTAACAACAAATCAATTAAAAATGAGCCAATAAGCACGGAAAAAGATGCCCAGCATCACTAATCATTAGAGAAATGCAAATCAAAATCACAAACATGCACTAAGATGGCTATAATAAAAAATAGATTAAGGAGAAATTGAAACCTTCAACAACATGGTCCTGATGTGAATGCAGAATGGTACAGCCTTTTTGAAAAATAATATGACATTTTCACAGGGAACTAAACATAATTTACCACAAGATCCAGCAATCTACTTTCAAAAAAAAAAAAATGGCCTTTGTGTATTGACTCCTAGGCTATTTATAATCACTGTAGGCAAAGGGCCAGTAGTTCAAAATCCCATCTGTGCCAAACTCAAATTTTTACACATTTAACTGTTTTTTTTAAAAAAAAAAAAAAAAAAAAGCTCAGATAAGTTTTAGCCATTTAGAGCTTGCCTACATAGTATTTCCTAAAAAGCTCCTCTGAGGGCAGTTTTCTATTGCCAAGATAGGGCAATGCAATTAGGAGACTCCAAAACCTGCTGCCCCTGGGATTTTCCTAACCCAGAGACTCTCTGCTGTGCTTCTGGCAGACAATGATCAGACAAATAAATCTCTCTAGTAATTATCCTCCTCTCTGAGAAATCCCATGCTCTTCCTACTCTGTATGATGTCTCCTCACCATAAAACTCTGTTCTGAGGGATTTTCCCTCTCTCATGTATCCCTAAATAAATGCATCAAATAAAGTTTGTTGTTTGTTCTTTCCTCTTATGATCACATCTCAGGTCCCCAAAGCCTGCAACTCTCTATAGAAGAAGGTAAGCAGGACTGAGACCAGGACTAGAGGAACAGTACAAGAACCCATACCTAACAAATAACGAACACCCAGGCTTGGCATATCTCAATCCACAACCTATAGAAAGAAGAAAGCCAAGTAGGTTCATGTTTCTGCCAGGACAACCACAACAATCTCAGGCAACATGAAGCAGGTTCAACACCACCAGCAGAAGTTATAGATTAGGAGCTCTGCCAGTAATAAGTGGCTTAAAGAAGCACACCCCTTCCTTGACCTTCTGCAAATTCCTCTTTCCATCAAGAGATACTGTGAGATTATCAGGAAAAATTGTTAAGGCTTCCTCACTTCACTTGAAATGGTATAATATTGACACCAGTAAATGTTCTAAGTCATATATAATTGTGTATCATTATCAACAAGGATACATTCTGAGAAATGCATTAGGTGATTTGAGCATTGTGCAAACAACATAGAGTGTACTTACTCAAAACTAGGTTGTACAGATCAATCACTTAGCCTGGCCTTTAGGTGCAATAAAGGTACCCCTTAAGCAGAAGATGTGTAAGGTTGCTGCTGACATAACATAGCATGCATTTTATATGTCTATTTTTATATAAATAAAAGGAGTACATTATAAAATAATGATTAAAAAGTAATATGTATAATAAATACATAAACTGGAAACAGTCATTTATTATCAAATATACTTTTGTGTGTCTCATAATGACATTTCAGTCAACTATGGATCATGTATAAAATAGTGGTCCAATGAAAGAATATAATAGAGCTAAAAATCCTATTGTCTGGTGTTTTTACTGTACCTTTTCTGTTTAGATACACAAATCCTTACCATTGTGCTACAGTTGCCTACAGCATATTATACAGTAGAATGACTATACCAGTTTGTAGGCTAGGAGCAACAAGCTATACAGTACATAACTCTATATAATATATTTTTATAAGAGTGGCAGAGGAGTAAGTTTGTCTACACCACAACATCATAAAACTGTAATGCTTTGTGCTCTGATGTTACAATGACACTAAACAATAAGAATATTCAGCTCTATTATAATATTATAGGACCACTGTTATATATGTATGTGGTTTGCCATTGACTGAAACATCCTTATGTGGCATATGACTTCATATATTTTTTCATACTTAGAATAATCCTCAATCGTCACTAAAACTATACAGAGATACATTCAAAATGACTATACAAGTTGAGAACCTCTAATATAAAAATCTGAAATGCCCCAAATTCAAAATGTTTTGAGCATCAATTTCATACCACAAATGGATAATTTTGCACTCAACCTCATATGACTGATCACAATTGAAACCCTAGAACACTAAAAAATATGATAAAAATTCCCTCAGATGGTGTATATAAAGTATATATGAAATATAAATGAATTTCATGTTGAATCTTTGGTTTTATCCCCATGATATCTCATTAAATATATGCAGAAGTTTAAAAATCCACAAAAATCCAAAATCCAAAATTCTCCTGGTCTCAAATATCCCTGACAAGGAATATTCTACCTATATAGGCCAAAACAACTCTTTGTGTTCAAGTAACTCCACAGGAAAATAAGAAAATAGAAACAGAGGAATGAGAACGTAAAGATGCAATTACAAAACAAATGATAAAATGGAAGAGAAGCCCTAATATAATCTTTACATTAAACACAAACAAGTTAAAATGATAATCAAAAGACCAAGGTCAGAAAAATGGGTAAATAATATGATCCCTCTATATGCTGTTCCATTTCAGACATAAATATGTTGAAATTAAAAGGATAAGAAAAGATACCATGGAAATAATCAAAGCATAGTCAGCTGTATTAATATATGATAAAGTTTAAGAGCAAAGAAAATTACTAGACACAATGAGGAATAACATGCACTGGTAAAAATATCAGTCCAGGAGGAAGACATGATGATATTAGATGTGTAACCACAGCACAGCAGACCCTCACAATACAGGAAAGAAGAAGATAAAGCTGAAAGGTGACAAAGATAAATTCACAATTATGGTTGGGAATATAAAAGTCCAGAATGCAGACTATGTTTTTCAATATATTATAGATTTGTTGTAGATCCTGTTCATTGTGTCTACCTAATTTCCTCTATTCATTCTAAACATTTAACGATGTTTAGTAGAATTCTCCAGTGAAACCTTCTAAGCCTGAAAGCTTCATAAGTTCTTACAGCTGCAAATGAATCTATAACCATTTCGGTGAAAATTTCAGTTAAAAAAAAAAGGAAACTTAAAAGTTGAAATTCAAGGCAGAATTTAAAGCATCTGTTTTTTTCTTTGAAATAAATGAAAGGAAGATACTTTGAGATAAATGAAAAATAAACAAAAATATGGAAGAAATAGCAAGCTCAGGATGACAGCAGAAAGTTATAAATCAAACTAGAAATAAGAAAATAAATGCAAGGAGCACCCAACAGGGTAAAAAGAACTACCAGAACAATGCTAAAATAGTTATTAACAAGATAAGCTGATTCCTAATTAAACAAACAGGAAGACAGCAAGGGAAAAAGATACAGCAATGTAGGTCCTCAGTGATATTGTATTGAAATCACATTCTGCAATGAACATAGGAGACAACTTTAAGCAGGTGTTAATACCATCTCCTCTTCATTTACCCCAAAGTACCTAGTTTGGAGGGTAAATTTCTGTCATGAACGGTTCTTGTTCCAAAAGGACAGGCGCCCATGGTCATGAAGAAACCGAGAAGAGTCAGGCCTCCTGTGTTTCACAAATGCATATGTTCAGTCTTGACTCCTATTCCAAACCTCAGATCAGTATTATACTCCTTTGTTCAATTTGTATCTCTACCTTTATCCTGAATCTGTTTCTAATTCAACATGTTCACCAACAACCCTTCTTTTGTTTGTCCTTCAAACCTTGCATCAGAGCATCTTCTTTGAAACCTAGATGTCAATCTTGGTCATTCTCTCCAGTATTGCTCACATTTAAACATTTGCCAAATCTGGTATGTTGTACCTCTCTCTTACCTCCAACCCTTGTTTTGCTTTGTTGTCACTGTGATGTATGGATTGCCAAGCCTTCCTACCTACTCTCATGAAGTTTCCTCCACAACTCTTCACACTGAAATCTATAAAGTTCCCCTGAAAAACATATATATGCAGACCCTATCACTTTAAAAATATCCACTGGTTCCTTAATGCAACATAAGATAGCCATGCAATTTGTGCTCAAATTAGGGCACTACTGAGTGACAGGAAAATCCAGTAAAAATTATGATAAGGCAATGGTATAAATCAGGCTTGTCCTGGGGAATTTGAGACATGTAATGACTTTTTTTTCCCTCCCTCTAATAGTATATTCAAAGCTTTTCACAATCTAATTCCCACATTTCCTCTTGACAGTCTCTGCGACTCAGGACTGACTACATAATTTACAAGCCAAAGTACAAAATAAAAATGTGAAGGCCCTTGTTCAAAGGTTAGGAATTTCAACTTGGCTACAGCAAAGCATTAAACCAGGTACACGTTGCTTCTGAGCACTTGTTTATATATGACTGTACAATCCACAAACCCATACAGCTGCCTGCTATTATTTCTATATTTATTCATCCCTATTAGCTGATACACAATATCATTTCATAACAATCTATCCTCTACTATCTTTTGAATGTCTATTTCATCTTAGAATTACTTTCCCTATTTTTCCACACAAAATACAACATTTAAAATAAAAAACTTTCCTTTTATTTATCTCTTCACTTAATTTTTCTATTCTGTATGTTGTAATTTTGGTATTATAATATTTATCATCTTTGAGAACAATAGATTGCCCTTCATGATCTTTATTGACATACTTGTCAACATATCTTTTAGTAGTCTTGTCTAAATTATTTTAAAGAATCTGTCTACTAAATCCAAAATCTTGACCATCTCTGTGCCTGCTTCTATTGTCTTTTTCTTTTTTTGATATAGGACTCATTATCTTGGTTTTAGTGGTTCTCACAGTTTCTTTTAAATTTTTATTTATATGATATTTGCATGAAAGAATTGGTAAGCCTAAAATGAAGGATATCCATAAAACATCATCTCCCTTCTTTTATATGTATACAAATGAAAGATTTCATCAGTATGATAACAGAGTTGAGCTAGGCTGACTGACTTTATTGCAGCTTTATTACATTCAATTAAATAGCTTCATGCACTCTACAGGAGGACCTAAACTTTTCCTTCACCCTTTTGAGCACAGGTTCAATTGAAGAGTTCTCTTTGTGCTTTAGAATTGAGCCACCACCTTTTTGTCCATGAATGATGTTTCTCTATTTTATGGTTCAGATGACAACTTTTTGATTCACTGCAAAGAAGTCTCTGTTTTCCAGTGTCATTCGTGATTTTCAACTCTGAAGATCTCTTTTCACCATGATTTCCATCCCCCAACTTTATAAGAGCAGCTGCCTTCCTTACTGTGAAACTTGAAGTATCTCAAAGCTTTTTTCTTGCCCTGCGCCAGACTGTGTAGCTGAGAGATCAGCAAGTCTCAGCATTTCTCATCTCCTCTCTCTTCTGCAGTAGTACTTAGGGGAGGATCTGCATACCTCAGGGAGCATCTCTCTCAGCTCTTCTGCCTTGTCTCCAGCCTTTTGGAACAGCACACCCAATCACTACTGAAGACTGTAGGAAAGATTTGGTGGGTGGTTGTAGATTTGTTCTGTGGTTTAGCTCCTTGAAATCTAATCTCTTGTGCCAACCTACACACAGCCATTAAAAGTTCATCAAAAGTTTAGCTGGTTTCTCCTTACCCTTTTCTATGGCAGACACCTCCTCCTCCATCGTTCATAGAAAATTAGAACAGCTGTGGAACTCTTCTGTGAAAAGCTTGTCATTTGTCTGGAAATTAGTTTATTTAGGTTTCATTGCATCTTCAGCTCTTTGAAGGATTTTTCAAAAAGGACTATGTGGTTTTGAAAGTTATCCAGCTTTTTTTTAGTTTTCAGGATAAAAGCAATGATTTCTTGTATCTTTCTATGTCCTAACAAGAAATAGAAATCCAAAACAATCTTCTTATAATTCCTTAATAATACATTTAAAATTTGGGGGTGTGTGAAATAGTTATAATACCATAAAGTGTTCTCTTAATATTAACTGCTTCCTTACATAATTACTTTCTTAGATAGCAGGTAGCTTACTTTTTTAATTTAAAATTTATGCTGACAAAATATTAGATTAACTGAAGTGAATTTTTCAGATTTTCTATTTTTTTTTGACCCATGACTAGATACCTAAATCATTATAGTCCCCGAAGTAAAAAATGACATGTCTAGCTAAGATGTTAAAAAAGAATAATGAATCTTTCTTTTAAGAATAAACTTCTTTGATGATCACAATGTGTTTTAGACCCAGAAGGGTTTACCATTGAAAGCAATGCTACTTGAATTAAGTAAAAAAAAAAAAAAATAGCAATTTGGTAGTCAAACAGAGCATTTGGATTTCTGCTATTACCACCAGACTCAGAATGTTCACATACTGAATCTTTTTGGAATCTCAAACCACCCAGTAAAATACACAAGGTTAATGTAGGTAATTAATGTCACTATCTCTCCAGATTAATAAATTAAGTCCAAAGGACTTGCCAAAGGATGCAAAATTATTGTAGATCTTCTAGCTCCAAGTTCACAACTGACTCTCCCACCATTCTTAGTCAGAAATCATGGCAATCTGACAGCATTTTTCAAGGTGTACTGGAATTTAGAAGTGAGACCTCAATCTTAGCAAAGAGAACTAGATGGGAAAAAAAGAAGAGGTTCACATCATTAAATGTGTTTTTTTTTTCTTTTTTCCCCTAAGTATATCGTGTTTTATTTGTGTTTAGAGAGAATTAGCTCCCTCTGTATCTTTTTTTAAAATTATTTTTTAATTTATATATGACAGTGGAATGCATTACAACTATTATTACACATATAGAGCACAATTTGGTGGTCTTCTTATGACCATGATACTCCCAGGGAATCTGCAAAACTATGAATTCACTGCAGTGCAGTGTGTAAAATGGGTTCTAAGTGCTAAGTTGTCTACTGAGCTTCCTGGGCAAAGCATGAATGTACACATCTGAGACCAGCTCTGTGTTCTTTGTTGGCCCTCTAGTGTGGCTTCCACATTGTTAGCAAGGGATCCCTGCTCTCTACTGGATAAAGTCCCACCTACTCAGCTGTCATAAGGTCTGCATGGATTTCTATTGCCTAGCTTTCTATACTTTTCCTCTCTCTCATAATGTTTATCCTGGCTGTAGTCATATATTAACTCTTTGCTAAACAGGAGATGAACCTTAGTGTGTTAGAAACAAACATTAAACTTAAAAGTAGGAAAACAGAGATCAGAGGTATTTATATAATCTTCACCAGTTTTTAAACCTGCTTAGATCTCATGCTGTTATTTCCTTTATATTATGAATATGCTGAAATGGGGGATATCCAAGTGTTTTTCAAATGCTAATATTTTTTAATTAAGTGAAATTGTTTTTCTATTCCAACTTTCAGTTTGTTTATTTTTCCTATGGAAAAAAAAAAGCCTGAATAAAAGGTATTGAGGTTATTACCTTAGGAAAGAATTGCCCCAGATTTAGATGATGTCACTTGATATATACATCTTGAAATACTCAGTTGTTCAGCCTAGAAATCTAGTTGTTTAAATTTATTTTAATAAAATGCCATATGAGATTTGTTTCTTGCTGGTTTTGTTATTAATAAGCTGCAACAAAAGCATTTTTTAAAATTTAACTTCTCAAGTTAAATTGTGTTTTTGAAGAAAAGACATAAAGAGAAGCATTTGATTTTACTTATAAGAACATTTAGTTCATAATGACACCTGGATTAGAGAACTTCTCCACAAATTTCCATATTTAGGGATAGAATACAAACTATGTTTCCAGAAAATTCTTATCCTCCAGCCTCACTGAGAAGTAGCTAGACCATTTGTCAACAAAGGACAGATTTTCTACTGAGGTAATTTACTAACCAGATGCTGAGATTGTCATCTCATGCCAGGGTGTATTCTGCAGCCAGAGACTGCACCTTCTATTTCAGGTTTTATGACAAATCTTCTATGTTTCTTAGAGCCTCTCCAGACACAGACATTAGCAAGACAGTGTTTTTTAATAGATAATATATCTGGATTAGTTCTCCTCAAAATAGGTCCAGGAGATATCCTACCTAGTTTATTTAGTCCCTAAATATAATGCAGGTTTCTTCTTTGGGTGTCTTTCTTTGTTTTTATCATGGCATATCCACACCAACATTTGAATCTTTTTAGTTAAGTTCTGTAAGCCAATTCAAAAGAGCTTTCATGATAATTTATCTGAATATAGAACTGATTTTTCTGAAGATGCTCTTTCCAAGGGCCAAGAATTTATGGTTTTCTTGATAAGAAAGTAAACACTTGGTTTGAACATTAGCTTGCCTTTAATTTTTTTGGTGCCTTAGCTGTAATAACAATTTCAGAGCCGTGAATATGTACTTTACTGAAGCTGACATTGCCTGATGACACGAATAGTCAAGCAGTGCTTCTTTAACATATGCTATTAATTCACATACCTACAGCCACTTAGAAGTGTCAGCAACAACAAGATCTTGGATATCAGTATTTTCATTGGAAAGACAATTAAAAACAAAAGAAGGAAAATGAAATTCTTAGTTTTGAATGAGGACATCTAAAATATATATTCTGCATGTTTCACTACCTAAATTTTGTCTCCTAGTAGTGTTGTGAGATAAGGAGAATTATTCACCTTTTATAAATAATCAAAATGAGATGAGAAATTCCCAGCCCCATCTCCAGTTCACTCACCTCCCATCTGTCAGATTTTAAAGCTCTGCTTTCAGTTTTCAGGTCATATTATGAACCCTCTCCTAAGTCATTCTTTGGTTTGTCTTTTTTTTTTTTTTCTGTTTGTTCTGTTTTTGTTTAAACAAGGGATGGTAAAACAAAGTCTAAATAAATGTGTGCATCTAAGCAAAAATGGTAGGGTAAGTGAACAGAATTTAAATTCTTAAATATCTCAACTGATGACATTAATACAAACATGAATCAATGTTGTTCTGTTTTGAATATGAATATCCTAAATAAAATTTGGAGAATACATATGTGTTTTTATATTAGATTTAGTCTATTTTCTGACTTGACATATAGAGATAGGCCTTTAAAAATCAAGAAAGATATTGACAATGAGATAGTTTTCTTTTTTAAGAATCAGGCAAATTTGTAATTGACATGGACTTACTTAATGTATGGGGCTTATAGATAGAAGTGGAGATAGGGAGAATAGGAATAATCTATTTTTGTCCTTCTGAAGTCCTCAAAAACTCTTTTTAAAAAAAAAATTAGAACGAAATGGCATATAGACAATGAACAGATCAGAGTGTATTAAATATAAATCATAAAATATCTTAAATTGATCAGGTTTTATTTATTTGTTTCTGCTTTGATGAAATGTGATGGTGTAGACTTTTTGTTCTTTTTACAACCTGGGTGTACCCTAGTTTCAGGTTGTGATGTAAAACTGGAAGTTCCCCAGAAGCTGTGAGCACATGGTTTTATTAAGCAGTAAAGGAGGCATGCTGATGGATCGTTATTTGTATAAACGCCTGTAATATTCACATCACCAGTGTCATTATTCACTGAGTAGTGTGTAAGAACAGTCATTTTTTTTCTCCAATTTATTCCACACAGTCAGGCACTGGGAACAGTTCATTTCAACAAGGAAGCAAAAGTCCAGGTGTTACTAAAAATGCAGACAGTGTAACTATGGAAATAAATTCAATCATCCCTGTAAGTCTTCTCCATTACTCAATACCAAAAAGAGAAGAAAAGGACCATCCTTTGAACCACAGTTTCTGTAAATTTGGCAAAACATAGGTCCTGTAAACTAGACATAGATTTCTGATTAAATTTCTTTTGTAGAAATATTTGTGTGTGTATGTCTGATCTACAACTCATTCTGAATAAAGAATATAGAAATGAAAATATTTGAATAAAACAAATTATTTATTTGTTATATAAATAATACATTGTAGCTAACTAATAAATATCCAAGAGAGATAAATTTAAAATCAAGATATGTACAAATGAGGTTATTTCATGTTAGCTAGGAAACCATTATTATCTATTCTTCACTGTTCTGTTGGAAAAGAGTAGGAGGCAAATGAAAAATTCTTTCTAATGTCATTTAATATCCAAAGGGAAACACCATTATAGCTTTTTTCTTGACTCTAGTTTTGATAATAAATTCATCCATAGAACTTTTATTCATGGAGAAAGAAAATAATTTATAAAATTTAGTTTTCTAAAGGAAAATATTAAAATTGTCCATCCAGGCATTAGTTTCTCTCTTTTACTAAAACTTATATCCAAGAGTTAAGGTTAAAAGAGGCATTTTACACTTGATAAAGCAATAAGATCAACAAAATAACTTGGAAAGTACAAAGGAATCTATCCTTAACACCAGAAAAATATAGATTATTTTGCATTATTAAAAACATAGACAATAAACCTTTCCTAATTTCTACCACATTTGTGTAAAAATAGTGTCCCATCCTTACAGTCAAGGAAGAGCAGGTGATGTGTGGCAACCACAAAACCTGCTGAGTTAGTCTAGGGTACACGTGTTCTTAAATTGTGGTCTCAGATTGTGCTTCCTGAAATCAATGTTTCTGAGATTCTTTTTTTTTTCCTTTTTTTAATCTTCCAGTCCTCAGGTTACACTTGAAATAATTGAATCAGAATTTTTGATTTTGGATGTCAGGCACTAGATTTTTTTTATAATGCCCTAGTGATTTAGCTTTGAAAAACAGGGTTGAAAACAGTTTTGGCTTTTGAAAATAATTTTCAAATGCATTTGTTAAAGTAAAATATAAAGGAACTTCCTAATCCTGTAACTTATCCATTTGGTTGAGTTTCAATATCTTTTTAGATAATTGAAGGACTTTTCCATGAGTAACCCAGAACAAAAAAAAATGACCATTTTTTCCACTTAAGTTGAGAGACTTCTTAAGTAACTATGTGTGTATGTGTGTATACACACACACACACACACACACACACACACATATAGTTATGTATATATATATATATATGTGCATATATATATATATACACACACATATAGTTATGTATATATATGTGTGTATATAGTTATGTATATATATATATATGTGTGTGTGTGTGTGTGTGTATAAATTTTTTATAAGTAACTATATATAAATAGAAGAAATTCATCAAAAAAGCCTCTGTATATTCAGGTAATCTTTTTCCCCTACATTACATCCAAGGATTAGCAAATATACTCATTTCTTCATTAGAAACTTTTGTGGAATAATGATTATGTGCCACAGCTCACTCCCATATGAAATCATGGAACTGAGTCAAACATGGCCTCTTCCTTCAAATAATTTATAGCATGAATGTGGATGTTTATTCACAATATATAACCAGTCATATTCTACACCACAAACTATTCTAAGGATAGATACCTAAGATAACAAAATAGTTAAAAACCCATGCTTTGTGAAGTTTATTTTCTAGAGGTAAAAACAAGAAGCAAAAAGAAGTAAGTTAAAAATATACAGAAAATATTAGCTATGAAAATAAAAATAAAAGCAACGAAGGAAGACAGAGAGTGGGAGTAGGAAAGGAGTTGAATGCAGTGTTAAATACCGGGAACAGTGTCACTGAGGATATGACATTTAAGTAAACACCAGAAGAGGAAGAGGGGAAGCCACACCATTATTTTGAGAAGAAAATTCCCAGTAGAGAAAAGGAAAGGACCAATGCCCAGAACCAGGAATTTTTCTGAGGAATTTAATGAAGAACAGAGCAGCCAGCCAGTGAGGCTAGGGAACAGGGATGAGGAGTGTCCTCTAAGGCAGGTTGCAGAAGAGATCAGACAGAGCCTTGTCAAAACTTGCATGGGCTGGGGAGCAGTGGAGGCTTTTGAGCAGAGGACTGACAAGATCCGACTTTCCTTTAAACAAACCACTGTGGTCACTGTTCTAAGGATTGACTGACAGTGCTAGGTAGTGGCTAGTAATGAGTGGTTGAATGCAGGCCCATAACATGCCGGGACATGGATTTTCTTTCAATTGCTTTTTTGTTCTAATTAGTTATACATGATGGCAGAATACATTTTGGTTCATTGTACACAAATGGAGCACAGCTTTTCATTTCTCTGGTAGTATACAATGTAGAGTTTCTCCTTATATGCAGTCATACATGTACCTAGGGTAATTATGTCCATCTCATTCCACCACCTTCCCTACCTCCAGGTCCCCTTCCCTCCCCCCCCTTGCCCAAAGTTCCTCAATTTTTCCCAAGCACCCCCCCCACCACCACCACCACCAATAAGGATCAGCATCCACTTATCAGGGAGAACATTCAGCCTTTGGTTTTTGGGGGATTGGCTTACTTTGCTTAGCATGATATTCTCCAACTGATCCATTTACCTGCAAATGTTATAATTTCATTCTCTTTTAAAGCTGAGTAATATTCCATTGCATATATAGACCACAGAATTATCCATTCATCTATTGAAGGGCATCTAGGTTTCTTCTACAGTTTAACTATTGTGAATTGAGCTGCTATACACATTGATGTGGCCATGTCATGAGAGAATGATGATTTTAAGTCCTTTGGATATAGACCTAGGAGTTAGATAGTCTGGTCAAATGGTGATTCCAGTTTATGTTTTTAAAGGAATCTCCATGCGACTTTCCAGGTTGTTTGCACCAATTTGTAGTGCCGATAGAAATGTGTGAGTGTACCTTTTTCCTCACATCCTCACCAACACTCATTGTTGCTTTTGTTCTTGATAATAGCCATTCTGACTAGAGTAAGATTTCAATTGCTTTTAAGGCTAACAAGTAATTGAATAACTTACAGAAAAATAACAGGTGTACTAATGCTGAAGATACATCAGGGGAAAAAAGGGGAGGTAATTAAGAAATATGTCAAGTAGGAGAGATGGATGGGATTAACTCCTGAGAGGTTAACCAGGATCACTGCACAGTTATAATTTAGGGGCATAGGCTTTTCAAGATAATTCAGAAGGGGGACATTTTTTTTAGCAGCACAGCCACACTAAGATGAAGTTTTCCAGGTCACAGACAACAACACCTGCATTAGCATTGGATTGAATTGTAGATGAAGACCCTGGAATGGGATGATTCCCATGAAAGTTCCTGAAAGAGGTTCAAAACTCCTCCCCCACCTGAGGAGGAGGAGGAATTAAACATCTGATTGTTGCAGACTGCAGAATGTGGGTCTTGGTTCTCAAGGCAAACATAAAATAGCAATAAATTTGGAAGTAGCATTGTTTCCTTTGTTGTTCTCTACTTAGAGATGACATACTTTCAAGAGAGTGTTATTTGCTTGAGCCTTATTTTACTTCACAAATAAAATTAAATTCTCTTGCTTGTTTTTTTTTATTATGTCTGATTATAACTTTTTTTTTTTTGTCAGAACACAAGAACCATGGTTAGAGCTCCAGTTCCTCAGTCTGTTGTGACAAAGAGGCATATGGAAGAAGTGCACTCATGCTATTACAAGATTGCAATGTGACATGTGTCTTCTGCAGATGTTCTGGATGTTCATACCTCTGTGTGTTTTCTGAGAATATGATGATGAGTTTAGGAGTGATTCTCTGTGTCTTAGAGTATAGTATGCATAGCATTAGTGACACAATTGAAGTAGGGATAGAGAATAAAGGGCTTTGGGCACTTTACCTAGCAGTTGGACTTCATCATATAAACAATGAAGGAATATCAAAGAATTTTGCATAATCTGGAAACAATGTGGAAGAAAGGTGAGAAAGAGGATAAAATAGGCATTCACTAAGTGTTTTCTCAAATTTAAGATCCACAGTTTAAGTGAAGGAAAATTATTACAGCCTAATTTGCCAACTTGCAATGTGGGAAAAAAAGTATACTCATACACTGCTGTTGGGACTGCAAATTGGTACAGCCAATATAGAAAGCAGTATGAAGATTTCTTGGAAAACTGGAAATGGAACCACCATTAGACAGCTATCCCTCTCCTTGGTCTATACCCAAAGGACTTCAAAACAGCATAGTACAGGGACACAGCCACATCAATGTTTATAGCAGCACAATTCATAATAGCTAAACTGTAGAATGAGAACCTAGATGAGATTCAATAGATGAATGGATAAAAAATGTGGCATATATACACAATGAAATGTTACTTAGCAATAAAAGAGAATAAAATCATGGCATTTGCTGGCAGATGGATGGCATTAGAAAAGATAATGCTAAGTGAAGTTAGCCAATCCCCAAACACCAAATGTGGATTTTTTTTCCTCTGATATAAGAGCCTGATTCATAGTGAGATAGGGAGGGGGAGCATGGGAGGAATAGACAAACTGTAAATAGGGCAGAAGGGTTCGAGGGGAAGGGAAGGGGCATGGGATTAGAAATGATGGTGGAATGTGATGGATATTATTGTCCAAAGTACATGTATGAAAACAAAAATTGTTGAGAATATACTTTGTATACAACCAGAGATATGAAAATTGTGTACTATATGTATAATAAGAATTGTAATGCATTCTGCTGTCATATATAAATAAAAATATTAATTAGATGGATAAAAGAACGAAAGTATTGCACTTCTGCTACATATTGTTGTTGTTCTGATAATTATTCTGTCTGCTCCATATTGTTGTTGTTCTGATAATTATTCTGTCTCCTAGCCCACCTGCTAGTGCTGAATTCTGTGCTGAGTAACATAATTCTAAGCTTCAACCAAAGTCATGAAGGCTATGAGAGAGAAAATGTCTCTCAATCACCTCCGTGGTAAAATCCCTATTGGGTTGCTGCTTGTCTTTGGTACAATTTAGCAAATGCACTTTCATTTCCTTTTGATAAATGTTAACTATCCACAAGTTAGAAAATCTTTAATTTAATGTAATCATAAAAAGCATAATACATAAAAGAAAGAGATGTGGTGATAGAAAATTAATTCAACTGTGGAACTAGGAAAGAGTTTTACCTATTCTTTGAGCTAATACTTTGTTATGGTTCTAATGATGTTCCATAGCTACTTGACAAGGTGAATGGAAAAAATTATTTATCCATAGTTTTTATTTTTATAAAATATAATTCTGTTTAACCCATTTAATAATCACATTGCATGCAAAATTAATAACCTGTGTTTGTAAGGTAATATTAAAAGAAACTCATGAAAATTTGTAGCATAAATTAAAATTTTTTCTACTGAGACATTCTCTGTTATTTGAGTAAATAAGAAAAAAAGATGTTTATTTCTTGTGTGATACAAATAACTCATAATGCCTCTGCATTCTGGAAATCTTCTGTGACTGATGAGCATTTGTAAAAGAATCATTCATTCTATATGAGGTTACATTACAAATTAATAGAATTTAAAGTGTGTTGTTCTTTCTATTTGCACACTGATTTATTGCTTTGACATCAATGTCTCATTAAATAAATAATGTAAGCATAAAATTATAGCACAAATAATCACACATCTGAATATGAGTCACTTGTCAAAGGAAGAAAATTATTGTATGTAGTTGAGGATACTTAATTTTTATATACACAGTTTGTGCATTTCTCCTAGTGTGTTTATCTAGAAAAAATGCTGCATATTAAGCTAAATTATGTCTAAGAGTCTCAGTCTGGCTTTTTTTTTCTTGCTAATACTAACAACTAAGAAGAGCCTAAGACAGAATTTATTATTAATAGCAGCAGAATTCACTAATGAAACATTTAAGATAGGCCATTTATTTTATTAATCCTGAAGATTTCACCTAGTGGTAATAGTTTTGACTCTTATTAGAGACAAGAAAAATAATGCTTAGAAAGAATGAACTCTTTACCCCATATGACATTCTTAACATTTGAAAGAGTTATCTTGACCTTAACTGTCCATACTAATTCTGGATTTAAATCTTCATTTTTACTCTGTAGTCCAAAGTGTGCTGAGAAAATAGAATGTCCATAGAGAATGATCATGCTTCTAATCTTCCATGAGCAGGACATGCTCTTTGTGCTATAAAGCACATGAATGGAAAAGACCTCCTAATGAGCTATGTATAGTCTCAGGCTAATACCTGCTATCCATTAGCTGTCCTGAGGGTCAGATATGGAGGTGGTAACAGCAAGTTTTGAGCAGAACTATTTGTAACTTAGAAGAGAAAACAATGACCACAGGAAGGTTTTCACTTTCTACTCTCCAGTCTCCTAAGAGACCTTAGTTGATGTACCAAACAACCACTCTGAACTTCCAGTAAGATTGATTGTATGCACATCCTTGCCTTCTGTCATGGAATGAGCAGATTACTTTTACATGCTTAGTGGTTGAAATCACATAGGAAGATGTATGTTTAGTGGTTTATGATGTATGGAAAATGACTAAAAGAAAGGTTGTTTGGCTTTAAAATTTGAACATTTGGTCAGATGGTGAATAATTCTAAACAAATCTTTATTTTATTGATGGCTGCTGCATAATATCATTTTAGTTAATTCCATGTGCAGATCAAGGTTCTAAGACTCATGTTCACTACAAAACCACTGCATGATGTTTCCTAATGTGGTTTGACAAAACTGAAGTAATATGTTGCTGTTAGTAAAACCTGGACAAATTATTTCATCTTAGACTCTGCCTTGGTAGATAATCTGAATAGAATGTAGAAGAAAAGTTCCATTCCTTGGAAATGTGGGTTCCTAAATTCAGAATCAGAGACTCAGAGCTGCCAAATCCATCAGATATTTGATTTTTATTAGATGTCTTTACAACACTCTTACAGTTTCTTTATTAGAAAACAAGTATGCTGTTCAATTTTCCCTACTATCACAGGGAAATTTTTCTTATATAAGAAGAATTGTATTAGTGTATTATCACAAGAAAATGCCAATAATTTCAAAATATTTAATATCAATTTATTCAACCTACTGATAACTAAATATATATTTGAAACTTTAAAATTAGTAAGGCTCAGAATTTCATTCAGGTGCGCCTACCAATGCAATTAGAATCAAATAGAATTTCATGAATATGGAGAACCAGGAATTAATCTTTTCGAAGGTAATGTGTGGAATGATATTCAAGAACCTGGACAGAGGCAGTTTTAAAAGTACTTTCTCACTGGTTGTGATCAGTGCAAATGATATATATGTATAAAAATGTTGCAGTGAACCCAACTAATATATACAATTAATACATGCTCAAATAGTTAAACCAATAAAATGACTTACTATATGTCTAATGAGAAAAATTAATAAATATGCAGATAATATTTTCCTTTTGTTCTTTGAAGTGTGTTTCTGATGGAATATATGTACTCATTAGCTAGATGCCCACAAGTGTTCTGACCCTATTAGCAGGATTTTTCAGTAGAGTAGAAAAGTCACTTCTTAAATTTTGTTTTAGGAGCCTGTTAACAGGGTTAACAATAAGAGACAAATAATAGTTTCATATATAACTGAGCAAAGAGAAGCATATTTAAGAAATGCTGCAGATGTAGAGGAAAAAACTCAAAAAGTAATGATGTTTTAAGAATACCCTTGAGAGGACTTCATTACATTTATGAAATAGTAGATGCTAGAACTTACTTGAAAGCTTAGTTCTTGAGGATCTGTTGGCAAGACATTATTCTATGTTGCTTCCTAACAAATAAAACCTGATTCTATTCCAGTGTTTTCACTGCCACTATTATCAACTCTAAATCTCCAAACTGAACTGGTGATATGTATTCAATTATCGGACTAGCAAAAATTTGTCACCTGAAACCTTCATAAATCGTAATTTTTTTTGTATTATTGTTGTTATAAAGGATATGGCAATAATAATGCAAAGTCACATTTTTATCTCACATTTCCTTTTCACTGTGATTGCCAGAGATTTTTGCTTCTATTTCATCAGCTCATGCAGTTTCTCAAGGGATCCTGCAGGTACTTTATGTAGGGACACTCTATGGTTTTCTAAGTGTCATTTGCAAACCCATCACCACAACTGTGATTGCCTCAAACATTATTCAACATGAAGTGGTCTGGGACCATTCGAAAATGTGTTTTGAACTATCCAAGACAAACCTAAAGTTATCTTCTTTGCTGTAGATTTCGTACCTTCTTTATTTCTCCATTAATTGTTCAAATTTATTTTCATCTTTCTTGCCATATTTTCTAAGTGAGCTGACTCATCTTTTCTCTCTTGATGGCCTACCTTCCTTTTCCTCCTTCCCACTCTCATTCTCTTTGTTAACCTCTCTGTCTTTATCTTTGTGCCACTCTGGGGGCATCTCTTTTTCCCTTCCCCTCTCTGTGCATTCCTAAGCCAATCCCGTTATTCTCTGAGTGAATTGAGGACCTGTGGGCTTCACTTTTGTGACTGCAGCACACACCAAGAGCCTGGCATGTGGGACAGCAGGCTTTTCCAACCCAGAAGCTTCTTTATCATGCCAGTTGACAACCATTTGATTATTATTCCTCAACCAAATTTTGGCAGCACCAGAATTACTTAGGGAGATTTTGGGGAAAAAAAAATGTCAAAGACCTTAGTCTAGGACTCCAGAATCAGAATCTGCTTCTGAAGGGTATTTTGACAAAGTTCTAAGCCATGTCAATTATCTTTCAAATGAGGCTTCAAAGAAAAATGCTTTTATTTTCCAGGTTCTATTAAGAAAATAGAGAGATAATCCTTAGAAAATTCTCAGATTCTCTTCCATTTAATTGAATGCTGAAAAGAAAAAAAAAAGCATTAGTAAGAAAAATGTATTGAGCCATCATATATTCCTGGCTATATCAAATAATGAAGAATAATAAAAATTTGCTATCAAGACTATAGCATAAGTTATTTAACTTGAGGAAAATGCTTGGTAAAGTCAAACTATTTTCAACGTGTTTTTTCTTTTTTGTGAAAATTTTTACAAGTAAACACATTTCTAAATTAGATGTTCAGCAAATTTTTCCAGTTGTACTTGTGTGAGATAGTCCTTATATATTGTTTATATATATAAAGAGAGACTCAGGAATTGGTGACTGGCTCAGATGTGTGTCTAATAAGTGGAAGAACTAAGATGTGAATCTAGCCAACTTCCAAGCCCTGCCTTTTGTTTTCAAAATCACTGACTTTTTGCAGGAGAGACATAGAACTGTGCTCCAGCGGTACTGCACCATGGGCTCTCCTAACAGGAAGCACCAGGCAGCATGATTAGGGCTGTTCAGAATGATCAGGTCTCACTCAGGGACACCAGGATTAGTGAGCAGAGTCCCCAAGGTAGGTGTTCCTTCTATTTTGGGGAATCCTTAAAGTAATGTCACTGGAGTAGGGACTATTGAGCTTTGACATAGGACATACCTTCCTTCTCATAGAAAACCAACAGATTAACATTCTATTAACATTATTCTTAAGCAAGAACATGCTATCATAGAAAATAAAATTATATAGAAAATTTAAAATGATAGAATCCTGCAATTCACTTCTTCTTTACATAAAAATAGTCCTTTTAACATTTTATTCTCTATTTTGGGAAATAGAAAAAGGCTTCTTCTGGAGGTCCCAGAACCAAGAAGATGTATATGTTGCCCCATTGGACCTGCCTCAAACAAAATTAGAAAGTAATAAGTGTATCACCAAGGAATAAGGGTTTGTGCTTGAAGTGAGGCTACATGAAGGAAAAAAATATTTTTCTGAAAACTGACTTGGTAACACCCAAGAAACTTGGCGAGGGATTGTAGTAGAGTCTTCCATGTTCCCAAAGGTAAGCTACAAAAGTGCCTAGAAACACTATCAGTGAAAGTTAAGGTTAATTTTAAAAGACTGGTATTATTTGAAATTTAAGTTGAAAGTGGGGACATTGAATTTCAGCCTCGTTGTTGCTTCTGCTTCTTTTGCCTATGTTCTACCAACAGCGACACAAGTCAGGCAAAAAATCCAATTAACTAATGAATACTAGTCTTTGGATAAAGAATTACATATTTTACAGAGAAAAATGTACAAAAGCAGGATGGATACTTTCTCTATATTTTTAACAACACTTGCAAAAAATAAATCTTTAGAATCCCATCTTCTTCAATATATTTATAACCAAGGCACCATCTTTCACCTGATGATAATTCTCAGAATAGTGAATACGAAAGACTCCAGAAATTAGCAAGTTAAACAGAGTGATCACACAATCCATCAGACAAGAGTTGATGCCACTTTTAAAAATTATTTTCTGCCACAAAAACATAATTAAGATATTTAAGTATGTTTTATTTTTATTCAATCCCCACATAGAAAAAATCTAAAATTTTAATAACAAGTAAAGACCTAAATGAACACAGCTGAATTGTTTATCCAATAAAGGCTCACAAAATAGTCTATAGAATACATTTTTATAACAAAACATAGCAGTTTCAAATAATAATCTACCAATAAGAGTAGGGAAAAAAAAGAAAGAAAAAGACTTTAAGAATGTACTAACTTCTGTATCCTGAGTGCTTCTTTCTCTTTCTCTTTCTACACCTACCCATCCACACATTTAGTCATGGATAAAATTTTAAGTTTTCATTCCTTTTCTTTGTGCAGTCTTACCCTTTACTAACAGGAAAAGACATTAAGAAGCAGGAAACCATTCCACATTTCTTAGAGATTGAGACCATCCGAAGTCATTGTGTGTAGTCAGGTTCATGTTTTATGTATACAGAAAGCTTAATAATGTGTGGTCTTAAAAACTGCATAGATCATTTTTTGTGCATTGTAATACCAACTATCTATACAGATAACGGACCTCCAGGTAAAAGAGTAGAGTCAACTTTCTTGGTCATGTCTTTCAAAAATCTAGTATAGATATATCATGGAATCCCAGGACTAACTAGAACTTAGTTTGCTAGCTCCAAAAAGAAGTGCACCTAAAAATATTTGATTGTCTTTAACACATAAATATTATATCATGTTATATTGTATTACAACTAAGGATAAAATACTTCCCAAAGCAGACAGAACAGTACCGAAATTGCAATACAAGATTCACAGAGAGCCAGAGGGAAAAGCCTTAGATCCTTGAATTCCAAATGAGACCAAGCAAGAGTTATGGTCACACTCGTTTCCAGATGGAACGTTTTTATTATTAATGGGTAGAATGTGAATATAAATTATACAACATTTAAAACACAAAAAATGACAGAAAGTATTTTAATTACAAAATCAGTATATATTGCTTACATTTATTAAAGAAGCCAAATTGCAATGTTATTTTTACTTTATGAATTTTCCTTTTGGTATTCAAACCCAGAAAAACATACCATTCCCACTTTAACTGCAAATTCAGTAGTGCTGAGGGATACTTAATAGGTGCTTGTGGTGATTTCAGGATAAATTTACAGAAAGTAGAAGTCTTGGATGAGACACAAAGCCAACATCTTTAAGTACAATGGAAAATACTTTACATATGGTGTACATTTTTCCCATTCAGAGGATAAATATCCCAAAGTTCAGAAGTAGAAAAAAATAAGCAAATATAGAGTTGGTTCATTTGCAATTAAAGCAATAATTAATCAACCCTGAATTTAAAATAATGTCCTTTGCTGTCAGCAACAGGTGCATATTAAACTGAGCTGGAAGGTTATGATAAAGATCTAGATCTAATTTGGAATATACCTGTTTTACAATGGTTGTGTTGCTTTCTAATTCTCAGGAAAAAACTGATGAGAATTAGCAGAATTTGTTTCTCTAGATCTTGGTTTCTTTTCCTTTTTTTCTTTCTTTTTTTTTTGGCAAGGAAGACAAAAAAAAATGATTTTACAACCAAATTCCACCTAACTCTAGAATCTCATGTGGTACTTCATGTATACACACATATTTAATAGTCAAAAAAGAAAATAAAACAACATGCCTACTTTAATATGTACTTTTCCAATTATAATACTTTGGAGACTCTTCATACATTGATTACCGCTGCCAAATTATTTTGTTTAGTCTTGATCACCTAAAAAAGCATGAGCTATTATTTCAATTTAAAGGAAGAATATCCTGAGATTTTTCAGGAATTTGGCTTTAAATGTACGTTTCTACAAATGTTTTTGAAAATCTTTTTATTTTTTACAAGTCTATTCTCTTACTTCCAATTTTATCCATCTATTCAATTTTCTTCCTATTACTATTTCTATACCAACCTAAAGTCTATCACACAATCCCCCTTGCTTGCTCAAGCATGAGCTGCTATTTCTATTTAATGGAAGAATATCCTGAAATTTTTCAGGAATTTAGCTTTAAATATATGTTTCTAGAAATTCTTCTAAACTGCATAATTTTGATATTTGTCTTATCAAAACTATTTGTTTACATACAGTGACTTTACAACAATAAATTATAAAAATTGAACTTATAAATTACATTTCTTTCATGCATTTTATATATTAAAATTGCATGAAAATTGTATGTAACTGGAAGACTCATATTTTTTAAGCTTCAACATCTTGAATAAGTTGTTCTATAAGTTTTCCTTTACTTTCAATCTTGAATAATTTTAGGGAATTGACCAGACTAGAGATCTGAAAGTTATCATAAATTAAGTACAGATAAAGCATTTTTTATAATCTCTATCAAAGATTGCTCCCTACCAAATTTCTTATAAGGATAATTTGATTATAAAGAAATGTCATGCTAATCCTGGGAAAGTCCTGAAAATAATTCAGTATTTTTATTGGTAAAAGAACATTTTTTAAATTTTGTTTTATTTTCTTGATTCTACATATGAGAGATAACATGCAATACTTGTCTTCCTGATGGTTTATTTCACTTAATGTAATAATTTCCCATTTCATCCATTTTCCTAAAGTCTTGAAAGTATAAGGGGACCTATTTGGAAAGGGAACAGGCTAGGAATATCAGGGGTTAGTAGGGAGAGTGGATATGATCAAAGCACATTACGTACATGTATGGAAATCACAATAAAATCCATAATATGTACAGTTAATAGGTGCTAATCATTGTAAAAGGAAGGAAAGAGAGATGGAAGAAGGGAGGAAAGGAAGGAAAGATAATATTTTTTAATTCATAATGAAAATTTTGTTCATTCAAAAATAGAGTTAATCTCTTCTTTTAATGTAAACCAAGAAAAACTGACTGGAGATCAACTTTTTCTTTGAGCAGGAAACACACCAATCCTGCCAGTGGAATTAGTGGGACCGATTCCTTTTTAGTAGCAAAAGATGACAAACAATTTCCTTTGCTGTAGTTACACTGGGGAGAAATGGCGTGTACTTTGCAGACTTAATTCGATAAAACAACCAATCATGCTTAATTTGTCTAAGGTTGTGAACCATCTAATTTTATTTTATTTGTTTATTTTTATTTTTTTGCAATGCTGGGGATTGAACCCAGTACCTCAACCATGCTACAAAAGCTCTACTACTGAATTACACCAACAACCCCTAAGTTGTTATATTATGTTAATGATTTTGGACAATTTCTGTCCATGAAGTAGGAAAAAAAATCACAAAAATAGATCACAAGATTTAGGAGGAAATGGAAATGGAACTAAGAGTCTGAATGATGAAATATTTTTTTCTCCCTTTTCTAGGGAAGTTAGTGAATAAAGCAAGAATAAATGTAAATGAAAATATTAGGTTAATGCTTGACTCTCCACTGAATGGTTTCAAGACCAGGAAATTATGAAAGCATTTGTTTTCCATAACTCTCTGAAGTAGTGAATATTCTTCTTATGGTATTTCATAATTTCGAAGGGTTTCTCTTGCTAAACCATATGGATCTCTCTATAATCCTGCTTTTCAATCCAAATGCCACCTCACCTATTAAAGTTCTCTTGATACTTCTAGTGTTTTAACTTTTGACTCTTTTAAAAACCAATCATAGTCCTAGCAATAATTTTAATACATTTTAATACTTTAAAAATGAGGCATTTTTAAAAAGAAGTTAATTTAAGTCCTAATAAAATAGGAGAAACTATAGCATAGGTAGTGAAAACCAAAGAGCTAAACATGTGTTTATGTATTTCAGAAAAAAAAAACATTAAAAAGAGAATAAGTAGAGTCAAAGAGTAATCTGAGCAGTTAAGAAAAGTTAAGACTCAAAGACTCTATAAAATGATTACCTCTTCTTACAAAGCACATTATTAGAAGTATTCCAGGTCACCTACAAGAAGAGGGAGTTATGTGCCCCTGTGGAAAAGAGGTGCCGAGGGCTTGCGGGGAGCTTCCCTGTGACAGTAGTCATCAACACACTCAATGCCCTGCACTGGGTATCTCTCCTTGATGGAGACTGAGAGCTATTCCAGGGCAGCTAATACCAAGGAATCCTGTGCAATGCAGGACAAAGAAATAAGTGAACGAAGGCCCAAATGCTCATTGTTCTTAGCATCTTAAATTAGAAAGAGTTCCTCAAATTTCAAATACTTCTGAGTTATTAAGTGACATATTTTATTCTTAAAAGTTACTTATTCAGCCATATCTGATCCAAAGTATGTTAATAGCTTTATTGGAAGTTGTATCTTTGGTTACTCTGAGTTAAAGGTTGGAAGAAGATTTCTGTGTTCAATCCCTTCTTGTAAATAAGGAGCTGCAGTTAAGTTTCTCAAACCCACATCTCTTTGAGACAGATGATGGCAAAGTAAACTGGATGAACTTCAGCCCACTTTTACTCTGTTCTGTTTGGTTCTTGGTGTCCAGAGTGTCTTTGAGTTACTTGATTCAGGTTGACATTCTCACTGAAGATTTCTTATGAGTTTCTTCTCATCTTTGAATGCAATAGTAAAACATGAAAGAAATAGTGATTATTGATTGGGATTATGTCAATAACCTCCTCATTTACACACAAATGAAAAAAGGGGCAAATTACCTATGTGATCTTAAGTTATTTAATGTAGCTAGTCCAGTAAAAGATGAGAGGAAGTGAATCAACACCTCTTCAAAATCTACAGAGGTAATCATTACAGAAAAGCTGCATCAAACATTATGTGATTGTTTTTCTCCTAATATCTTGTTTCCTAAGTTCACCATTTAGCACTGGAGCAGTATGTGGCTTGAATAGAAATGTGTCTCCTTGTCCTGGTAAAGCTCGTAGTGCAATAGCAAGGATAATGGCCTGTGATTCCAGTTTATGTTAACTCCTAAGCAAATTGTGTAGTCTATCTTTCTGTGAATTATTACCTAGAAGTTTGACATCCAAGCCCTAAGCAAATTCTGAAACTCTTTCCTATTATTGAATTATTCTTTTCCTTGAGGTTTGTCACTCAATACTATTCGACTTTCCCTATATCTCAGCATCTAATACTTTCTATAGTAGTCCATAATGTGTATTTCAAATGTTTGAGGCCCTCCTCCCCTACTGCCACACACACATACAAGCTTGACACTTGCCATAGCCCTTTGCTTTAATAAATAGCTCTCAATTCCAAGAGATGCACCTGAAAAATATAAAGAAATGTCATTTCAGTGTGCAGTCTATGTGCCTGAGTTTCACCTAACTTCCTTATTAGGAAATTTGATTCCCCAACCCCAAAACCCTCTATTCCATGAATCAAAATTGCTGGAGGTGGTGTGAAAAATATGCAATTTTTAACAGATCATTTTGAGGGACACTGAATGACATAAATATACAGTCTAAACTCTGAGTTCCCCCTCATGCCCACTTATAAAACTTAGGTGATCAGAGTGCAACCTGCATGACTCCTATAATGTGAGGCAGAAAGTTAAAGGTTGGAGAGTCCTGGTAAATAATGAAGTGTGTTGACAGCATCCTCAGGTCAACAGATTATATCAAATCTCACATTTCCTAGCAGCTTTCTGAAACCCAGTCAAACGATATTTTCACTAGGGCTCACTACCCACTCCCTCCATCAAACCCACTCCCATCCTCATCTTGTGTTAGCTATTGAAGGTGAGAGGAAGTTTTTGTTTGTTTGTTTGTTTGTTTTTTGTTTTATTTTGTGATGCTGGGGATTGAACTCAGGGCCTTGTGCATGCCAGGCAAGCACTCTACCAACTGAGTTATATCCCCAGCCCAAGAGAAAACCTTTTAACTATGTAATAAGAAGAAACCATTCCTGGCCTCCCAACACTAAACACTGGAAGCAGAGATCAGATGTGACTCATCAGCTGCTTAATCACCAGGGATTCACTCCATTGGCCTCACTTAGGTGATCAGAGTGCAACCTGCATGACTCCTATAATGTGAGGCAGAAGGTTAAAGGTTGGAGAGTCCTGGTAAATAATGAAGTGTGTTGACAGCATCCTCAGGTCAACAGATTACCCTTTTCATTTAAAAAAAAAATCACCATTCTCCTTTGAATTATAGGTCATTGAGATTATTGCTTGGGCTTGCAGTAAACCAAGTAAAAGAAAAGATAAACTCAATATGCTCTAGAGGGTAGTAGAAAATTACTAAAAGTAATGACATGATTTGAGCAGAGTAAAGAGAACAAGTTCCTGATTTTTAATAGAAACTACTCATGGCTCAAAGGATTCATTATGTAAGCTATTTATTCAATTTTAGAACACTATAGTTGAGTTTCCTAGATAATTAAATCAACTTCTTCTCTGACTTCTGCCCTCTCTTTGAAGATCCCAGGGTTCATGAAGCTCATTATATTAAAAAGCATTTCATTCCAATACTTTTATTATTTTGCCAGAAAGATCTTGCTAATTTTGAGTCAAATTCTTTGGTACCACATTAGCAAGGCCAGACTTAGAGCTACTGGATAAACCCTTTGTGTAATTGAAGACAATGATTGTGGCACATTGAGAGCTTAAGCAAATGCTTTTTGCCCCTGTGATATTTCCATGTCTCCTGTGTCCTCAATGTGTTTGTCTCTGGAAAAGCTCATGTTTACCTGTGTCTCTTATAGAATGTAGGACTTGAACTGAACAGAACATGAAGATATGGCTGGAAGGCTAGTTTACCATATAATATGTTCTGGACACTTTGTTTTTATAGTTCAAGCAATGATTCCTTTGGTTTTTGTTCCCCAATATAATATTCACATGAAACTTGGAGTCAGCTAAAACTTTTAAGTCTCTCTTCTCACCACATACCATCCTCAAACTGATATTTAGCCAAACCACCCACATTCTACACCATTTCTTTTTATTTAAAACATAAATGTAAAACTAAATACATTTATGACAAAACTTTTATCTTGTTTCAGATATTGCAGTTCACAAAATCACTGGCAAACTCTGTTCCATGTATAAAATTTCCTTCTAAGCTCAGTGTTGGCTTTAGACTTAATAGATTTAGGTTTTGTGGGGAAATAATGTTTATCATTATAGTGAACATTGATGGTAAATTTTCAACCTTAAGATATATTTATTATTAACAAAACAAATACATCAAGTTGTTATTTACTAAATCATTACTACATGTTTTAAATATATACATATATATATGACATATACATATACCATATGTTAATCTATCTCAGTTTAGAGAGCAAGTTTATGTAATCCCATTTAGGTCATTAGATCTAGACATTTGTTGAGTGCTTACAAGTAGTAGATTTAACATTTACTCAGCATTTAACAGCAATGGGTATAGGTGTTAAGCATATATTGATGAATAGAATTGCCATGATATCTGGTCTCATGGAAACATAAATTATATTCTGGTTCTGAAGAGAGATGATCAACATATATGCAAATAAATACATGTATAATTATAGTGTGCAATGAATGTGATAATGGAAAAGGAAAGAGAAAAATAGGATGGATGACTTATTTTGGTAAGGTAGTATGCAAATTTTCTTTTTAAATCAATCCCATAAAATTCTCATTGCCAATAAAAGAAATCAATACCATCACTGTCATAGTTTATAATGGCTATTTGGAATTATTCATATGTTTGCAGATTTTTGTGGCTCTTTGAGCAAGCCTCAATACACCATTATTATATAGTTTTGAGACAATGTATTTTGTCTAAAATATGGAAAAAATGATGATTGAAATTGTTCTTCTGCCTTAAATCCTATTCTGACTTTTCAGTTTTTCTGTGGGATCCTTAGGAACAAACCCATAATTCATAATTGTAACCCTTTTTGGTCAGTCATAAATTTATAACTATTGCCAAGTGATATCAATTTAGGAAACACATTACAAATGCATGAAAAGAGATCTGTGCAATTATGTGTTCATACTTACATCCCTTGATGGTAGCTATTTTACTAGGAATTTCCTATGTGAGCAGTAGCAGAGTAGCAGTATGCTCACATTTCTTAAAACCATCATTTGGCTAACCAATGCCAAGCTTGTTCTAAATCAGAGGAAAGAAAATCACATTAGCTAGCTACATAATTTTACTACTGAAAATAGTTGCACTGTGTCTGTGCTTACTCAGCTTAATTTTGCCTGATCAGTATCAGAATATGAGAAAATAATGAGTTAGATAACACCCATAAATTGGAAAGCACCCAGGAATTGGTGGGAGAGAAGTAAATCAGACTCTATGGAAGTGAGCAAACAGGATTTAAACAATGATGCCATGTTGGAGACTCTATCTGAACAATGACAGACAATTCAGGCCAGCATGGGTACGAGGGATTTCTGTAATTTCAGGAGTAGTAAATGAGGTTAAGATGTCAGTTTGTTTGTTTTTTTTTTTTCCCTTGAAGAACATTAGCTTTCATTCTTTTAACGATTTAATAAAATACATAAAGATTATTGATAAAAGAAATAAGAAATAAACTACCTTATAATCTAGTTTTATTTATCTAACTTTTTGAAATAGATTTAGTTTATTTTCTTCAAAAGGTAAGTGAGAGGACGAACATATTTGCCAGAGTAAATTCAGTTTTGAAGAAAACCTAGTGTTCTGCACAATTAGGTATAAGGTCATAAATATGGAGAAAAGAGCGATAAGATTTGAGTGCAACCCATGGAGTGTTCCCTGTTGACCAAAAATAACTACTTTTGCTTTCCCTTTAGGTTAAGAAGTTGAAGCTTCTGGTAAATATGAACTTTTTTCTTAGCAAGTTCAAAATTCAGCTGTCATCAATCATAACTCAAATTCTTCCTGTGTGGCTGGCTAGTTATCAAGCTGTGATTTCAGGGTGTCTACCAGAGCCTGCTTGTTTTTTTGCCAAGTTGACATATCTCACCAGGAACTAGGGGTCACTCCACAAAGGTGAGTTATATAATCACCCCCATGTCAGTCGTATTTTACGCCTTTTCAACAGTTCCCCAAACAAGATTTTGTTATTCTTCCTCCAGAAATTATTAATTTTAAATGAAATATTATTGATTTTTAAAAGATATTACTATAATTCTTCTTATGACATGTGTATAGATTTCTATAGTGTAGAATAGAATATTTTCATATAAATCTAAATCTAAAAGCAGCTGAAACTTAAAAATGTAATGTTAAGTGGTGAAATTTTTACTACTTGAAAATTATTACATCTTCGATTAAGAAATTGTGAAACAAATACACTCTTACACTTTATTATTTCTGTATATGGTTCCATTATTAACATTGTGTTTTCTAGACATTCAAAATTGTATTCAAGGTAATGGCATAACTCCATTTGACTTCTTTTTAAACTTTCTTTTGTTATAAAACAGGGGCAATCCAAAAGTCTTTAGATTTCTTTTAATGAGTTGCATAAAGATCTGGCCTGTTAATATATGTAGTTAATACAACTTTATGTGACATTTTAATCAATTTTCTAAATAAAATATTTGAATGTATAAATTTGTAGATTTTTAAATACTTTGAAAATGCAGAAAATAACTTCTGGTGCTTATGGACCACCCTTTAAGAAAATCAAATCTATTCCCAACAGCTGGTTATCAGAACACGTCACACCTTAAGAATTCTCAGCAAGAAAAAAATCTCACATTTTGATTACATTTCATAGGATTATTTATGAAATACCACCAGAAAGGAATGCCAGAATATTGTCCTAGCTTTTCTACTGAAATAAATCTCAAGTAATATAATCAAAACATCATGAGAAGTTATTTTATTCTTATTTTTCTATTCAACATTAATCTTCTTTAACGTCAGGACTACATAATGACCATGTGTCATGCTAAACATTAGAAATGCAAAAGAAAAACAAATACATCTGAATCCATTCTTAACACTTCATTGGTCTTCTCCCCCAAACCGCCCCCTGACGTCCACTCTCCCCCCTCCATTGGCCTTTATAAAAAGTTTTTCTCTTAGTATATTTAAGCTAAGCTTCAGTGATGAGATGGAGGTTTCAACAAAAAAAGAATCACTCACAAAAGTATATTTAAAGTGGATGGATAACAGTTTTTCCAGGTTTCTTTTTTTTTTTTTTTCCTCTTGTGAAGGACATTCCAACAGATAAGCCAGAGGAATTTAACCTTTAGCCATACCTTTACAATGATAAACTGAGCTTGTGAAACATTTGTGGACTTTAGCCTGGAAGCCAAGTTGCTAAGAGAGAATTTTGCTCCTCTGAGTTGTATGGCCTCCAAACTGCTAGTGTGCAAATGTTGGCCTTGGCTAGCAGTTGTCATGCTGAGGTTCAGTGTTAAGAACCTAAGGCTATCTTGAGGTGAATCACAATCTCCATTGACACTTAAAAAAAAAAAAAAAAAAGCTAATTGTTTTTTCCACATTTATCTATTGGAAGAGAACTTACATGGATTAAAAACAATGAAATAATGTTGAGCCTCCTCAAATACTTCTTGATCTTCATCCCCACTCCATTCCACCCACTTTCGGGAGTTTAGAACTAGGAAAACAAAATTATTTTCATTTATACTTTGAGAATACCCAACTAAAGACTTAACTCTTTATTCTTCAATGTGAGATTATGTTATATTTCAGTACCAAATTTTCTCTAAAAATTCCTCTCCTCTAAAAATTCATAAATATCCCAATTAGTCTTTCTTAATATAAAATTATGGAACCCAACTAAATCTCATCAAAGAAAAACAAAACGTAATTTTTTTATTGAAACATGTAATAAATATTTATTTTGCAGAGTTGACAGAGGCAGGATATATTTAGATAACCTTCATAGCACTACAGTTTTATTAGCTATAGTACTGAAATAGCAAGCTCACTAGAAAAATGCAGACAACTTAATCTTTACTCTTTCCTGTGATATTTCTTTTCTTTTCCTTATCCCATTCAAATATGACTTATTTGAGACAGAGTACTCAGAGTATATTAACACAGATAAATCAAATAGACCTTAATCACAATTGAAGGATGAGGAGGTTAATGGGGACAGCCAGAATTCTCAATGCAACTTTTACAGACTTTAGGTCAAAATTAATGGAAACTGGAAAATGCTGTTTAGAGGTCTGATAGGTAATAGTTCATTTGTAAACCAGTATCTTTTTCTCCTTTTTGACAGGAAAGGCTTACCTAATGGACCTGGTGGGAAAACTGAAAGATGATTCTATCCTCTGGATTCAAGGTTCATAGAAAAAAATAAAAGGAGGGGGAGAGACTGAGAATGAGTGAGGCTATGGATCATTAGCTATGTCTCAAGAAACAGGGCAGGGGTGAAACGGATAGCTAGCAAAGGGAACATTTGACTTGCTGTAAATATGGGAACCTGGAAGAAGATGGCCTTGTGATCTGTCTCTTGCCTCACCAGGTCAAGCAGGAAGGGAAACATTAAACTCTATGATATTACTAGTTAGGTAGAGGGTGTGACTTAATGTCTCCAAGCTCTGTCCAAACCCATGTGATATCTGTGGAACACTAAACTTCTGTTTGTATCCTGCATAAATGCACAGTGTCCCAAATTGTTATGTTGTATTTATTTATTGTTTTTTTATCTATTATCTTTATGTTTCATATTATTGACCTGCCAGCTCCAAGTCCACATTTTAAATAATTGTTGTAGAGTTTCTAACAGAACAGGCAAATCTGGGTCTGATAGTATATCAAAAACATCATTCTTCTTATCTTTTCTTCCACTTTATCAACCACCTGCCTATCTTTAATTTTGATGATGATGCTAAAGAGGGAACAATGTCTAATTTAGAGTCCTCCTAGCCTTTCTGATGATTTATACACCTAAGGCCAAGTTTTTCTAAGCACCATTTCCTCTGTTGTCTCTGAAATATGCAAGCCAGTGTATACCTAGAGATACAGTTAATCAGTTATAGGCATACTAGAAATTTTGGCATTTTGAGCTGTCAGTCCCTCAACTTCACTAGGATATATGCAAGTGCCTATAGTTCATTCACCCAGTAACCCAATGAAGTCCCTAAGATACCATCACTTTATATCTAGATATCAGTAACTAGGCAGAGAAGTACTTGCCAACAATTCTGAGATATTCAAAATCTGAAGGCTAAGAGAGAATGTAGGCCATTGTAACCACCTTCAGGTAAGTGCAAGGCTCCCGTCAATTCAAAAACATTGCCTTTTCCTTTTGTCCGAATATTTCTTGGCAAGTATTTTTCATATACCTATATAAGTGGCATAATCTGTATAGCCTTTGATAAGTACTTTGAAAATGCATTCCAAAATCCCACTGGCATCTGATACTTGATAAAATTTCTGTTCCATTCTATAGATTTTTAAAAAGTGTATCACGTGTACTTTGGATAATAATGTCCATCACATTCCACCATTGTTTCTAACCCCATGGCCCCTCCTTTCCCCACCCATCCCTCTGCTCTATCTAGAGTTCACCTATTCCTCCCAGGCTCCCTCTCCCTACCCCATTATGAGTCAGCATCCTTATATCAGAGAAAACATTCGACATTTGGTCTTTTGGGATTGGCTAACTTCACTTACCATTATCTTCTCCAACGCCATCCATTTACCTGCAAATGCCATGATTTTATTCTCTTTTATTGCTGAGTAATATTCCATTGTGTATATATGTGAAAAAAAGAGGAATTCATATAATGTTTGTAGCAGTGTCCTAGAAGCTATGAGAAATTACTAAGAAGCATAAGGCAAATTGAAATGAGAATGCATAACATAGTTAGATAAAAATAAACTGTATTTCAATTATAAAAAAAAATATCACTATTTTAAGTGTAACCGATGTGATTCTGCAACTTGTATTTGGGGTAAAAAATGGGAGTTCATAACCCACTTGAATCAAATGTATGGAAGATGATATATCATGAGCTTTGTAATGTTTTGAACAACCAATAAAAAAAATCAGTTGTTCTTTAACTTATCAGATGGTTTGTTATGCTCAATAAATAGTTATATTTTTATTTCACCTTAGGATCAATGCTTACAAGTATCTTATTATGAAGAGTCACATCTAATCCCATAAAGATGTTGGCTGGTTTGTTAAATATAGTATGGTCTACAAAATTGTTAATTACACTAACTTGTTAAAATGTATTTAAACAAGTAACATTCCATTTTTTCAAGATGGCATTTATTTACAAATAAGCTAGCTGATTGAAAATTTTCTGTCAAAGCAAACATAATCAGTTTTATTTAATATTTAACATAACAACATTTGTTAAAACATTTACATTCTTGACATAAAAATAAAAGTTTTTATGATTCTTAAAATAAATGAACAAAATACATACTTGCATAAATTAACTTCCAAAGCAGTGTTGTTTCCAGATTAGAAAGAAAGATTATCTTATCAAATGAAATAAAAGCATAAGCTTCATTCAAATTTGCATGGCATTATAGACTAAATGTGAATCAAAATAAACAAAATATTTGTGTTTTATAAAAAAAAAAAAAAAAGGAAAAGACTTATATGTTTTAGAACACTAGTTTCCCTACATTTTCCAGCTAAGGGCAGATGGAAATTCTGTGCTGCCTTGTCTATGCTATTTCTACACTCTTCTGGCTGACCTCTATGCCTCCATGTTTGCCCTTCTCCTCTTTCAATATGGCAGCCAGAGTGTTGTTTTGTAAAGAGTTATTTCTCATCACATTCAAAAATCTCACCTTCTTACCATGATCTGTATGGTTCTACATTAGCTCCCTTGCTAATTCACTTCCTCTCATGTTCTTCCACACTCTTCTCCAGCTGCATTATCTCTTTGCCATTCTTTCAACACATCAAGCATACTTGCTATTCCCTCTACCTACAATTATCTTCCCCCAGATATGGATCTATTCACAACTTCATATTCAGGTCTTTGCCAAATCACCTCCTAGATAGGAAGGTTTAACATTTTCATTGATGCCCTAGAAAGAACAAACTTGTATTCTGACAATGCTCTATTTCTTTCAAAACACTATCACTATCTGACATTACACTGTATTTGTTTGTAATATTTCTTGGTCCTGTGAGACCAAGAAACTTGTTTTCCACGGATGAGAATACTGAAAGAATAGCCACTCAGTAAATATATATTGAATAAATAAATATCATTTTAGACTTTTTCATAAATAAAATACATGGCATTTATATGATATTATCTTGTTACTTAAATTTTCAAGCAGGTATGTTATTGGTAGTCATATGGTCATCATGTCTGTTCCTTACCAATTAGTTTTCTATGTTGCAAGTAGCTGACAGTTTTACAGAACTCAGACCATTCTGGTCTTTGGGATTAACTTAATAAATAATTGAAGAAGTTGATTTACACATAGATTTTTCCATGACCAGGAAATCTAGTTATGTCATTTGTTACAAAAATCACAAATCAGAGGTCACATTTGACACTTACTGTTACAATACCACCAAGAGAGTTTTTGGGAAAGATCATTTGAGTTTGACTTGACAATAAATTACCTGATATGTCTTGTTGACATATTTGCTTCTTGTTTTTCTTCAGTTAGTATATTAAGATTTTCTATATGACACAGAATCAGTCTATCTCCAAAGTCTTTGTTCTATATAATGTTCTATATATAAAACAAAGACTTTGGAGATAGACTGATTCTGAATTAGGGCATTGAATTTAACACTTATGGGTTGTATAATTCCATATTCAATGTTAGTCTCAGTTTTCTCAGAATCAAATATCCACATTGCAAAGTTGGTTGGTAGATAGTTACTGAATTAATAATTTTCAGAGGATGCAGCCTAGTACATGATACATGGTAGGTATCGGACAATGGTTTTTCACTTCCATTCCACTCACTCACCCCATCTATGCTTTAACCCAAACCTTTTTGAGAAAGTAAAAGCAGTCTCCCCTGGATGTTTCCAGATAATCTAGAAAATTTAGTGCATTTTTTAATAATACAAGTCATCTATTCCTCAATCCACTAAATCCTTTGCTTTAATATACATGCTTTTGTAGAGTAATAAAATTAAACAATAAATAGGAATCTATTTTTTATGCTCATTTTCACAAATACATCATTTTTTGTGGCTTTAAAGTTGTCATATGATGTTAGAGTAAGATTTGATATATTGGACACACTTGGTGACCTCAACCAACCAAAATACAATTCTGATGAGCATATCCTGGCTAGGCCCTTGCTCTACTTACACTGCTAGTACCCTAAATCCATGTACATACCATTCCATCACATCTTTCTAAGAAATTCAAGGGATTATATTTAATTACAGGGAACATAAATTATCAGTGTTGCTCTTAATATGTTGAGTTTTTGTCAGATATTTTTGGATTGATTACTTTGTCTATGGATTTGAATATCTGCAAACTTGATCTGCTTTATACAAATAAAGGTCTTTATATATTATTCAGTTTTTTTATTCTGCAAGAATATGTGCTCACAGAAAATTAAAATTGAAAAAGATTGTATTTCATGTAACAGCAAGATGTTATAACAATTATGTTAGACTATTCTCTGTTTGCATTATTTGGAATCAACCTAAATACACAGAAAATTGAGCATGATAGATATTTTTGCCTTTTTTGTAAAAGACAATACCTATTCAAATTTAAATATTAGCCCTTTCATTTTAAGTACTTGGTAGACACATATAGATATGATTACTTAGTTACTTCATTCAGTAAAAAAAATGGATTAGATAGATTCTTATAATGAGTAAATAGTAGAAGGGGTTTTATTATGCTCATTTAGAATTTTTTTTTAAAGTGAGGTCAAAATATTTAAATAATTATCCAAAGTTAAGTTTCCTCAGCCACCAGAACTCTTTCTGAAACTAATGGTTTTTATCTAGAAACAAACTTGAGAGTAAGACATAAAGTAATAAGGAAAAATACAAGACTGTCAGAGACAAATTTCTGATTGTAAGTATATGAGACTAGGGGAAAAGAGGACTGTTATTGCAAAGTAGATATATAGCTCTATTTATCTACCTACCTATCTATCTATCATCTATCTCAGCACTGATTAGACTGATGATTGACTTTAGCTCTGATGCATACAACTGAGAGTTGACAGTTTTGCTTTGAATTGGTAAGTCATGCTGTATACTCTGTTTTCAATTTTTTAATCAGTCAGTTTATGACATAAATAATATGAAAAATATTTCAACTGTACACCATAAGAATAAAGACAAAAATAAATATGCACAAATACTCCTCAAAATTGTTAATTTCTTTCTTGCAGGGATACAGATTAGCAATTCTGAAATTACTGTACTAGGGTTGAACAAATCAGTTAATTGCTTTTGGAGAGCCAGACTTTCCACAGACAGATGAAAAAGTCCCAATAAACCAGGAAGAAAGTCTAGAATTAATTGGAGTCAGGGAAATAGTTCAGACTATGTTTATTTAAAATTATATACAGATATGGAAATAAATATTGATATATATATATATATATATATATATATATATATATATATATATTCGTATATATGTATATTAACTCTACCTGTGAACAGGGTTAGAAATACTACCATCCTAGAAGCACATCTACACCCAGATGTTGACTGGAGAAAGTTTGATTTCAAGGTTGAAGGAGGATAAAAGATGTGCAGGGAGCATCTTGGAGAGTCAGAAATTAATGAACACCTAACAGAAGAAAGAAAAAATAAATAAATAAAAGAAGAGTGGAGTTATATCAGAAAAAACATATATGCCCACCTGAAAGGGCTTCCAATGGCCATAGGTGGTATTATTTGAACAACAAAGTAAATAACCACAGTATTGAATTATTATAACAAAAAGAGTAAAATAAAAATTCATGAGACAGTATTGACATAAATGAATGGAAGACAAAGGACAAATCTTCCTCCTAGAGGAGGAGCTTAATTCTCATCCTCTTGAGTGTGGGCTGAACTTCCAAAAAAGAAAAAAGAAAAGACAAAAAACAAAAATGATAACTTCACAATGGAGAAATTTTGCAGATTCTAGGTGAGCACAGTGAACATCATCATTGATAAGACATGTTGATCTCATGTACCCCCAATATAATACAATGAGAATGACACATTACCTCTTTTTCTTTTACCAAACTAAAAATTTCAGTTTAGTCATGAAATTGATCAGGAAAACTTAAATTGTGAGAAATTCTATACAACCTCTGACCATTATTCATCAAAACTGCCAAGATTATTAAAAAAACATTGAACAAACTATCACAGTTCCTAGGGCCCCAAAGATATGAAGACTAAATATAGAGTATACTATCTTGCTTTGGATTAAATGCTACATAGATAAAGGAATATAGAGAAATTCTAACATTTGAGTAATGTCTATAGTTTGGTTAACAGTATTGTACAATGTTAAATTCTTAGTTTGGAGAGATGTACTATGATTACATAAAATGTTAACATTAGGGAAAGCTGGATGAAAGACAGATGACAATATCTTCACAATTTTTCTATAAATATCAAATCATCTCAAAGTATAATAGTAAAATTATCTAGGTTTTTTTCTTGTTTATGTCTGCCTAAATGATGCATGGTACTAATCAACAGGTTTTTCATAATCTCTATCAATAGAAGATTGTATTCTTATAATGCAGAATTTTATATCCCACTTTAATAAAAACATAGTCTCACATATTTTGAGTGTAACCTAATATTGGCTTATGGAAATGGCGAAAAGTAAGATACTTTTGTGACCTGAATACTAGGTAGACATAGGATCTATACTAATTCAAATATAAATATTTTAAACTCCCCTGAGGCATCTACCAAACAGAACATCACACTGAGAGGAACTCAGTGGGAAAACATGTGACATAAAAGCCAGATACATAACTGCCTGGGTCCCTTACATGATTAAGATTACACTACTGGTGTGACTCTACACCAGGTACAGCCAGAGGAATGAGAAGTTGTGCTCCATTTGGGCACAATGTGTCAAAACGCATTTTACTGTCATGTATAACTAATTAGAACATATTTTAAAAAATAGAAGGGAGGCCAGTAGAATAGAAGAAGGGGATCACAGGGGAGGGAGTGGAGAGAAGGGGGAGGTACTGAGATACTAGGGAATGAAAATCGATCAAATTATATTGCTTTTTGTGTGCATGTATGAATATATTATTAAAAATCCCACTGTTATAATTATAATGCACCCATAAAAAGGAAAACAAATAAATAGATTTCATCCTAAATTTAAATCTAAAAAAATAAAGATTCATTGAGAATTTCTTAAACTCCAGGTACTCTGCAAGGCAGTGTGGAGGGCACTGAATGAAGTGGACACTGTTCCTACTGTTCCCACCTTGAAGTAGTTTACTGTTAAATAGGATGACCATGAAAACACTCTTCCCCTTAGTCTCTGAAGCCAAAATATATCTTTTTATGACTCTCACACACTCACACTTCACCTTCTATGCTTTTATCAAGAGCACAAAATCTATCTAATTACTTTTCTACCAGAACTAGAAACATGAGCTATCTGCTTTTTCATTAGGTCTTTTAGGGCACAGAGTCTAAATTCTTTCATCCATTTCCCCAAAATACTGCAAAAAAGTATCCATTCATGTCCATCCAGCTAATTTCAGTTAAAAGGCTGCTTCCACTGCTGCTTCCAATAGTATGGGGAAGCAAACAAATGCTATAGAAAGAAAGAACTGGATGTTGAAAATTAGCTTTTACTTTCAGGGGAAAGATCAATAAGATGAGGAATTAATGGCAAGTACACTGTTTCTTTACTAAATAAGGTTTTATCTCAACAACATAATTTTTTTTCTCAGAAAAAAATTTTGGTAGCAATCAGACATACACAACAATTTTGGTAGTAATTAAACATGCACAGTAATCTACATGCTGATTCTAAAGTATGTAGACAGTGCTGCCATTGCTAATTGTATATACCACTGTAGGTGTCCACAGGGATTATCTAGAAGAAAATAACAAAAGCAATGCCAACTAAAATTCCACACTTCGTCTTCTTAAAGGTCAAGAATGCATAACAATATTTCAGTATAATAAACAAAAAATAATTACTGTACTTTTAATTAGTATTTATAATAAGTATCAAAGAGTTTATTCTGGAATTATCAGAAGAAAAAAATAATCTCACTCATAAAATATTTCATCATTTTGTGAATTAATTGTGAATTAGATCGACCTTATAATTGCCAGTAATAGAAGTGTGGATCAGAATTCTTACATTTAAGATCAAGTTTTAAACAGGGTAAGGGAGTAGAATTTATCATAATACCATTTGAACATCTTGTACCTACCTGGTCTTCAGAGTCTCTATTCTATTCTCCACATCTCTTTCTCTAATCATGGGTACCAATGGCATCAAACTTTAATTTGAACTTGGTACTGCCATTTGCCAGTGTTTTTTTTTCCCTTGGAGAAGTATTTAATCTCTGTCTCTTCCCCTATGTGCCTCAGTTTGTTAATACAAGAAACAAGATAAAAATAACAATGCCTATTTCAAACCCACCATCAAATCATTTTCCTTAGATATTGTTAACATGTGAGAAATGAAAAAGTTTTTCCCAAAATAGTTTATTAAGAAATGAAAACCACAATAATACCTACCTACCAGTTAATTTAATCAGAAACATGAAATATATACTTTGTAAAAAGATTTGATGAAGGTCTTTGGCTCTAGAATGTTCAAGAGCTATTATGTATTGCTAGGCCAATGCCCAATAGATGGAAGATGGCTTTCACACAGCTATCTGGATCACAGTGACCTCGAGACAACCTTGAGTGCCTGTGGAATACAAGGTGCTCCTGTGTCCTCTGCAAACAAATAAAGAAAGGGAAACCAGAAAATAGAAACATAAAATAGATATTTTTTTCTTGTTCTTACCTCTGGCCAAGTATTATAAAACCAGAAATCAAAAGATACTGAGAAAGAGTATCTTTGTATCTTGGCCTTTTGTTCTGTTTTGCTTTCCTCCTATGATTACTGGTTCTGATCCTTAATTTCTTCCATTAAAAGGATCTATTAGATTATCTTATTTCTAATCTCAGGTGCATGGACAAACCTTATATTTATATTTCTTGACCCTTAGGTTGAAGTACTCTCAGGAACTAGCAGAGTTAAAAGAATATTTCTAGATGAAAAGAGAAAAAAAAGAGGATACCTTAGTTGTTGAAAGATAGCTAGCTTCTTAATTCAAATGTTCTATAGGATTTGACAGGCCTAGGATTTGAAGGGAAACTTGTAAAATTAGCCAAACTTACTGGCACCTATGATGACAAGGTAATTTTCTACTAACTTGTATTTTACTTCATTCTCATGACAGTATGATGCACAGATATTTATTTATTTCAGATTAAAAAAAAACCTAAAACAGTTAAATTTTTTAAAATCACACAATAGAGAGAGAGCCAGAACTTGAAAATCAGATAGCCTAATGAGCCTAAGATCTTAAACTCTACTCTTACTTATTCTATTTTTAAAGATGACTGAATTGGAAGATTAGGATCTAAAACAAAACTCAAGAATTAAAAAAAAAAACACACACACACTTTAAAATGAATGCCATCATTGATATTTTTAATAAAGTCTTATATAAGAATTGGAACATATCCTACATGAATATATTCACTAATATAGTAAGGGATATAATTAGGAATCATTATTACATTTTCCTACAAGATTTTAAGATTAAAAGTGAAATTTTATTTGTGAAGAGATTAATTAAGGACTTTTATTCTCTTATTAAAAAATAACTATAGAATATCTTTCTGGTCTTTGAGAACAAACATATTAGCTAAATGAAATCTCAGAGAAAATTGAATAAATCCGAACAAGATTGCTACATGTTTCAACTTAAGATTAACACTGAGTAAAAAGAGTAAAGACTTAGGGAGAAAAATAAAACTGCAATACCACTAAGTATAATTTATGTCAGTGTAAAATTCTGGATTAAAGTTTAGAAATATTTTGACATGGTAAAGCATATCAACAGATCAAAGTATTTAAAAATTTAAAACCTTATAAGAGTTGTAATACATAGCATAATGTGATAAAACCCAATAATATTCACTACTAGGACACAACTGTTTAAAAATTAAGAGTGGAAAGATATCTTACCATGGTAAAAGTATATATAAAACTAATAATCTGCATCCTTACTAACAGTGAAAATTCTTGGCATGAGATGAAGCACTTGAGATTGCATTAACATTTGGATCAACAATAAAAGGCCTGTCATGCCCAGAGGATATGAAGCGAATTAGTCATGTGATGCTTGGTGTAGATGTATAAGATTCAACATAAATGTGCTAGTCATAGGACTATGGAGACATACATGAATTCATTCACAAAAATCAGAAAAGAAATTTTTATAATTAATAAAATAACTTAATAAGGCAGCTGGCTCTGAACTATACAAATATCAATAGCTTTCTTCTCTATCAGCAATAACCAATAAGATCCATTTCACACTGGCAATCATAATCTTAAATTTTATTAGATGCAGGTAGGGAGAAAACTATACAACTTTATTATAAGAAATAGAAAACTTTAATAGTTATAGAAATATGCTAAGTTCCTAGAAAATAATGGTGAATATTCTGAAAATATCATTAGCTTTAGGTTTAATAGGAGTCCAGTAAAAATTCCAGTGGGATTATTTTTGGAACTTGATGAAATAATTCTAAAGTTCATATGCCACAACAGTGGACAAAATGTTCTAAACATTTTAAAGAGATAATTAGCCAGGAGAACCAGCCTATAAACAGCAAAAGACACTGGAAAGCCATTTTGCCTTTTATGTTTGTTCTGCTTTTCATATTTAATAATAATTCACACAATAATTATGTTTTTTTTATAAAAATATCACATATCAATGAAAGCCAAACTTATGTATATGTGTTAAAATAAAGTAACCAAAGACCCAACACATAGAAAATGAATACTTTAGGCATTATTGACTCATACAGATTATAAAGATGTGGCATTTACAGATTTATAATAGGACCATTATACATCTGTAAATGGCTGGTTTTGCTGCTGCCACCGTTCAGGTACCAGTCATCTCTCCCCTGATTATTGAAGCAGTGTTCTAATGATCAACTCAATTTCTCCAGTGCATGGTTCACATAGCTGAAAAGGTTATCTACACAAAAATTAATTAAATCATGTTTCTTCCAGATTTAACAACCATGGCTGGTTTCCTATTAGGGACTTGGCTTACAAATATTTGTCAGCATGGCCCACTGCACCCCTTCAACCTCACTCCCTAACGTCTGCTTAAGTTTTACCCAGAATGTTCCAACCTCATTCTTTTAGTTATGACATGGTCACTGTCTTTGCACATGAGTTTTCTTCTGCCTAGAATGCTGTTACAGTATCCTATTCAATCGCACTCCAATATATCAGGCCCTAATTTGAAGGCCAAAATTTTTGATATTTCATGGATATTTGATATTTTGATATTTTTGATATTTCATGAAAGCAAGTTCCTGGTGGTGACTGCACAGCCAGTACCTAAACTGGTGCCACTGATATATAGACACTCCATAAACATCTGTTACATAAATGAATAAATGAGGATCTACTACACATTGTATTATAATTACTTGCATATTTTCTTTGATCCTATTTGAGTGCAAGAATGTGTTTTAGGGAAATTCGGTTTGCTTGTTTGTTATAAGTTTATCTTCAGTGCCTAAACACCTAGGGCATAACAAATGTTTGTTTAATAAATAAATAAATAAATATCATAATATGATGCTACAGTAAGGAACACAAGAATTACTTAACTAGCACACTAGTATATAGTATTTACTTACTAAGAGAACCAGTGAGTGTCTGTGTGTGTGTGTGTGTTATAACTAATTGGTGTTTATCTCAACTGCAGGTAATTGTGTTTAGATATTTTCATAGTCGGCATTCTTTTTACATTTTTTTCTTATATGAAAATGACAATTTTTACTCTTCAGAAGCCATTTCATACCATAATGTGATGTCCTGAGCACTGCTTTTATCTTTTGGGTATCCATCTGATATATTGGGACCTTCTGGAGAACAGTCTTTTCTAAGGGTCCTTTAATGAGACAGAGTCTTGATCGGCAGAACTAATTTGGATATTCTAAGATATTAAATTGGATATTATATTGGCAGGTACTTAGCATTATACATGACAACCGAGCAAAGTTTTCTGAATAAACAAAAAATGTAAATAAAAAAGTTGGAAAAAATCCTTAAAATATTCTTTTATGAACAGTGCCATTTAACATATCTGTAAAAAGTAGACAGCCTAATTACAAATCCCGCATCCTTCCTTATAACTTTACTAAACTGAAAAAGCAACAGGATTGCTTCCTAATTGTATCGATGCCTGAAAGCAATAAGATTGTCTATCTTTAAAAAGGAATCCATAATTAATGATTATGGATCCTTAATTGAGACTTTTCAAGGAAGTCCCAACTACTTTTCCATATTTACAGGATCTATGTAGCTAATTGCTCTCTAATACAAACCTGTTTTCCAAGTAGCACACTGTTCCTTAAATAAGTAGCTTTGGAAATTCAGACTTTTAAAAATTATTTTAAAGAGAGGCACCACCATAACTTGATTTGAATTTGTGGTTCAGTTTGCTTATATTGAAGTATATAGAAAGCAAATAAACCTAGAAAACTTAGCGTGGCATCCAGATAAAAATAAAATAAGGTAGACATTTTGGTGTCTGCTTTCCTTTATCTCAGTTTAATATGGAATCTCACTTGATACTTCCCTGAGCAAAGACTTAGCCTTTGAAATGTCCCCAAATCATTACCATTATGGCATAGCATTTTCTTACCTAAAGTCTAAATCCTATTGTCTATAAAATACAAGAAGAAAAAATAAAGAACTTCTGAAAATAGTTCGTCTAAGAAATGAGAGTAGAATGTAAAATGTTATTCAGAAAACCCCTTTGAGGATACTAATACTTACTTTTTAAAATGTTATTTATCAGCCTATTGCTTTTACTTTACTTTTTTATTTCTTGTTTTTGTTAGTTTTAAAATATTCTTCTTATGAACGTGCTTTAAACAAAGCACTTGGTCTTATCATTTCAGTTGGACAAACACATTTTACTGCCTTTTTTTTAGTCATATTATTGGATTTCACATGAACCACAGACATCTGTGGCTCCAGAAAATGCTTATGCTATGGGCAATTTTGCTGAAGGCAACAGCTGCTTTTAAAAGTGCAAAATGGCAAAGAAATTATTGACTAGTTCATATGTGGCTAATGACAAATTATACTTCATTACTAATCTCTGTAAGAAAATGAGAAGTGCTATGTCTCTTATCTACTGAAATTATGAAATGCCATCCCCACCCTTCTCTGGTATCTTTATCTGTCTTCTGTTTTTGCTGCCATAAAAAATTGTTCAAATATTGAATATGTTTTGTATAGGGGAGAAGCAAAAGTTACTAGTAGCTCTTCATACCAGAATCTCTGGTGCCCAGTTAGAAAATTACATCTGTTAATGATCAATGGAGCAACTTCTACTAACAATTCCTCAATTGCCAACAATTCCTCAAAATATGGTGTTTCCTTTGCATCACATCCCTATTAATTAGAACACAACAGCAAAACTCCTTAATTGAGTTGTCTGCCTGGAATGAGTTAAAGTGTGAACTGTTCAAATTTACCTTGATGCTGCATTTCTTGATTTTTCCTTAACATCACAACAACTGAGAGTGAAATTGGTGAACACAAGGATAATGCAATATTTGCATTAATGTATCACAATGATTTATAATGTTGACAAAGGGTCCAGAAACAAAAGAGCAGGTGAAGGAATTCAGAATTGAGTTTATATTGCAGAGCATTCTGCTTCTAGGAATGGGTTATATATTCAGGACTTTCCTGGTCTGGGACCTAATGTTCTGTCACTTCTGTTACCAAAGTTCCAAGAAAAAGTTTGGAATTGCTTCAACTAGAGCCTACACACATCAGTGCAGTGGCCACCAACCCTTATAGCACTGTTGAACTGTGACGAATCAGCATGTTTACAAACCCAGTTAAGAGCTATGTCAAAACCACCAGCTGGTGCAACAGATTTGCATCTGAACTCAAACTGATACAAAAATCAGATTTAGGGCTGGGGATGTGACTCAAGTGGTAGCGTGCTCACCTGGCATGTGCGCGGCCCTGGGTTCGATCCTCAGCACCACGTACAAATAAAGATGTTGTATCCGCTGAAAACTAAAAAATAAATATTAAGAAAAAAAGTTCTCTCTCTCTCTCTCTCTCTCTCTCTCTCTCTCTCTCTCTCTCTCTCTCTCTTTCTCTCTCTCTCTAAAAAAAAAAATCAGATTTAATTCCTTATGAAGGAGCTTTTAAGATGATGGCACACTCTAAAGTCTCTAGGGAAAAAGGACCAAGATTCTGCTTCTAAAATAGGTGACATACACTGATATTTGTTAACAGTCATATGCCAGCAACTTGAATTTCACAAATAACTTGGTAAGAAAACTGAGTATTGCTGAGAAGAGGCTTTGGCTACTGAGCAGAGTTTCTTTCCCTTTGCACTTGATGCATGTTGAAAATAGACATAGAAAGCCCTTGGTTGAATAAACTTGGTATATTTCAGATTATTAGTCTCATGTGTGACTTCTGGGTGCATTTTTGAGGATAGCATCCATCTTAAAGGCATTTTAAAATTAGGGCTTTCTCATGAATGTGGTAAAATGGAATTTATAACAAGGTCACTAATGGAATGTATTTGCATGACTCATTTATCCTTTTATAGGCTGTACATGGCCAGACACAGGGGTGTTATCTACAGTGTTTCTAAAATTATCTTTCTGAGACTTTCATCCAACTTTAAGAAACTTTAGAAAAAGAGCAAAATAAATATACTTCTTCTGAGTGACTTTAAAACAGGTAAATGATTTTTAAAACAAAGAATAATTTTTGGAACAAAGAAAATATTTTGGGGACCAGGTGCAAGAATCTGACAAGAACTTATGGTGGCAATCAGAAAAATAGGATGAAATGGAATTTAAATGAATATTTTAAAATTATAAACACTCAAAACATTCTCTTTTTTATTGGTTGTTCAAAACATTACATAACTCATGACATATCATCTTTCATACATTTGATTCAAGTGGGTTATGAACTCCCATTTTTACCCCAAATACAAGTTGCAGAATCACATCTCTATGTATTAGAAAAATATAAAGACATAATTAGTATGTAGTCTGTGTTTTAATGGAACGTATAACTGCAATACAACAAAATTAAATAAACCGACTAAAACGTTGCTTCAATTTTAAGAAAGAAACAATTTGAGCTGGCAGCGGGTCCTTATAATGGAGCAAATTTTCTTCCCTCCCACTTAGTAAGTGACAAGAAAAGCCTTCAGCCAAACATATAAACTTTCTATGGGCTATTTGAACATTTTATGTGGTCTTAAAGAATTCATAATTTTAAATTTTCAATGAACAAAAACAGCCTGTTGGTGTTGTAAATCATTCGGTGTAACATCATTCTCTCTCTGCACTCTGCTGTTTCATTTGCAGCTGGACATCCAGTCACCACCAACACTGACTGTACCTGCTGTCATTTGCACGGAGAGAATTCATTCATTGAACAAATTATGCAAGTGCCCAGGCAAACTGCTCATTCTCTTTATCCAACAGGACTTATTTTATTTTCCTCACAGTATGACAGTTCTGTTGCTTTCTGATGAAATGAAACTTGAGGTAGAAAACCTCATAGAAAATCAAAAGAAATGAATTTTACTTCAAAATGAGCTGGGCATATGCCCTCAGGGGTTTGGGAAACCTGTAAATAGGGACACTGGGGCGTCCAGTTAGTTCTTCAGGACTCCTAGAGGTTCTCACAGATCTGAACAGCCCTTCCTTCAGAGGTCACAGGAGCTCTTTGAGTCTCACCTATACAGCAAGCAGCATACCAGAGCCATTGGGGTATGTTTCTTGACAACAATAACTGAACACAAGACAATGAGGATAAGGATAGGTAAAGCTACAAAATGGAGAGTGAGAAAGGCATAACTGGTCCCTACCTGCAGGCCCTCCTTCTCTGTAGAGCCAATATCAATCTCCAAATGTTCATAGCATAGACTTTGCCATCAGCATTTCTGGGATCCAACACCTATGTTACTTTTTTTTCCAGGAGGGAGAACTTTGGTTCCCTGTCCCCAGGAGGACAGTAGAAACATAGTCTGCTTTTCAGTCTGTATCTGAAACATGCTGGAAATATTTTTGAAAGAGTTGGTTAAAGTATAAGTTAAATATTTATTTCTTCAATTTTTATCTCTATCTTATAATAAAGCAGTTGTTAGATTGTATTATTTTAGCTCCTCACAGAAATGCCTTGTAAAAATTACTCTTCAATGTTAATGCCCTCAGCTTTACTAAACGTGAAATTAAAAACTTGAACATTTCATTGTCTGCTCATTGGCCCTTTTGTAAAAATTCCTATGATAAATTCCTCCTCAGATTCCATCAGGAGAAGTTTTTTCATCAGATGGATTTTAATATTAATTTTATGGGTAGGAAGAAACTGTATGAATTCGTTGTCTCTTTTGGAACTGTCTGTCAAACTTACTTTGTAGCTACAGGAACTAAGCCATTTTAGATTCCAGTTATAATGAAGCTAGTTCTCTCTCCCTCTCCCTTTCCAAAATGTTACTTATATACTGGAGATCTATAGATTACTGTTCAGAATTTCCTAGAAGGCCTTTGAAAGACACTGATTCCTAAGCCACAACCCAGAGCTGATACAGTAGCTCTTGAAAGGGACATAGGAATGGGCACTTTCAAGCAATTCTCACCATCATTATGCACTCTTGAGTTCAAAACTGTATTTTAAACAGTTCTCATTGGTCTTTTAATGGAGTTGAGGGACTCAGATCTTATTTTTCTTTTTGAATTGAATAAAGTGACTGACATGAGATAGTCAAACACCATGTTCTCGGTTTTTGTCACAAGGTAGGATGATGAGGTAGCTCATGACCAGACAGAATTAATAAACATATAAAACCTTCTACTGTGGAAATGTATAGAATCCATTCACAAGTATGTTGCTTATCACTAAGGTCACATTAAGTAAAAGGAAAAAAAAAACATAGAGAAACCAAGAAATTTTGCAATAAAACCTACAAAGCTTTTTGCAAAAAGAATTTAAAATTCAAAGTTTGGAAAGCAGTATGGAGATTTCTTGGAAAGCTGGGAATGGAACCACCATTTGACCCAGCTATTCCCCTTCTCGGTCTATTCCCTAAAGACCTAAAAAGAGCATGCTACAGGGACACTGCTACATCGATGTTCATAGCAGCACAATTCACAATAGCAAGACTGTGGAAGCAACCTAGATGCCCTTCAATAGTTCAATAGACGAATGGATAAAAAAAAATGTGGCATTTATACACAATGGAGTATTACTCTGCATTAAAAAATGACAAAATCATAGAATTTGGAGGGAAATGGATGGCATTAGAGCAGATTATGCTAAGTGAAGCTAGCCAAGCCCTAAAAAACAAATGCCAAATGTCTTCTTTGATATAAGGAGAGTAACTAAGAAGAGACTAGGGAAGAAGAGCACGAGAAGAAGACTAACATTAAACAAGGATGAGAGGTGGGAGGGAAAGGGAGAGAGAAGGGAAATTGCATGGAAATGGAAGGAGACCCACAGGGTTATACAAAATTACATACAAGAGGAAGTGAGGGGAAAGGGAAAAATAATACAAGGGGGAGGAATGAATTACAGTAGAGGGGGTAGAGAGAGAAGAGGGGAGGGGAGGGGAGGGGGGATAGTAGAGGATTGGAAAGGCAGCAGAATACAAGAGACTTGAGTATGTCAATATGTAAATCAATGGAAGTGTAACTGATGTGAATCTGCAATCTGTATATGGGGTAAAAATGGGAGTTCATAACCCACTTGAATCAAAGTGTGAAATATGATATATCAAGAACTATGTAATGTTTTGAACAACCAACAATAAAAGAAAAAGAAGAAAAGAAAATAGGTCGGCATGCATAGTTAAAAAAAAAAAAATTCAGAGTTCTAGTTTCCTGGTACTTAATTACTGGATCCCAAATTCATTGTAGGTATTATTTCCTTCTTTCTTTCTCTTATACTTTTTTTCATGTGAAAGATTTTGTTTGGGTTGAAACTAATTGCCTGCCAGGGTTTGATTACTAGATATTTTCCTAGCTTGCCTCTGCAAATGGTTTTCACAGATATGAAAACCAGCATACAGCTGCTTTACAGTGAACGTCATTGATGGAAATCTTAGACCTCTCTATGATGCATTTGGGGTTTTTTCCTAGCACAACTGCTGATTCTGTCTAGTGTAGACACACTCTAAAAGTACAAAGAATTAGCATATAATTCAGTCTACACAAGCAAATGTTAATCAAAACATTGCTTTAAATAAATGATGCATATTTTGTAACATGCTCAAAATTAATAAAACTAAATTTATTTTAAAGCTATGTGAGTACAATCTCATATGTTCTTCATCAAATTAACCTTTTCTTTTTGAAGAGTTTCATACAGAAAAATATCTCACTTTTCCATAAAGAAGTATATGAAAACAAATGACACTAGCTTGTGGCCACAAACTTGCCAAAGTTTGAAAATGTGTAAAAAAATAAAGAGGTGGCAGTAAATGTTTTCAAATCTCTATTTAGACTCATGAAAAATATGAGTCCAACTTCCTTTGGCTATAACAAACTAAAGTAACCAAAATGGTAAAAACATAATAATAATTATAATTTTTAAAAACTCGGATGAGGTAAAAACTAGGGAGGTTCAGAACTATAGTGCACAAAATTCAAGAAATATTTACTTTATAGAGTACAAGTGGACCCAACAAGCAAGCAAGAAATTTTCTTTCTTAAGAAAGCAAAACAACTTTACAAGAAAACAGCAAGAGTATAGAAGAAGCTCAATTATACTTCCCACTTTTAAGAAGCAAAGGTTGGAGAGCCCTGGGAGAGAGAAAAATTCCTAGCACTGGTATATATCAGAATCAGCTGAGTAAGGAAGACCCCAAGCAACTTCAGCTATACCTAGAGGAAAGCCAGCTCCCTGCTGGTTTGGTAATGGATTTTATGGTTGAATGAAGCCATTTCCTAAAACAGAAAGAGCTAAAACCTATAATCAGAGAAAGCTTAGAAAATAACAATAATGAAAAATGTTTTTCTTAAAAATGTTGAGATTCAGCCAATATTACTCTCTAAAAAGAAATGGTAACTTTCACTACCTCCATGGTTAAACAGGAAGGAATAAAAATAAATTAACTAAATGTCTAACCCAATAATTAGGATTAGAACAAGAAAATAAACCCAGGATAAACAAGAGAAATAAATAAAATAAAGGTTAATATTTGAGTTTCCACTCTTCAGTTTCTTTGTATAAATTAATTTAATCCTCCATACCATCCAATGAAATCGCTACTATTAATAGAACTGTTTTAAAGATGAGGAAACTGAGTTTCAAGGAGATTACATGAAATTAAAATAAGTGATTAGTAAAAGCAATGATTACTTATTAAAAAAATGCACAGAGAAAAACATTATGTATGTTCATCGTTAGGGCTGTAAAAGGTGATGGGAAAACTGAAATAAGAATACTCACAAAGTTTAAAAGCATACTATGTTTAGCTCTCTTACTGTTAAAAATACCAAAGAAATTGGTGAACTTTCTGGTACAATGTAGATCATCAACTTTGGATCAAGAAATATAGTAAGTCTGAATATCAAAGGGTTGAAAATACTGTTGGTTAATTCCTCAAAATAAAGGAATAGGTCTAGATTGTCTTTAGAATGAGAGGGTGAAGAATGAATTCCTACATATTAAAAATTTATTGAGTCTTTCTATAAGTAGCTTCACTTCAACCCTCTGCTGCCCCCTCAATTTTCTTTCAAATTTTAAGGAAAAAGTCTCTTCCAGGCTACAATTTTTACTTGTCCAAATCTAGATATATGTTGAATTACTCTTTATTCAGGGACTAACTTAAATTGTAATGAAGAAATTGCAGAAATAACTGAACAATACACCAAATAGTGGGTAGGCTAAATGTCACCACTTTTCTAGAATGCCTTTACAAAATGGAAGGTAACTTGAATGGAGAACAGTAAAGCAAAGCTTGCTAAACTGACCTGAGGTAACTGGCAGAGGTGAAAGAGCTGCCCTGCCTGGAACAGGGTATGACATCACAGTCAACAGGGGCAGCAGAGGACTTCAGGCAAAAATGAAGCTATTTAGGGTGACTTAGTGAAAAATTCAAAACATGTACAAATTAATTCCTCTACCTACCCAGTCTTATTCCATTCCCATTACCTTTACTCACTGAAGACCTAGGAGACAAGAATTAAGCTAAAACTGAAGTTTCTTAAAGAAAGAATGAGTGAAGGAGAGAGAAAAAGGTTGTGTGTGTGTGTGTGTGTGTGTGTGTGTGTGTGCATACACACGTGTGTTTTCTGGGGAGAAGGATAGGAGAGATGTTTTTGCCCTAAAGTCCCCTTTGTTCTAGCACTTGGGCATCATCCAGTTTAATGGAGCAAGCCTGTCTGCCCACACTGAAGCAGTTAGTGTCAGTTGACAACCCACCTAGGTATACTAGGCTCCCAGGTAGTCTGTCTATGGCTTTACTTCTAAGGCAAGAATGGAAAATCCATAAGCACCAGATATTAGAAGAAAGTCACCAGCATGATAGTGAAAACCGAGATACACTAACTGAAAAATTATAGCACAAGAAAGAATAGAAATAGAAAGGGAAAAAAAAAACAATAAACTATTCTCAAAATCATGTTCTGACAGATACCCTACACTGAACATGGAAAATGCTATTGGTGTACATAATTAAAATATGGACAGTAGATTTTACAAAATTAATTAATGATAAATTTACTGAAGTTGACAACTATACTCTGATTATGTAAGAGACTCTATCCCCCCATTCTTACATATATGCTAAAGGACAGAGATGGCAAAATATTTGGGGGTAAGGAGTTTTTAACTTGCTGTCAAATGTCATGTAAGGTTGTGTGTGTGTGTCTGTGTGTTTATGTATGTGTAACAAAGCCAAGAATAAATGGTAACCATAGGCAACTTGGAGTAGATGGTCTATGAACATCCTTTGTATTCTTTGTATTTTATTCTTGCAACTTTTCTGCAACTTTGAATTTTTTATCACAAATTAAATTTTAAAGTTTTGAAAACTTTATTTTCTATGCACGTTTTTCAGAAAGACATTAAAGGAGGTGCTCCCCCAACTTAAGAAAGTAAGCTAAGAAAAAATGAAGACATGGGATCCAAGACACTGAGGATGTATCCCAGGAGAGAAGCAAAAGAAATAAATGTCCAGATGTAGAGGGAGAAAGGTATAAACTGGATCAGGTCAGAATCCTCAGGTAAAGAATCTTCTTAAAAAGCAGAAACTCAGATAATGCTTTGTATATCTGAATCTAATCAAAGAAAATTTATAAAACACTTGGATAATTGGGTTTTTAATTAGTAAGGATAAAGAAAGCTAAGTAAATGAAAAATCCTGGCCTCATTAATAACCACACAACTAAAAAGTGCTTTGAAAAGGATAAGTAATCTTAATTTTATACATGGTTCTGCTAAGAAAAAGTGTTTATATAGAAAATGGAGTAAGTGAATATTAATCTGATAATTCTAGGAACCCAGAGGGCACATATCATGTAACTTGAGAAAGGGGGATGGGAAGGAGTTCACCGATATTTAACTTTTCTGGAAAATCAAAATGGAAAAACAAACAAAACAAAACACCATGCAAAAACAAAGGCAAGTATGTTATTTTAAATGAGACGTAAATAACAAAAAATTCAGAGTAGTGAATCAAAAGCAACAGTTTCCAAAACTCAAAATGAGGAAGGAGGTAGGGGTGACCTGCTTGCTTACATAAAGAACATCTTAAAACCAATTGACTCAAAAATTTGAGCATGTATAACTTTAATAAAAATAAAAATAAAGTTAGAGCTTTTAAGATGCCAGACTAGAGGAAGTCTTTCTCCTGGCTTCTCCATGACATGAAACCAAGAAAGCAGATAGGCAGCTTCTCAGCAAGATGAATGAACAAAAATAGCGGGGGTTGCAGGGTGGGGGGTTCTTCACTAGAATATAAAGCTGGAAATTCAGAGCAGACTGGGGACTCAGGAACTTAAATATAATAAAATAAGGAAGAAATCTCCAGTGGCACCAGAGATTTCCAGAGCAGTCCCTTCTGCAAGCAAAGTGAAGGGATAAAGGAATTAAAGGAACTCAGATTTTTAGGAGGCCTGAGGTTTATGGATCCTTCAGAAATCAAGGGCATAGCCCCAAAAAACTAAAAGGTGTGTTGCACAATAACCTTTTGTTCAAAAGAAGCCACAATTTCTCCAGGTGGCATGTGAAAGACAAAGAAAGGAACCATTTTACAGCTGCAGCATTGGGGCCAGCACCTGAGGGAGCTGATGGCTGGCAAACCTGAGTTTGGCCTGAAATACAGACCCAGTAAACACACACTGCACAACATAGAATGTGCTTAAGTGACCAGGAGAAAATCAATGTGGAGAGAGGTTTACACAAGGGACAACTGGTTGTGGAAACCCACCTGGCTCTATCCCTCCCCCTCCAACCTGGCTGCTTGCAGGACCATCTGGCTGGGAATTTGGAAAGGTAGGTGCAGGATAAACTGAATTTGGAGACTGAACCCTAGACCAGGAACTGTGGGAGCTGAAGGTGACATAGGGGAATAATAATTAGCTCCTCTACCACACAAGTGGAACCCAGGGGAGATTTTGGGGGTATAGTCTTCCTGCATGGACCAGCAATTACTAGACCCTCAAGAAGCCCTGATTTAAAATCTCCAGACCAATTGATATTGAGCAAAGAGCCTAGAGCCCATCTAAGCCTGAACTCTGCCTCCAGGAATTCCACATATGAAATTACATCTCCCACTCCAGCAATTCAGAAGGTGAAGCATAATGTTCCAGACAATACCACCCAAAGCTGCTGAGAAGAGAAGCTGACAAACTTTTGAACTCCTACAGAAAGAATTCTTTAACATTTCATTGGGTTTTTTTTTTTTTGCTTGCTTTTTTTCTTGTGTTTTTTCTCTTTTCTTTTTCTTTTCTGCTTAATTGTGACCTTAATGGTACATGGACATTTATACATAATCATAGTAGTTTTTTTTCCTTTTTTCTAGCATTTTTAAGGAAGTTATTTTTCATGGATCAGGTTGTTGAAGACTAGGATGTTAGATTAGTATGTTTTTGTTTTATTTTCTATTATTTTATTTTTGTTTTTAATTTTTTAAATTTTAAAATTTTATATGTATGTATATTTTTTCTCTTACCTATTCTCTTTCTCTCTTTTCTTCTACTAACAAAAAGACTCTATTGTTATTTCACTGTTTCTTTAATTGTTTACTCCTGTCTTCTCCACCTGTCCCTCATAATCATTTATTCTGTATCATTTTGTTGTCTGTCTATCCACCATTTGGAATTATAAAAACTTTTGCAAACTTGCTGTTTTTATTGTAGACAATAATTGATCATATAATTTCTGTTTATTGAGATAATTAACATTGTAGACATCATAGTAGGAACTATTTGGTTCAATGTTATATACGGTTTCCATTGGTTGTTGTTATTGTTTGTCTCCACTTAAACAGTGAAGTATTGGAAACCTTCAGGGAGACTGTAAGTCCACACAGTAGTAACTCTACTGCTTCAGATCCATGTTGTTAGATGGGCAAACACTCAAACAACATGAAAAATCAAGGAAACAAATCACCCTAAACAAACCAGGATGCTCTATTAACAATCCATCAACACCACAGTGGAAGAAATGTAAGAGAAAGAGTTTAGAATGTACAAAGTTAAACTAGCATGTGAGGAAAAAGATGTTATAAAGAATAAAATCAAAGAGAAAATACAGGAAGTGAAAGATCACTTCAATAAAGAGAGATTCTGAATAAAAAAAGCAGAAATCCTTAAAATAAAGGACTCAATAAATCAAATTAAAAATGTAACTGAAAGTACCACCAACAGTCTAGATCACTTGAAAGACAGATTTAGGCAATTAAGAAAAATTACATAATCTTAAAAATAAAGTTATCCATGGAGAAAAGATGTTAAGAAACCATGAACAGACTTCTAGATATATGGGATAACCTGAGAAGACCAAAGTAAAGATACATTGAGATAGATAAAGGCTCAGCAATACAAGTAAAAGAAATGCACAACTTTTTCAATGAAATAATATCAGAAAACTTTATGAACCTAATAAATAATATGGAAAATCAAAAACAGGAGTCTTACAGGATCCCAAATATACAAAATTACAGTAGATTCACACCAAGGAACATTATTATAAAAATAAATGACATACAGAATGAGGATACAATTGCAAAGGCTTCCAGAGAAAAATGACAAGTAACATTTAGAGGCAAACCAATCTGGATCTCCACTGATCTCTTAACCCAGACCCTCAAAGCAAGAAAGTCTTGGAATAATAACCAAGCTCCGAAAGAAAATGGATGCCAGCCAAGAATATTATATACAGAAAAATTAAGTTTCAGATGTAATGATGAAATTAAAAAAATTCCATCATAAATAATAATTAAAAGAATTCACAACCATAAAGCCTTCACTACAAAACATTCTCAATAAGATATTTCATGAGGAAGAAATGAAACATTAATGTGAAAAGCAGCAAAGGGGGAAACTAAATTAAAAGAAGAGTGAATCAATAGAGAAATTAATTTGAATTTAAAACCAGAAATAAGTTAAAATGACAGAATAAAAGAATTGTATTTTAATAACATTGAATGTAAATGGCCTAAACTCATCAATCAAAGAACATAATCTGGCAGATTGGATTAAAAACACAAGACCCAAGAATATGCTATTTCCAAGAGACTTACTTCACGGACAAAGACATCCACAGACTGAAGGTAAAAGGATGGGTAAAAATTTATCATTCACATGAGTCTTATAAACAAGCAGTGTTTCTAGTCTCATATCAGATAAAGGGGAATTCAAGCCAACATTAAGCAGAAGGGATAAAGGTCATTTCATATTGCATAAGGGAATTATATATACATCAACAAGACATAGCAATCAAAACTATTTTATTTATTTTTTTTAATTGTGGATGAATATGATGCCTTTATTTATTTATTCATTTTTATGTGGTGCTGAGGATTGAACCTAGTGCCCCACACATGCTAGTCAAACACTCTACAAATGAGCTACAACCCCAGACCAACAATTATAAATATTTATGCCCCAAACAATGAAGCATCTATGTACATCAATCAAACCATTCTCAAATTCAAGAAGAAAGTAGACCACAGCACCATAATATGTGGTGACCTTAACATACCTCTCTCACCACTGAATAGTTTCTCCAAACAAAAACTAAATAAAGAAGTTATAGAACTAAAAAATACAAATAATAATTTAGACTTAACAGACATACATAGAATATTTCATCCATCAAGTACTGAATACATTTTTTTTTTCTCAGCAGCACATGAATCCTTCTCTAAAATGTCTTAGGCCACAAAGCAACTCTCATTAAATTCAAAAAAGTAGAGATAATACCTTTCATCCTATTATAATGGAATAAAATTAGAAATCAATGATAAAATAAAAAATAGAAGTTACAGGGCAAGTGTTATGGCTCAGTGGCAGAGCCCTCACCTAACACATGTGAGACACTAGGTTTAATCCTTAGCACCACATACAAAAAAAAAAAAAAAGTAAAATAAAGACATGATGTCCATCTACAACTACAAAAAAAATTTAAATAGAAGTTATTCTAACACCTGGAGAATAAATAATACACTATTGAGTATGAATGGATAGCAGAAGAAATGAAGGATAAATTTAAAAATACTTAGAGGTAAATGAGAATAGTGATACAACATATCCTCTGGGACACTGGGAAGGCAGTGATGAGAGGTGAGTTCATTCAATTGAGCTCATTCATTAAAAGAATACAAAGTCAACAAATAAATAATATAGTATTACATCTCAAAGCCCTAGGAAAAAAAGAACAAATCAACAAAAAAAGCAATAGAAGACAGGAAGTAATTAAAATCAGAGATGAAATCAATGAAATTGAAACAAACAAACAAACAAAACAATCAAAAACCCAACAAAACAAAAATTAGGTTCTTTGAAAAAATAAATAAAATTGATAAACTCTTATACAGGATAACAAAGAAAAAGAGAGAGGAAACTCAAATTACTAAAATTTGCTATGAAAAAGGAAATGGCACAAAGGACATTACTATAATGCAGGCAACAATCAGAGCCTATTTTGAAAATTTATATTCTAATAAAATAGAAAATATTAAAGACATCAACAAATTTATGGAGACATAAAAGCTACTCAGATTAAATCAGGAGGACATAGAAAATTTAAACAGATCAATTTCAAACAATGAAATTAAAAACACCATCAAAAGCATATCAAGAAAGAAAAGCCCAGGAGCAGTTGGATTCTCAGCTGAGTTCTACCAGATGTTCAAAGAAGAATCAACATCAATCCTCCCAAAAAAATTCCAGGAAGGAGAAAATGCTTCCAAATTTATTTTAAGAAGCTAGTATCCCTGATACCCAAACCAGACAAAGTGCATCAAGGAGCGGAAGTTTCAGACCAATATCCCTGATGAATATAGATCCAAAAATTCTTAACAGAATAATGGCAAATCAGATACAAAAACATATTAAAAAGATAATGCACATGACCAAGTGGGATTCATCCCAGGGACTCAAGGTTGGATCAACATTCAGAAATCAATATGCATAATTCCTCACATCAATAGCCTTAAACACAGGAATAATGTGATTATCTCAAACTGATAAAAAACATTTGATAAAATATAGCATGCATTCATGTTCAAAACAGTAGAAAAACTAGGGATATTAGGAACATGCCTCAACATTGTAAAACCTATATAAGCTAAACCCCAGACCAACATTATTCTAAATGGAGAAAATGTGAAAGAATACCTTCTAAAAACTGGAACAGAACAAGGATGCATTCATCACTTCTCTTCAAGATAGTCCCAGTAACTCTAGGCAGAAAAATACAAAGAAAGAAATTAAAGGGATACAAATTGGAAAAGAACTCAAACTATTCATATTTGCTGATGACATGATTCTACATTTAGAAGACCCAAAAAACTCTACCAGAAAACTTGTAGAACTAATAAATAAATGCAACAAAGTAGCAGGATATAAAATTACCCCCCCCCAAAAAAAACAATCAATTGTATTCCTATACACCAGCAATGAATTCACTAAAAGAGAAATTGGGGGAAATATCCCATTCACAATAGTCTGAAAGAAAATAAAATACTCGGGAATCAATCTAACAAAAGAGGCAAAAGACCTCTACACTGAAAAGTACAGAACAATAAAGAAAGAAATTAAAGAAGACCCTAGAAGATGGAATATCCTCATGCTCTTGGATAGGCAGATTAATATTGTGAAAATGGCCATACTATCAAAAGCACTATACAGATTCAAGGCAATTCCTCTTAAAGTTTTGATGATGTTCTTCACAGAAATAGAAAAAATCATGAAATTTATTTGGAAAAATAAGAGATCCAGAATAGCCAAAACAATCCTCAGCAAGAAAAGTGAAGCAGGAGATTAGTGCTCTCTCTGATATGTGTGTGGCAAAAATTTGCTCCTAAAATGTAGGCTCTCTGTTCACCTCATTGATTGTTCTTTTGTTGAGAAGAAGCTTTTTAGTTTGAGTCTTTCCCATTTATTAAGTCTTGATTTTATTCTTGCACTTTAGGAGTCTTGTTAAGGAAGTCAGGGCCTAATCTGCCATGATGAAGATTTAGGCCTACTTTTTTCTCTAGTAGATGCAGGGTCTCTGGTCTAATTCCTAGGTCTTTGATTTTCATTTTGTTGCATATGAATCTCCAGTTCTTCCAACACCATTTGTTGAAGAGGCTATCTTTTATCCCCTATATTTTTGGCACCTTTGCCTAGTATGAGATAAATTTATGTAGCTTTGTCTCTATGTCTTATATTCTGAACCATTGGTCTACATGTGTATTTTGGTGTCAATATCATGCCATTTTGATTACTATGGCTTTGTAGTATAGTTTAAGGTCTGGTATTGTGATGCCTCCTGCTTTACTTTTCTTGCTAAGGATTCCTTTGGCTATTCTTAATATCTTATTTTTCCAAATAAATTGCATGATAGCATTTTCTGCTTCTATAAGGAATTACATTGGGATTTTAATTGGAATAGCATTGAATCTATATAGGCCCAGGATATATAAAGAACTCAAAAAACTTAACACTAAAAACACAAATAACCCAATCAATAAATGGGCTAAGGAGCTGAACAGACACTTCTCAGAAGAAGATATACATTTGATCTTTGATCAACAAATATATGAAAAAAAATGTTCAGCATCTCTAGTAATTAGGGAAATTCAAATCAAATCTACTCTAAGATTTTGTCTCATACCAGTCAAAATGGCAGCTATCGAGAACATACACAAAAATAATGTTGGCGAGGATGTGGGGGGAAAGGCACACTCATACATTGCTGGTGGGACTGCAAATTGGTGCAACCAATCTGGAAAGGAGTACAGAGATTCCTCAGAAAACTTGGAATGGAACTATGATTTGACCAAGCTATCCCACTCCTCAGTCTATACCCAAAGCACTTAAAATCAGCATGCTATAGAAAAATAGCCACATCAATGTTCAGAGCAGCTCAATTCACAAAAGCTAAACTGTGGAAGCAATCTAGTTGCCCTTCAATAGATGAATAGATGAAGAAACTGTGGTATATATACACGATGGAATATTATGTAGCATTAAAAGAGAATGAAATCATGGCATTTTTAAATAAATGGATGTAGTTGGCAAATAGCATGCTAAGTGAAGTAAGCCAATCCCCCCTCAAAAAAAAAAAAAAATCAAAAGTGAAATGTTCTCTCTGATAGGGAGTTGGTGATCCATAATGGGGAAGGGAGAGGCATGGGGAAATGGAGGAACTTTGGGCAAAGGGGATGGATGAGAGGGAGTATGTATGGGGGAAGAAAAATGGTGGAATGAGATGAACATTATCCCCCTTGGAAAATATATGACTGCACATATGTTGTGATGCTATATCGTGTACAACCATAGAAATGTAAAGTTGTGCTGCAATTGTGTACAATGAATCCAAATGCATTCTGCTGTCATATATACCTGATTAAAATAAATTAATTACTTAAAAAAAAGTGAAGCAGGAGGCATCACAGTACCAGACCTTAAATAATACTACAGAGCCATGGTGACAAAAACAACATGGTATTGGTACCAAAACAGAAATGAAGACCAATGGTATAGAATAGAAGCACAGAGAAAAATCCACATAAACACAGTTATCTCAGAATATTACAAAGGCACCAAATAAAAAGGCACCATAAACATAGATTGGAAAAAAGATAGTCTCTTCAGCAAATGGTGCTGGGAAAACTGAAAATCATATGCAGCAGAATGAAATTAAACCCTTATCTCTTGCCCTGCACAAAACTCAACTTGAAGTGGATCAAGAACCTAGGCATTATAACAGAGACCTCATGCCTCAGCCCAAATCTCCACCAGGTTGGCTTAAGAACTGAATTCCTCAATAAAAGTCTTAAAGCTCAAGAAGTAGAATTAAGAATCAATAAATGTGATGGTATCAAATGAAAAAGTATCTTCTCACCAAAGAACACAATCAAGAACATGTTGAGAGAGCCTACAGAATGGGAGAAAATTTTTGCCACCAGCACCTCAGGGAGGGCATTAATCACTGTGATATATAAAGAACTAAAAAAAAAAAAAAAAACTTAACACCAAAAAAACAAATAACCCAATTAATAAATGGGCATAGAAGCTGAACAGACACTTCTCAAAAGAAGAAATATGAATGCTCATCAAATATATTAAAAAATGTTCAACATAACTAATAATTAAAGAAATGCAAATCAAAGCTACACTGAGATTTCGTCTCACTTCAGTCAAAATGTCAATCATCAAGAATACAGGCATCAATAAATGCTGGAGAGGATGCTGGGGAAAAGGCACACTCACACATTGCTGGTGAAACTACAAATTAATGCAACCAATCTGAGAAGTAGTATGGAGATTCCTCTGAACATTTCAATGGAAGCACCATTTGACCCAGTTATCCCTCTCCTCAGTATATACCCAAAAGACTCAAAATCAGCATACTATAATGACATAGCCACATCAATGTTTCTAGCAGCTCAAGTCACATAGCTAAGCTGTGGAACTAACATAGATGCCCTTAAATAAATGAATAGATTTTTTAAAATGTGGTACTTACACATAATGAAATATTACTCAGCTGTAAAGAAAAATAAAATTATGGCATTTGCTGGTAAATGGATGGAACTAAAAGCTATCATGCTAAATGAAATAATCTAATCCCCCAATCCAAAGGCTGAATGTTTTCTTTGATATGCGGATGCTGACTCAAAACAGGTAGGGGGCAGTGAGGATTGGAAGTTTACCAGATTGTGGTAGAGGGAATGAGGAGAAGGTAGTGATGAAAATGGGACAGACAGTAGAATGAATGAGTCATAACTTTCCTATGTTCATATATGAATACACGACAAGTATAACTCCACATCATGTACAACCACAAGAATGGGAAGTTATACTCTGTGTGTATATATAATGTTTCAAAACTATACTGTTATGTATAACTAAAAAGAACAAATAAAAAAATTTAAAAAGGAAAAACAAGTAGAGACTGACATGTAAAGGGAGTGGGGATAGGAAACATAGGATGGTTTAGAAAGAGAGAAGAAATAACAAAACCAAACAGTAATGCTAGACAGAGGTGAAATCTAGCGGGGGAGATTATGTGAATGTTCTTCCTGCTCTTCTTGTTCTTGCAGCTTTCAGGAGTTAATTTGGGACAATAGATGCTGTCTCTCGTCAATGGAACAAGAAACAGGTTTCAGTTCATAGTTTTAAAATGTATATATGCTCTGGAACAGAAGAAGTACTAAGTACCCTGGAAAGGGGGGTTGCAGGGAGATAGGTGGTCTTATATAGGGCAAAATCTAAAACAAGCCAACAGACTAAGTAACACACACACACACACACACACAAAAAAAAAAAAAAAAAAAACATTAACAAATACGAGAGAAACTTGTAGAAACACTGAAACAGAAATGGATTAAAAAGACCATCTCTTGAGGCCAAGATTCAGGATGAGGGATAGAAAAAGATATAGTTGGATTTTATTAATAACCTTTCTTTACAATTTAAATTTGTGTCTGTGCATATGTATTACTTTGATAAAAATCCAATTTTAAAAAACCTATTTTAAAAGCATTAAATAAGATGGGAAGTTTGGCAATCCATTTGAAGCTAGAATAACCCTGATATGAATAAAGAGAATAATATTTAAATTACAAGCCAATAGGCTCATGAATATAGATGAGACAATTCCAAATAAAATAGAGTAATGGTAAATTGGGCTCAAAATAGAATTTTTAAAATTAACATAGTGTGACCAGGCATTGTTTCTTCCCAAAATGAATTGCTGAGTTAATATTTGAGAAAACATTAACACAATTTATCATATAAAGAAATCAAAAGAAAAATCAGCAGACAAGTTTTCAAAATGGCATTTGATAATATTAAATAACCTTCTTAAAAAAAAAAGACCTCTCTTAGGATAACAGAATAAGTTGATTTTCCCCTTGCTCCAAATAGTTGTGTGCCCCTACATTTGTTCAACAAGTGAAATGGAGTGTGGTACCACCCTGAGATGGTAAAGATTCAACAATGAACAGGTTGGATTCTCTTTTAACTTCAGGAAAGGATCTGCTAGTGAAAAAAGGCAAATAAAAAACAAATGGTTGTGCTAAATGTAAAATAGACTGAGTGTAGAAAGCATGAGATTTTTATTTTGATGAACTGGTAAGGTCCTGATTTGCAGAAGCAGTTATGTTCCAGGAGGGACTGTGCCAGGTGATAATCAGGATACAAGCAATTCAGGCAAAGGAACAATAGTGTGGGCTCTTTGGGAAGGAGAAAGAGGAAGAGTGGAGTAAACAAGCATGAGGAGGAAGCCAGGCGATCATGTGTGGTCTTGCAGGCTGCAATCAGGACTCCCAGGATCAACTGCTGCATTGCCAGATGGCAGGATCTTTGGCTCTGCCTGTCTTCATTCTCTTGCTTACCCAGGACAGTTTACCTATATTTCAGATAAATACATAACACATTTGTGCATGTGTCTGCTTTCTTTCTGCTCCAGTTGTTTCCCACTTGTTTTCCTCCTGACTGTACCTAAGGTACTCATTCCAAGGCTTAAACACCTGTGCTGTCCTCCTGCTCTTGCCACACTGTTCCACCAGAGCCCTGCTGTGCTGGCCAACATTGCTGACAGTCCCGCCTGCCTCCCTCACAGCTCACCTCTCTCTGAACCCTGCTTTGCCAGCAGCAGTCCTGTTTCCAAGAGCCCTTATAAAGCTTGCTGCCTTCCCTCATTGGCTTCCTCAACTTAAAAGATTTGCAGGCAATAGTTTCACTATATGGAAAGCCCAAGAAAATTTCTTATATGGCTGCAGCAAGGTCAGCAATGTGGATAATTTAAAAATTCAATGTTCAAAATCAATAAGTTTTCTTATGATAATAACAAACCATTCAAAAACATAAATACTACAAAAGATGTACAAATAAAAAAAACTTAAAAATAAATAGAGAGGAAATATACATTCAATAATCTACATATTTTAGCAACAGCAAATAGAAGATTATAATGAAAAAAGAAGGTGCACAATTTTTCTGGATAAAGGAGGCAAAAGCTCAAAAATCATTTAGAAAATGATTAAGTTTAAATTTAATTTGAAAGCAAAAAGGCAATGTGGGAAAATACTCATTAAGAAGTTGCTAAATCCAAACTTGTACAAAATCTATGTATATATACACATACATAGTATCAATATGTGTATATATACACAAAAACATATACACATATGCAACTTATAACTATACCTAAGTAGGTTGAACATCCCTATTTAAAAAATCTGAAATGCAAAATGCTTTAAAATTTTGAGTGCCAAAGACTCTCTGATGCCACAGAAGAAAATTCTATAATATGAAACTTAAGTTTCATGCACAAAATTACTTAAAATGTTATATAAATTATCTTTAGGCTATATGCACAAAGTATAAATGAAAGAAGTAAATTTTGTGTTTTGAATTGGGTCCCATCCCTCATGGTGTCTTATTGTATATATGCCAATATTCCAAAACCTGAAGAAATCCAAAATCTGAAATGTTTATAGTCCTAAGCATTCAGGCTATCCCACCTGTATCATGCTAGTTTAGTAATTAGTTAGTCAATAATTTAAACTCTGTAACTTCAAATGAATATGTCAACAGATCAGTGAAATGAAATACAAAACCCAGGAGAGGAACCGATCATATAAATCTTGTTCAGAATTATTTCCTATTTGGAAGGCAGAAAAAATTAATAAATTAGAATGTTGGTTGGATTCTCTGAGAAGTAGACGTTAAGATGGAGTTTGATATGTCAAGAGCTTTGTAATGTTTTGAACAACCAATAAAAAAAAAAAAGATGGAGTTTGGAGTACAAATATTTATTGGGGAATAACACTTGGAAAGGAAAAAGTAGGAAGCAGGATTGAGCTGTCATACGTGAGTTCAGGCTGGACCAAAGTCTCTACACATCAGAGCGAAGCAAGAGAGCAGGGGTCACTCAATAGAGGAGTTTCCCAGAGAATGGAAAAAGCCAGGCACTTAGATAACTGCCATGTGCATTACTGGTCAGGAGGCATCCCAAGAAGAATGTGACCTTGGCTTGAGAGCTGAGTAGACTCTGGAAGAGCACATAGCTCAAACTGAGGCTGACCTTGCTCCAGTTGAGTCCTCTCCTGCTAAGAGCCACAGCCAAGTAATATGATGCATGGCATTTTTGGTTGAAAGGTGATGCCAGTTAGCCATTGAGATGATATGATTATGTTAAGATTTACATTCATATGGATATTGGACTCCTGCTGTTCACCTTGGCCTGCTATGGGACTCCTGGAGAGTTCCCATTGGTTGGGGAAGTGCAGTAGGATGGAATTCCGGGGGAGGAACTTCCTCTGGGGTTCCTGGATCCACAATCTTCCCCGGGCGCATAGGGGGCATTGGCGGCAGTTTCAAAAAATAAAGTTTGTTCCTGCTTGAGTGGCTCCTGATTTTGTGCCCAGCCAGACTGCGGCACTCTCCTGAAAGAGGATGCTAATGGTGTGTCTTCATTCTATTGCAACTATTGAAAAAAATTTACATTTTTAATCCACTTCATAGAGTAAAATCAATTGCAAAAAGATTGGAGCATTGAATGTAGAAGACAAAACAGTGAAAGAAACAATAATTTTTATAAAATATATAACCTTGAGTTGGGAAAAGATGTAATACGAAGAGCAGAAGTAAAAAAGGAAAATAATAGCTCAATTACACAAAACTCTCAAACACTGTATATCTTAAAACAGCACAAAGCAAATTTAAAAGCAAAATGTAGGTTTAACAAACTGAGTGAAACAAATATTAAAGATAATGGTCATTATTTTGTATAAGATGTTGTTACAACTAAATAAGACAAAGATAAATACTCCAATAAAAACAGCTAAAGACATGAATATGCTGCTAAAATTATAAATAGGGAAAAATGTAAATATTATCACAACAGAAAAATGAAAATTATAATAAGACATCTTTTCCCTACCACATTGGCTAAATGATTCCCAGAATTGGCAAAGATGGCAACATGAAGATTTACAACTATTCTTTAGAAATCAGTTTTTCAGTGGTAATGTACCCAAACTAAAACCCCACCTTATGCTTGTGAAGATAATCATGCAAATAGTTTTCTGAGTGAGAAATGACAACATATTATCAATTAAACAATATTTAAAATAAAAATAATTATAAAAATGTATAGTAGTACATAATGTGTAGTTTAAAAACACTTCCTAGGGTCGTATGTAGCTTAGAAAATAACTGAGGTTGGTTTAGAATGCCTGGGTTTAAGCAGTTCTCCCCCTTTAGGCTCCTGAGAGTAGCTGGGACTACAGGTGTGTGCCACTGTGCCTGGCTTAGGTTTGACATTTAAACCATGAGGACTGAGATCTAATGGCCCCAGAGGACTGTGCCTAACTGAGCAACAGATTTAAGTCTCAGATTCTCCCTATAGTCTCAGAATGGCTGAAGAGGGTCTACAGGAATTAACTGAGGGGAAATAAAACATAAAATGTCATTCTTCTATGGGAAGAATTGGTGCTGACATAAAGGGGAAAATAAGGGGCAGCCTGGTGAGCTGAGGTGGGGGTTTGGCCTTCAGTCTGGGTGCAGCTGTTAGGGTCTGTAAACAAGTCAAGATGGCACCTGGCATTGTGCCAGAGGGAGTGGTTTGTGAAGTAATGTCATTAAGTGTGGAGATTCCTTATTGGTTAACTGATATATTAGTTTATGCTAATTAAGATAAGCTATGTGGAATGTATAAATACCTCTGTTGTCCTACAATAAACAGCTCCCACTCCTGCTGTATCAATGTACACAAGTTGTTCGTCACCCCCCGGTTATTTTGCTGCAGCCGGACTTCAGCATGCAGCTTTTTCTTGGAGCACATCTCTGGAATCTTCCCATTCCTCAGTTACAGCCTAACATTCTTCCCTCTCTCTTTCTGTTGTTCTCTTTCCACCAATCATCCTTCATATCATTGCTAAAAAGAATCTCTGATTTCTCCAAAGAAACTTTCTCACCTCTGGCCTCTTTGTATCTCTCTGGATGTATGTTTTAGCCATAAAGAATTGTTGATATTGGCTTTAAAGTTCCAGAAACTCACTCTTTCATGATTTTGCTCATGCTATTTGTTCCCAGAAGTTTAGTTTTCAACTAAACTAAACTATTACATTCCTATGTTTCCTTCAAAATTTAGGTCCTACATTAGAGTCTTTCTAGTCCTTTTCTATGAGTTTTTGATAACATTTTGAGTGTGCATTGACAATTAATAATATACTTGTTTAACCTGTTCAATTTCAGCTATATTCTTGTAATCAAGAAAAAGTATTTAAATAGCACATGTAAGTGAACTACCTGTCTTTTCAGAATGAGTGTTAACCCCACAACAATAATGACATGGAAGAATTGAATCTGCTATTAGTGAATTTCAAATCCTATGTGTCCTTCACCAGAGGACATTCTGCACTGCTGTGACACTACTTCTAAAATGGACATAATTCATCAAACCTGGTGAACTATGTGAACCAACTACTTTCTTTTATGCTCAACTTAACAAACAACATTCTAAATGCTTGACGTAAAGCTGACTAATTTAGATTCATTGAAAAAAGATATGTAAATCTCCAAACTGAGACGTTAGTTAGGGATTGTTACAGATAATTTTAAAGATATAAATTTGTTTGCTTTCTGTGACTTTTCTTTACCAACCTTATAGTTTTGCCCCCCCCATGTAATTTTATTTTTTTATTTATATACTTACAAGCTCATTGACAAAAGTGCCTAGTGTATACCCAGTGTTCAATAAATGAATCAACAAATCGTGTGGCTTATGATCTCAAGGATGAGCTTTCTGCTTAAAAACAGCCTCCTTGGGGCTGAGGTTGTGGCTTAGTGGTAGAATACTCGCCTAGCACGTGCGAGGCACTGGGTTCGATCCTCAGCACCACATAATTAAAGATATTGTGTCCAATTACAACTTAAAAATATATTTTTTTAAAAAAACAGTCTCTTTATATGACAAGTGTATATGTCAGCATGGGAAATAATGCCAAGCAGTGCTCTTTAGAGAGCTTGCAAAGCTTACAATAGATTTGCCTCGGAAATGGTCATGATAAGTTTACCAGGTCATGGTGAAAACATTTAGAATTTGTGAGGGTTTGAGCCCTCCCTGAACCAAATCAGACCAAATAACCATTTATGTTTTCCTGGACTTAGATCAAGCTTTACAGAAAATATGTCTGCTTTGTTCTATTAAACTGCTTATGGATGATAACAATGACCTTTCAAAGTATTTAACCTATCACTTACAGAAAAGTTCATTTTCAACTATACTGATAGCTCTGTATGCACAGCAGTATAAGAATTTAGCAATTTCCCAAGGAAGGAGCTGAAATTTTCATTTATTTTAAGTCCTAGTTTTAGGTACATTATAGTAAATCCACCTGGGGTCTTTAAGATGTGTGATAAATTGCATTTAAAATATACACACATATCACAGATTGAGGGTTTTTAGTGCTAGGAAAAGAAAGAGATCATGAAACTAGGTTGAACCAAAATTATACAATTCACAAGGAAATATGAGATAAATCATACTATATATATATCTATCTCTCTCTCTCTCTCTATATATATACCTATATATATATATAGTAATATTTATTTATCTATTATTTATTTATTTCCCATCTATTATGAGGGGTTAATTAATATATTTGTATATTACAACTTTTAATAAATGCTTAGAACATGAAGTAGCATATCATAACTGACCAAATATGTTGCTGATGTTATTAACATTGTGAAAACTATGTTCTAACCTGTAAATACAAACAAGACTGAAAGTTTTATTGTTTTCTCTTCTCCTTTTTGAACTTTTGTCAATAAAATAGTCATTTATTTTCTGTATGACAAAATATATTTTCACATTTGAGGCTCTTAATATCAAGCCACATACAAGTCTTTATGATGTGTATCATTTATTATAAAGGAAAGAGTTTGCATCTCCTAAAAGTTCCAGTTCTCTGTCTCCTTAAACTTCATTAGAACACTTATGCCTCACTATGTCACTGTTCTGTCAAAATTGTCTCTCGAGAAAATATAAAGTAGGGCTGGGGGAGTGGCTTAGTGGTTGAGTGCCCCCTCTGAATTCAATCCCTGGTACCTAAATAAATAAATAATAAAATAAAACATGATTTTGCAATGATCTCCCCTCCTCCCCAAGTCAAGAAGCATATATTTTTTTTTCCAGTCAAGGATGAGCTTATTTGTCTTTGTACCAATTCATTCATAGTACCACATTGTAAGCTCAATAAGCCTTTACAAAGCCTGCACAAAAATTAAAAACCAACTATTTAAAGGCAATGGAAAGCTCCCCAAAGCAGACAGACCAGGAAAAAAATTTAAAGAAACTGCTATTGTAATAGATAGAAACTCTGAATTTTTAATTTATTTTGTCAAAGATACTACCCATGGAAAATTGCAATCTTATTATCCCAGGATTCAGACAAAAATAGGGCAAAGAAAACACAAAGTCTAAACACAAAGAAATATTTGATAAACTAGACTTCATTAGAAAAGGTATATAACATAATTCAACAGGGAAATGCAAGTTAAAATATGATGAGATACTACTACATACTCCCTAGAGTGCCAAAAGAAAAGACTTTCGAAACCAAATGTTGCCAAGGATTTGGACAAATTGGAAATCATATGCTTTTGTTGAGAATGCAAAAATGTAATGCTACTTTAGAAAACAATTTGAGCACTTTTGATAAACTTAAATATAAATTCATTATATGTCCCAATAATCATACTATAGATTTACCTAGAAGATAAGTATATAGGTTTATGAAAAACAATGTCCATAGTAACTGTCTTCATACTATTTAAAAATGACAGAAAAAGTCCATCCAGAGATCAATAGATAAATATCCATTAGACTGAATGCTATTCAGCAACAAAAAGAAAAAAAACTGATAAATGCAATATGAATGGATTTCATTCAATACCATGCTGAGAAAAAGAAGCCACACATAAAAGAATACATACTGTATTATTTCATTTTTATGGGGTATTCAAAATGCAAACCACTGTATACAGAGAGAAAGTAGAACCATTGCTGACCATTGGAAGTTCAAAGCTCAGAGGACAAGGGTAGAAGGACAAAATGAGAATTGGAAGGGGAGAGAATGACCATCAAAATACATAAAGGAATTTTGTGGCGATGAAAACCTGTATCTTAGGGCTGGGGATGTGGCTCAAGTGGTAGCGCGCTCGCCTGGCATCCGTGCGGCCGGGGTTCGATCCTCAGCACCACATTCAAACAAAGATGTTGTGTCTGCTGATAACTAAAAAAATAAATATTAAAAAATTCTCTCCTTCTCTCTCTCTCTCTCTCTCTCTCTCTCTCTCTCTCTCTCTCTCTCTTTACTAAAGAAAACCTGTATCTTAATTTTGATGATTGTCACAGGGTTATCTTTGTCAAAATTCTGAACTCTAAACATATAATGCATACAGTTTATCATACACAAACTTTATGCCAGTGGAATTAATTTGTAAAAAAGAAAGAAGAGATAGAAAACATAAAAGAGATGAAAATGATCCTGCTTAGATAGGTGTCTCACTTAAAATATATTCATAAGGCTTCCCTAGACCTCCTAATAAATTCTCAATATGATCCCAGGGGCTAGGATTTTGGATCCCAAAATATAACTTTCAGAAGTAAATCCATGAACTCATCTCCAGCTATTACCCTACTTAGGACTCAGTTGGTAAAAATCAAGTGACACTTCTCTTTGCTGATTCTGGCCAGGTAAATGCTTTATTAAGTTTCTCCTTTCAGAGGTAAAAGATTTAGACCCCAGCTTATTTACAAGGATTTCTGATTTGGGCCTCAAACCTAAACTAGTTTCCCCAGCCTACACTTACCCGTTTAATAAATAAATAAATAAGGAGGTGCCTAATTGAATCCTGAGGCCAATTTAACTGTTTAAAAGTCATGGGATATCATGAAATATGTTGGTGATTTTTTAAGTCAACTGTTCTGGGCTGTGAGGTACCCAGATTTGGGTTAAGTGTTATTTGGGGAGTCTGTGAGGGTGTTTTTGAATGAGATTACCTTTTGAGTCCATAGAACAAGTAAATCAGACTGCCTTCTCCAATGTGAGTGGGATTCATGAAATCTGTGGAAGACCTAAATAGAACAAAAGGTTGAGTAAGGGACAGTGTGCTTTCTCCGCATGAATGTCTTTGAGCTAAGGCAATTGCCTTCTTCTGTATTTGGACTCAGACAAGGGCTAGAGGTTATACCATTAGTTCTCCTGGGTCTTCCACTTGCAGACTCATATCTTGGGAATTCTCAGCCTTTATATTTGAGTGAAATAATTCCTTATAATGTCTCTTTATATACATACATACGCACACACACACACATACACACACACAAAGTCATGTGGTGTGTGTGAATGTGTATCTTGAATAATATGAACAGAAATTAACTTGGATTCCTAAAACCAAAACAAAGAGACATCTTTATGCTATTGTGATAAGTTGAAATTATTCTATTCCTTGGGAATAAGCTATATGTGTTAATCAGTTTTCTGTCATTGTAACATAATATCTCAGATAATTAATTCAAAAGGAGGAAAGATCTATTTTGGTTCACAATTTCAAAGGGTTTAGTCCATGGTTTCTTCGCTCTTTCACTTTGGGCTCATGGTGAGGGAGAACATCATGGGCAGAAGTGTATGATGGAGAAAAAGCTGTTCACCATATGGCAGCCAGAAAGCAAAGAGAAAGCAAGGAAGAGATTTGGTTTCCCATATTTCCCTCACTGACCATGTCCCCAATGACCTAACTTCCTTCCACTAGACAGAAGTACCTTCCTAAAGGTTTTACTATCTCCCAATATCACCATAAGCTGGTGGCCAAGCCATCAACACATGGTCTTTGGAGGACATTTAAGATCCAAACTATAATACAATGTATTGGGATACATGGTTATATTTTGGGGGTGTTAAGGGTTGAACCCAGAATATCATGCGTGCCAAATACATACTCTTCCACTGAGGTCCATATCCAACCCCTAGATAATGAAAACAAAAATGTCGATATTGCAGGCAGCAAATATTTGCTCTAATCAAAGTAACATTTAAAGAAATAGAGGCACAATTTTAGGTTCTTCAACACCATGTGGTAAACGGACTGATGTTTTCTGTAGTTCTCCCACGCCCCATCCACCTCCTTCACACAGAATCCGTGAGGTTAAATCTTAGTTTCAAATAATTTTGTATAGTGTTCTCATCCTTCTTTTATGGGTGCCCTGAGCTTTTAGCAGACACTGGAAAAGAAGTAGTCAAAACAAACAAACAAAAATCAGGAAGATGTCCACCTATAAGTATATGAGTGGTGAGGAATGTGTCTGTTCAGTTCAAAATGTATAAAATAAATGAGAAAGCCTTTATGCTGATTTAAGTGTTCTAAAAGTACATTACTATACTGGAAAAATATCATGTAACTTTAATTTACCTATACATTGTTTCCTCCAAATCCCATGTAACTCATCACATATAATACTTAAATCAAGTTTGAATTTACTATGAATAATAAGCAATTTTCTTATTATTCAGTATGCTCTTTCTGCATGGATTTAGGAGCAACAGTATTTCTGGTGACTGACAGCCAGTTGCAAAAGGACTATGTGAGTGAAGATGTGGAGCCTCTGAAGACCCTCTTAGGCTTTATGTCTCTTCTTTTAACATTCATAGAACAGGATAAATATCTTCTCCTAAAGTCCTTTCTTGGTGGCCAAGGTGACTGCTTTTATTGGTAAATTCAGAAATAGTAATAAAATAGAAGATTTGAAAACTCCTCAAAGACAACCAAAGTGAACAGTCTCCCTGATTCAACCACTGTTTCCAAATATTTATTTTTTCATCTGTAAACCTCAGAGAGTGTTTGATTTGAAGCGCTAAAGCAGCAATTGCTCTGACCCACAGAAAATTTTTATGCTGAATAAACCTCCTCATAAGCTGAAAACCAAACATTTAGTGTGGAAATCTTTACACAGCTTTTTCCTGTGAAGCAGCTGAAATTCTGGTTTCCAATTGATTTAATTGTCATGTCAATTCAGAAAATTTCCTAGGACCTTAAGGAATTCAGCCCTTATATTTTTAAGTTACAATTTCTTATGAAATGAAGGGTATTATTTGTATTTCCTTAGGATGAAACATGAAAATTTTTTTTTTCTGAGCTAATTTTAAAATGAGATATAGGATGTTGGTAACAGCTGGAAATACTATGTCTTTCCTGATATGAAAAGCAAGGTAAAAATCGGTACTATTCTCTCTACGTCAATTTATTTCCCCCAAACATGGTTTCTATTTATTGAGAAAGCCTGTTTTCCTTTAGTTGCCACATCCTCCTCAAAATTTAAGAATAAGAGCATACTCACTTATGCCTTGGAAATGAGTCTGCACACTAGCTTTAATCACTTGAGAAATGCAGTTTCTATATGGTTGGTGTTTGGAAGAAACAGCTGAATGAAAGCTCTGTGGTGACTTCAGAGCATTTTTCTCCTCAACCTCATGCTTTCTGACTTGATCTTCCATCATCTCAACAACATTTTCAGAATTCTGTTGAGGTTCACCTTTTTGACAACAGACATATTTCACATGAGTATACTGAGACTGGGTCAAATGATCAAACACCACCAATACTGTCAGAATCTACCAGTCAGCCAGCAAGTGATCACAACATGTTCAGAAATCAGGAATTGGGAAGCAATAGTTATCACTGAACACAACAGAATCAAAAGCAAATGTTCACTTTTCCATCTATAACCAGGTTGCAGGTTGTTTCTATTTCATGAAGTGATCTTTTTCCTGCTAATCTCATCCTCTAGTTCTCATCTTTGTTATGTCCCCTTTTAATACCTTTCCAACCACACTAGCTAAGTATTTCTCAAACTAGAACAGGTACTCTCAATCACGGCACCTTCTTGTTTATTCATTTCACATCGGTATTATAAAACTTCGTTTACATTTCAATCATCTGTGTTTCCATATAGACCACAAATTCTACTAAAGGAGAAACAGTTTGTATAAGAGAGTAGATATCCAGTGTGGTAGCATCTGGTTCATAAGAAGCACACAATAAATATTAGATCAATAAATGAATCAATAATACATGTACTTGAAAAACAAAAAATTGAGAGATAACAACTAGTTGTATTAGTTTATTTTTATTTTGATCTTTATCAGTTTCTGTATTTAAAAAAAATTTTATATAACCATATATTCATCCATTTTTTCATACAGGGCATATTTTCCCCTGTGAGAGAGATCTCTATCAAGAATTATGTTCTGCCTCACTAATAATTAGAGAAACACAGATCAGAATCACAAGAAGATATCACTTGATTTAGGTTAGAATGACTACTACTAAAAAAATTTAAAATAACAAATGTCAGTGAGATAAAGAGAAAGAAGAACTCTTATATACCATTGATAGTAGATCAATATATCCATTTAAAACTTGCTAAAAAAAATTGAAAGTAGAACTAAAAATAATCTAGCAATTCCACTCTTGGATACGTATCCAAAGGAAATGAAATCAATATATGAGGGATACATCTGCATTCCTATATTTATTGCATTTCTATTGTCCACAGTTAGGATATGTCCAACAACAGAGGAATGAAAAACAATGTATAATATATACACAACAGAGTATTATTCAGCCTTAAAAGAGCATGAAGTCTATCATTTGAGATGACATGGATGGTCCTGGAGGACATTATGTTAAATGAAATAAATTATTCAGTAAAGGCAAACATGGCATGATCTTACTCATACATGGAATCTAAAGAAGATTTCAAAGAAGTTGAGATTAGAATAGTGGTTCCCAGAGACTGAGAAAAGTGGTGGAAATGGAAATGGAAAGAGGCGAATCAATGGGTACAATGTGCTAGTAAGATAGGAAGATGCAGTGTTGTGTTCTATGGCACAGCAGGACAAATATAAGGAATATTAAAGCTTTATATATTTCTAGAAGAAAGGATTTCAACTGTACTCATTAAAAACACGATAAGTTCAAGATGATGGATAAGATATATATATATATATATATATATATATATATATATATATATATATATATGATTCAGAACTATTTATCTGAATCTGAATCAAATATTACATTGTACCTCATAAATATGTACAAACATTATGCATCAATCGAATAAATATTTTGATTAAATACAATTCATCTCCCGAAAGAAAACAGAATTTCAATAATATTTATAGAGTCCAGTGTGATCATTCAATACATGTACAATGTATAAAGATTCAAATCAGGGCAATCAACATTTCCACTTCTATAAACATCTTTTTGGGTGGGTTGAGAAATCTTCAAATTTCTATCTTCTAGTTCTTTATAAAATATAGTAGCCTGTTGTAAAGCACAGCCACTCTAAAATGGAACACTAGAACTTATTCTGCATATATACTGTATATAAATTTGGTACCTGAGATCTAACTTCCCTCTATCTTCCCTCCCTTGTACCCTCCAGCTTCTAGTTAAAATTATTCTACTATTCACTTCTATGAAATTAACACTTTTAGCTTTCACAGAAGGGTGAGAATATGTGGTATTTGTCTTTTTGTGTCTGGTTTATTTCACTTAATGTTTTCCAATTCCATCCACATTGTCACAAATGACAGTACTGCATTCATTTTTATGACTGAATAATATTCTACTGGGCATACATACCACATTTTCTTTATCCAGCCACTTTTTGATGAACACCTTGGTTGATTCCACATCCTCACTATTGTAAACAGCAATGCAATAAACACGAGAGTTTGTATCTCTTTGATACACTGATTGCAATATATATATATATATATATATATATATATATATATATATATATATATATATCTCCAATACCAGGATAGTTGGAATATGCCAGTTGTATTTTTATTTATTTTTCTTGAGGACCCTTCATACTGTTTTGAAAGCAATTTTTATATAGCAATAAGCATAAAGTATATATTTGATGACTAAATGATTAAATCCACTAAGTTCAGCCAAGTGTCATACCGGAGGGATCTCTTTCTGCACATTGCTGTATTTCTGTGTTTGACTCCCCAAAACAAGAGGATTAGTCCTCAATATTTCAAGCTTAAAGAAAAGGACAATTGCTTCAACATAAAATAATGAATAATTTTAGAGGGAATAAAGAAAAGGTGAACTGGGCATCACATTTTCAGCTTCCAATCCTTGGTGGGAGGACAGTTTTCATGGACGTTACAAATGAAATGATTAAAATAATCTCATTATATTAGCATTTTATACTTAAGAAAAATCAGAGGTCATTCATTTGCATTATAAGCAATAAAAGCTAGGTAGTACCAAAAAATGGTTATAAATGGGTTCAATTTTGTTTTCAACATTTAAGAACATTTATGACAGTGATTAAAATGGTTCAGAAATATATGAATATTGAAGTCTATTAAAGGAATAAATATGATATAGTTAAATTGACTATTCCTTATCTGAAATACTTGGGAACGATTTATTTCATTTTTTTTTTAAATTTAGGAATATTTCCATAGATAGGATTCATAGCTTGGGGATGGGACCCAAGACTAAATACCCATTTACATTTCATATACATCTTATACACAGAATTGAAGGTAATTTGATACAGTATTTTCAGTATGCCTATATTTTGAGTTGTAACCCACCACAAAACGTCAAGGAGTGAAATTTTCCATTTGTGTTATGTTAACTCTTGAAAAGTTTCAGAGTTTGGGGGCCAAGGTTGTGGCTCAGTGTTAGAGTAATTTCCCATCATGTGTGAGGCACTGGGATTGATTCTAATGCACCACATATAAAATAGATAGATAAATAAATAAATAAATAAGGTCTATTGGCAAAAAAAATTTTAAATGTTTCAAAGTTTGGAGCATTTGGGATTTCGAATGTTTGCATCAAGGATGCTCAATCTGTATGTGAATTTAAGTAACAAAAGATAACATCCTCTGAAGAAAAGAAACCTACTGGGTATCATTAATTGCTTCTTGACCATTATTCAGAATGCAAAGGCTCATTTTGAAGAAACCATTAATTGATTTTTTTATTTTCTCAAAATATAATAAGAGGAAGTGAGTATTTTTGCAGGAAATTCAGTCAAATATAAGGAAAACATTTTTCCTTTTATTTATCCTTCTTGACATTTATTTTTCAAGTTATACAATGAGTCAGCACTGAGAGGGAATGTAGCAAAGTCATGCTGCTATGGTCCTTGAAAATTATTGAGAATTTGAGAGTTTATTACTACAGCAGAAACGTTAATACTCTGCTGACCTTGTTTCAAGAAAATCAACACAGTCAACACTTCCAGCTTTAACATTGCATTATGCCCTGCCAATATAAGATGAAGCTAGAGACTTAGAAGAGCCCAGGACAAATTGCAACCAAGGCCGCACCCAACCACTTTCTTCCACCCATTTCCAGTATTCCCTGTCCCAAGACCACTTGTCCATTTTTCTTCAGATAATTTGTCTGACTCCCACAGTGAACTTCTGAGTATTTGGATGCTCAAACATGTGAAAGATCAAGCAAATGTGGTTTTAATATGTATTTGGCAAAACACATACCAAGAAACGTAGAAAGGGTTATTCCAAAAATTAATCACAGATTGTTGGGTGATAAACAGTATAGTGCCACATTTACCTTAGTTGAGCCAGACAGAGCACAAATGTTTGACTTTTTAAATCAACAGTGATATAGAGCCCAGAGATATATATGCAAAAAAAAAAAAAAAATAGCCCAGCTTGTGATCTTTTTTTTTTTTTTTAATTTACTATTGCTGGCAAGGCCAATACTGATGATTTATTTGGGGTTGAATTTTACTCACTCAGCAAAAGGCCATAAATTTAATGTTAAGATAACACATGCTTACACTGAGCAAATAATTCTCAAATCAGTGAGACCAATAAGTATGTTGTAATATGATATGTTTAATCATCATTGCTGATGTGTCTTCTAGTTATCTATGGCATACCATAAATACTATTTCTAACCCAAAACATCTTAAGTCAAGCAACAAATGTTTAAATAGAATAGGGCAGTGTTTGCCCACAAGACTTTTATCAAGAAGAAGTTTTAGGCACTAAAAACCAAAAGAACCAAATCCGTGTCTATGTATTTCATATTCTTTATTACAAGACTGAATATTTTCTCATTAGGTCACTGCAGCTTTGATTTTCAAGTTTCTTTACATTATCAGCCAGATCTTCAAAGATGCTAAATATTTCCTAAGTAACTATAAGATGCTGTTCTATGGAGGTTTTGATTCCCTACAAAATGAGCCAGTGGTGATTCTTGTCTTTCATGATGAAAGCAGCACTGAGAACCTTTATTTACAACTTGTCTCCAAGAGAGAGGAGAGGAAAGAAAAGACATAGAAAAGCACTAAAGTTCTGTAAAACATATGTTATTTTATGATGAGTTCTACCGGGAGCAGTCAAGAGAAACTCCCACTAAAGGCTGTAAGGGGAAAGAAAAAGAATTCCTTCGTGTCTAGAAATGGAGCTTTCCTTAATGCTACATGTATGAGGAACATATTCTCTACAAGGAGGAAGAAAAAAAATCCAGAGATTCTCAAGTCATTATTTTTATCTAACTACAGTAACTTCCTAAGAAGAATGTATTTTCTCATAACACCACACATCCAGTCACATTTATTCCCACTAGGTCTACAGTAACTAAATATCTCATTTTGAATTTCTAAAATAGTTTTAGAAGCGTCCTTAACTGTAGAATTCATTTTCTAATACTGAAATGTTTCCATTTAAAAATTGCCTGTTATTCCATCTTTACTGGATAGTAGTTCAGAATAAAAACTTATTAATGGTCTCAAGTCTCTGTGTGAAAGAGAAATACCAAAAACTGAATATTTGAATCAGTTGTCACCAAATCATCAAAGGCCGACCTAGAAGCTTGAATAGATTCACTTATCTTTCATTTACATATCACTAAAAGCAAAGTATATCAACACATGGTTGATCAGAAGATTGATAAATATTTACCTTCCTGGAATAAACCAGAATAAATACTCTGAGTAAAATATTGGCTTCAAACCATGTATCTTGGAATAGTTCCAGGTTCTGAAGGAAATTAATTTATCTTCCAGTACCTATGCTTACCTAGGTACAGATTTACGTGAGGGAGAAATTTGAGAGATTCTAAGAGCTTTTGTCCTCTATCAAGATTTACATATTTTGGCATCAGTCCCCATGGTCTCTCCTCAATACACAGACAGGCAATCAGCTCAGGATTCTTGTATCACTTAGCAGTTACCCAATGAGCTTAGAGCCTATTGTTCTCTTCCCAAAGAGGAGATTATACTCTTTATAGATAACAACCTGGAATAACAGAAAATCTATGTCTGACCAAAGTTACACAGTCTTAGAGTGGTTTATAGCAGAAAGCTTTAATGACAAAGTCCCCCCACCCACCCCCCAAAAAAGTGTTAGATTTCTTACCTGCTCAGTTCACTTTATTAAATGTTGAATTCCCACCATTCAATACAAAATGATGCAGTTATGGCTCTTTTTCTCGAGTTCAAAACTTCATTTGGTTCCCTTTAGGAATTTATGTACATTACATACTGACACCAAAATTTTCTTTCTTTTTTTTTTCAATTCTCTACAAAATACTTCTCTACTTGTCTAATAATTCATTCCCCTTTCTTTTAGTGTGAATGAAAAGATTCTGGTAGCAGGCCACTAGGTCAGGGCTCTGTTTCTGAATGGACTCTGAGAGGCCCGAGCATTACAGGATAGAGGATAAACAGCTCTGACACAGTATCAGATGTTTTATAAAAAGTTGTTAACTAATTATAATCTGGACATGTCACAAGAACCATTTATATATTTACACATACATTTGATAAATTATTATTGAAGCCCTCTGAAATTTTGAAAATGTGAAATTAGGCCCAGTTTGTTAACATTAATTCATAGAAATGGGCAAGATACCTCTCCTTTTCTTCCCTTCTTTTCATTTTGCAATTACAAAAATGTGTTCTAAGATCCCATAAATGTCCAGCATACCTGTGGGTCCCTATGTAGACCTTTATGCAGTGGTTACCTTGAAAAGATATTATGTACTTGAAAGTATATTTAGAAAATAATAAATTCTATACCAATGCACGTGAGAATGCTTCCCACTAATCACTGTGCTAGGTTCTATAATGGACGTAAGGAATTCATAACTTAGAAAAGGAAACAATGCTTGCAATCAGGAGAGATACAAAGCAATCCACACTACATGGGAACCAGCAAGTCAGCTAGTGTCAGGATATGCTTCTTAAATATCAATCCTAAATGTAAAATCAAGCTATTTATTATAAAGCCAATATAGGATGGTCTTGATTTTCTTATGTTCATCTTCTTTATAACATGCTTTGATACATTATACGTTATTACTCTTATATTACAATTGCTGGATTCAGACTTTCAATAAAGGATAAAAAACTAGTATTTATAGCGATTATATGCAAATCAGTGGTTCAATACAGGAAGTGTCACATCTTTATCTGTACAGCAATGCCTATTTGTGTATCAAATTGTTTAATCATATTCTGACTTATTTTTAATAATTTGTAATGAGGGGCTGGGATTGTGGTTCAGTGGTAGAGCGCTCTCCTAGCATGAGCCAGCTACCGGTTCCATCATCAGCACCACATAAAAATAAATAAATAAAATAAAGGTATAAAAAAATGATAATTTGTAATGAAAAATAGAGAGCCTAAAATTAAGAATCACCAGTTTCACATGTAGTAAAGTTTGAAAAAAAAAGACTTTATCAAGAGGACCAAAAATTCTAAATTATAGTTCAGACACCTAAGAAACTAAATGTCCCATAAAATTAATATGAAATGCCATATACTCACCTGGTAGGTTGAAGAGTAGCATGCTCAAATATTATCAAGATCATCTCAGGCTAAAGTAAGTATTTAGATCTCACTATATAAAATATTTTTGGTACTATGAGAATAGAACATTTGAGCCTGTTATTTGACTTCTAGTACTTTCTATATTCTAACATGTTTTCAAGAATATACTGTGTGGAAATAGGAGAAAATTGATAGAGAAATACTGAGGGAATTATCAATGCAAAGAGATTTTTAGATGGGAGGATAATATCTGAGTCTCAAAAGAGAACTAGGATTAGAACCCACAAAGGTGGAGAGGACTTTCCAGATATAGAGAACTACTTGATCAAAATCCCTCATGTGGGGAAGCACAGGGCATATATGAAGTCTGGGCAGCTGTAGACGTTGGAAATGAAGATAGAGATATAAAATAGCAAAGAAGATTTCAAAAGTCAACCCCTCTCTTTGCAACCATTCTTCTCAATTCTGCCTACAGATGCTTTCTTTTTCCACACAGCAACAGACCCTTGACCATCAAATATATACTCAGATCTCAGTCCTTAATCGGAGCTAGAGAATTAAGGGAACTGAAGTCCAAAACACTGGGACTAGCATCAAGTTACATGCTGTGTAGATGCATAATTACTTGCCTTTGTAACATAAGCAAAATGAGAATCTTAATTTGGGGCTTAAGACCTGGCCCCTCCTAATTGGGTCTCAATTATGGTAACATGGACCTGTCTTGTTCCATGGTCAGAGGCATTTTTTGAATTACCTTCCTATTATAACCTGACTTGTGTTCCAAACCACTGGAATGTAGTTGGCATGGAGTTGTGTTTTCCCCTTTGTGCAGCCCAGTGGTTAAGATCCTGACATGCAATTCAAGTTTTTCCTGGTACCCGTTGCCCTTCTGTATCCAAGGACCTCTGATTGTTACAGCCCTTTAGTTTCTCAGAGCTTCCCTTTTCCTTTTCCTTATTGAATCCCAATTGCCCTTATATCCTTAACCATTATGACCATTCCCTGGTCTTTAGGGTACATGTTCTTCCTGATGATCTGGCCCTTTTCCTGGATGATCATAGTTAATAGATTCCAGTACTAGGTCTTGCTGCCCTAACCTTCTACAATTAATAGAGTCATTCCCAGACACAGAAGAACAGATGATACAGTTGTTCCATTCATAATAGAACATTCTTCATTTTACAAAACATAGCCAACACAGTGTACCTTTAGTTTCAACTCTATATTATGAACTACTAACCTCTTGCTATTTATGGTAAATGCATTCAAACAACTAATATCTTTAAAATATTGAGACATGAAAACAGATTCACATGATTTCCTCAGAAAAATAATCAGAAGCTTGGGTGTTCAGAGTACTTTCATTGGATGGCACACTGCTTCTGTCAGTGACAGAACAGTTACTGCACTTTGGTTTTGGGGACCAGTCCTTACTTTGAGTGCAGACTTGAACAGTAACTAATCATAGGTATTATACAAGTGTATGATCATACATCAGGAAGTGAAGGAAGAGAGTTTCTCCATCGAATTCTTGAAACTACACCATCTGAAGGACTGATTATAGGCATTATGGGAGTTGCAAAGAAAGCAGAACATACAGCCCCTTTCCATGAACATCCCAGAGCAGTTGTTAACAATCCTACCTGAGAACCAAGATCAGCTGAGAAGCTTTGGAAAGCAACAGATTCCCAGTCAAAACCCTCAGCATCGTCAGGTACAGGAGGGATTGCTGATAAAAATTCAGGGATGGGATTCACTGCTTTGTGGTCAAATTAGGAAAGAGCAAAGATTTATATAATCAACTTTCAAAGACAGCTTAATATGCATACCAGACAGTAATGTTTGCTTTTACCCAAGTTAATAGAACATATGTGGATATAAGAAATTCTACTTTGTAAAAATTTACTATCTTTCCTTTTCCTGTTTTTCAAATCAATTTAGAATTATCCAAACATTGTATAAATCAAAGAATCCCAAACAGCTCTCATGATAAAAACCAAATGGAGTTTGCTTTAAAAATAAAAATTCCAGGACCATGCCTTGGTCCCACTGTATCAGAATTTCTGAGAAGTTATGCTGAGATGCTGAATGTTAGCAAGTGCTGGAGATAATTCTCATCATCAGGGAAGATTAACAAAACATTGAACTGGGTACTGAAAACATTGGTATACTTTGGAACTGTGATATGGGTGGGACTTGTGTGCATGTGACAAGCCTTTAATGATCCCCCATAATAATGAGAGGCATACAGGAGTATGAAGTTCTCCTACAGCCTGTACTGCAGTCATTCCGCCTCCTCACAGTTCCTGGACCATTCCAAGACTGTTCCCACCTCAGATTATACAACTGCCCTTTTCCATTCAGGAAAACTCATTCACCAACTCTTCAGCTGATGGAATCCTATTCACCATTTGCTCCATTTTTTCAAAAATGCTTTCCAACTCAGATCAATTAATTTAAGTGCCTGTTAAAAATTTCTTTAAACCCTTTACTTTATAATAATCATAGCTGTTTGTAGTTATATATCTTTTGGGATAGTCTTTCAGTATCTGTTGGCTGTACTAGGGACTAAGCTACCCTTTTGGGGTAGGGCATAGTCTACATGTTCACAACTATTTCTCCAGTGTCTTAGAACAGCCTGGCCTATCATAGACCTGAAAAACATTTGTTGCATGAATGAAGAAGGAAAACCATACATCCTTAAATGAATACATGAATAAATAAAAATACTCAGTGTCAGCGTGTAAAGATGGAGCCAGGTAGTAGGGAGATATTTTCTATGGTAATGGAGATGAACTTGTGCAAAGCAGGAAGTCTTTGAGGGACAGACCAGGATTGTACTGGGTCCTGAAGCAAACACTAAGGCACTGGCAAAGGAGAGAAGAGCGGAAATGTGCCAGGTGGGCGGACAGCTGTGCAGATGCCCTGTGAGAAGTGAGACAGCGTGTGTGTGCGCCTGAATAAGGAGCCAGCCAGCTTGAATTAAGCAGAGAGAACAATCAGGCTATGATGAAAGTGGAGGACAGTTAGATGAAGAGTGACTCATGATCCGTTTTGTCTTGACGTAAGCAAAATCTCAGACATCCTGCAGGGTTCAGAGAAGGAGAGAGCTGATCAAAACAGTACTTGCAGGGGATGACTCACGCTCTTTGTGTAGAGCTGAATGAAGGACTGGACTAAAGATATGTGAAATCAGTTAAGTGACTTTTGGCCATCAAGTTGGAGTGCAATTAAGAATCAAAATAGATGCTTTGTTTTATTTGGGTATGTCCTACTGACTGCTACTACAAGTTCAATGCACCTGGGTAGAAATATAAAGCTGTAGACTAGAAGAAGGGCTGGGATTCTAACAAGGAATGAGTAAGATTTATACAGATTTTCATAGAGGAACAGGAAGGAGAATCAACGAAGATACTGATCTGCAGAGTCCACATGCTGCAAAACAGAAAAGAGAATTGCAAGGGCAGACAAGTCAGAAAGCAAGGAGAAATAATGAACAACCTTCTTAGCATGTGGTCAAATGTGATAACTAAAGAAGCTAATTCCTTATTTCATGGGGATTACAGGGCACGAAATGGGGGCTGAAAATAAACAAATCTCAGTTCTCAGATGTCTATGATCTCTAAAACTTGGAAGACACACCTCTGACTTTTGACATCCAACAATGGATAGAAATGAATCCCAAAGAGCATTGTCTAGAGTCCCTTATGTTTCAAGGGTGTTCAGTTTCATGTGATACTCTTAAACCCTCACTTCTTCTTACCATTATATTTTTGGTAGTTGATGACATCCTCCAGTTATCATTTTTCTCCCCTCTCAACTATGGGATGCCTCTAGCTTTACTATTTTTAATTCTTCTAATAAATCTATCTCCAGCTTGCTGAAGATGCATTCAAATAGACCTGTAAAACAGTCTTGCCTGTCTATGGTGTTAACTCATTCAGATCATCCTGATGACATTACCTGGATTACGGAAGAGTCTCCTAATGCATTTCCCTGCCTCTAATCTGCTACCTTTCCATTTGGAACTCATCTAACCGCCAATGTGCTGTTCTACAATTCATGCAGAACCATGCTTCTTCTCTGCCTAAAATCTTTAAATAACTGCTCAAAAATTTCATGATGAAGGGCACATGGATTTGTTAGTGCAAAAGGTCTTTTCTATGTATTCTTTGCCCTTCTTTATCTCTGTGGGAAATCTGTACCTTTTATTCCAGGCACATCAGGAATCATTTTATTTCACTGAATGAGATATGCTTTCTTGCCCCTCCCTACTGTTGTAAGTGGTGTTCTTCTGGCTATGATATTATCACCCTTCTGTTGCCCATTTTATTTTTTCTCCAAATCTTCAGCAATCACCCCTCTGGCAAGTCTTTCTTGTGCTCCCTTGTAGTTACCCTATGTGTTCCAGCAGCTCATTCTACCTTGTCTGGACGGAAGACCTCATTTGTGCTCCTGTTTTTCACCTCCCCATTTTAATTAAAATTATATTGTTGAAAGTAAGGAGAGAGTCTGTTGTAGCTCTATTTGCTATGCCTAGGGCAGTGCCTGTAGAAGTGATTTCATTTGAAGAAACAGTGAAGGAAGGAAGGAAGGAAATGGAAGGGAAAGGGGGAAGAATGGAAGGGAGGAGAAAGAGAGGAAGGAAGGAAGGAAGGAAATGGAAGGGAAAGGGGGAAGAATGGAAGGGAGGAGAAAGAGAGGAAGGAAGGAAGGAAGGAAGGAAGGAAGGAAGGAAGGGAGGGAGGGAGGGAGGAAGGAAGGGAGGGAGGGAGGGAGAAAGGAAGGGAAAAGGGGGGAAGGAAATAGCAATTAAGAGATAGGAAGAAAGTGGAAGAAAGGAAAAAATAGCTTACCCTACCTCAAAAAAAATTCGTTTAAAAAAATAAAACCAAAAACAAAGGAGAAATTGAACACAAGCCAGGTCAGTTGTTATAACCCAAATTGTTGAAGATTGGGTGAATTAAATGAGCTTGGCAGCCTTCAATCAGCATGAACTATTGTTTATAATTCCTCATAATTTCAACAATTACATGGAGAGTACTGCATTAAGCATTGATGCCAGAGGCTGTGCTGGTAAAGGGACATAGTACAAAAATGAATAAGGTTCCATCTTGGCCCCAAGGCCCTCACAGTTCATTTGAGGACATGTTCAGACAAACACTGCTTCAATAATGTCTGACTGAGTATAGAGAAAGGAGCAGCCAATCATACCTGAGAGTAGCGCAGCATGTGGAGATTTCAAAAAGGATGTGACTCAGAAGGGAAGAGCAGGCAGGTGTCAGAGTGGACAGGAAAGAAGACGATTTCAGAGAGAGGACCAGGTATCTTTGGAGAATAAGAGAGAATTTGGAATGACTGAACTTGAGTACTCTTCTTTGTTTCTTTTAGGAGCTGAGGAGTAGAGATATATTCAGATGCAGTTATTATCTCTTCTTCATATATCCTCAGGCATGTATTTGCCACTTTTTTTCATCCATAGCAATGACACCTGCCTCCTCCATCTTTACCCAACATCAAGTTTTCCCACTGCAATGAGCAATTCTGTGTTCCTCATTCTTACTGAAACCCCTTGCTGCAGTGCAAAAACTGAAGTTCCTGCAATTAATCACCCTGCCAGCAACAAAAGACAGGTCATAATCATCTTCTCCTACTGGAACATGCTCAGGAGGTGTGATGATAGTCGCATTGTCCTTTAAATCCTTTTAATATACTCATCCTGAAAGATATTTTGGCAAATAAGTTTTTTCATTTCTTGTTACATGACTCACCACAATTTATCATTTATACTAAAGGACTCTTCTGATCATTCTGAGAAGGAAAACGCACCCCAGTTTAACTGATGGGACACCTAGTTTAGATGCTGTTAATAGTTACTGATCTTCTGTCATCTAAGTAGGCATGTTTGAAAAGGGAAAAAATGCTGCCACACCATATCACTAGAACTGGTGCCATTTAGCTGCCTGAGCCTCTCTCAGCACAAACTCTCCTGTATGGATACTGGTCAGCATCAGCCCATGGGTGCTTATGTGTGAAGGCTCTCTGTGGCCCTAGTGATCTCTTTGTTGAGTTTGCATGAACTAACATTGGCATAGCATCTAACATGCATTTTATTCTTTGCTCAGAGTCCTTGTTACTTTCCATTTTTGCCATAATCAAAGAAGAAATGTAAGTTAATAATTCCAGCACTCTAGATAAGTTATTACAAGGGCAGATAGCTTAAAGAGCTCTCACAAAGTAATACGTATCTCACAAATAAGTGGAGGAAAAATTATCTGAATAGAGGTAAAGGTTGAGCATGCTTAATCAGAAAATCCAAAATCTGAAGCATTCCAAAATCCAAAACATCTTAAGTATAAATTTCATGTGACAAGTGGAGAATTCCACATCAGTTTTCAGGTGATGGGTCCCATCAAATGTAGGCACTTTAAAAATATTATAAAATTACCTTCAGACTACATATACATGATGTGTGTGAAACATAAATGAATTTTTTTTGGACTTGGTTCCCATACCCAAGATCATGTGTGAGTATTCCAAAATGAAAACAAAACAAACAAATAAAAACATCTGAAATCTGAAACGTTTCTGGTCTTGATTATTTCAAATAAGGAGTACATAACCTCTATTTTTGCCACCATTTTTTTCTGGTATATTTATAGGAACTAGCACTGTCTACCCAAAAAGCATCACTGATAAATCATGGCAATATTTCCACATAATTCATTATTGAATATTATTCATTATTGAATATTATTCATTCAATAATGAATAATGAATATTATTCATTATTCATTATTGAATGAACCTCGGAAGTGTTGTAAAAACAGTGTTCCAGTTTCCCCACTGGGATAGGAGACATCTGGGCTCAACACAATTGCTTCCTGTAACCATTACTTTGGCCTTACTAACACATCTGTAATACAGAACTAAGAAGAGAGCAGTAAAGGTATCCAAAGTGAAACAGATCTAAATGATCTTATTTCCTTTAGAAAACTCTCCCTCCTGCCAGCCACATATTCTTATTCTGTTTACATTTTTTATCTTGTCTCTTTCTGATTATTCATAAAATTATGAGCTTCTTATATGTCAACACAAAATGACCAAATTTTTATTTCATCTCAGAGTAGCCATTTTAAACAGTCTCTGACTTCAGAAACCACTTATTCAAACATACCAGCTCTATGCTCATGGATAACTGCTTTGGCAAGCTAACCATCCCTGTTTACCTTTTTGCTGTTTCCTTCTGTTATGTAAGATGTGATAGAGAAGGCAAGGAGTGGAACATAACATTTCCAACCTCTCTATTCACCATGATTTCTTTTACCTGAAGGTTCCAGAATGCTTTTTGTTTGCTTGTTTGTTTGTTTTTGTTGGTTTGTTTAATATACATGGAACTGTGAGGTAAATGCTCACACATGGATCTGCTTATTTAATTCTCAAAACAGCTTTGTAAGGTCAGTGCTATTATACCCTCATTACATAGATGAGATAATTAAAAGCTTTTAATGCATAAAGAAATTTGCCAAAAACTCACAAAACTAAGGAACGGCATCAGGATTTCAAACTAAAAAGTCTGTCTCCAAGATTTTCAAGCAGCCCATTACATTGTCTCCCTCCAGTTACCATGTAGAGCCTGTTTTGCTTCTTGTTGGAATAGTTACTGCCTAGCACACAATATAGCCAAAGACAGTAAAGGAAACTGCTACCATAACAGAAAGATCTGAATTACTCATTCATTCATTATTTAAAGTCTCTATCCCCTCTATGGGGCCACTGTATTATCTACTGTGTGGAGATAATGCTGCATCTACAGAATAGATAAATCTGCCTCACAGGGCCCTTTTGGTCCTTGGCAACCAAATCCCTCTCCAGGTCCAAAGAAGGCAGGATATTCCCATATCTTTTCCTATCTTGGATTCAGTGCCCTTTTATGGATTAAGTCGATTGCATGCTTCAGATCATTCTGTTAATGATTGGATTTTTAAGGTACTTTTGCTGGATTGATTCAGACCTGTTGCTGGCTTTATTCCAGCAGTGAACTCTTGGATTCTGCTTTGCCCTTATGCCTTCCATTGAGTCTGAAAATTTCTCATAGCAGCCAGTGCAATAGTGATAACTCTGAACAACACCTTCCGATCAGTTGCTCATTTATCTAAAGTTTGGTTCCATTTCTACACATCCATGGAAGCACAAACGAAAATAATCTAAGCTGTTGAAATTATATTTTGACATCATAGCAAATCTATCGATGTATTAATTTAAATTAACATTTTAAAACTAAAGCTTCAAACAAAGATGAGACTATGCTCACAGATATTATCATGCTTTATAATGTAGTCATACAACCTGTAATGAGGGTAAAATTGTTATTGGTACAGTAAGAAGCAAAATAATTCATCAAGTATATGTAATATTAACTGTCTTAATCAGAATTATTAGTTTTTTATGACCTATATGTCCATCTCGTTTAATCACCAAACCCCCATTCTACTCTCTAGGAAACAAGTTAGAGGGTCAAATGACTTTTAAAATCACTAGGAAAAGACTCACTTAGCTTAGGAAACTCAAAAGTCTTAGTGCCTTTCTTTTTTGGTGGGAAATTTTCATTCATTTATTTTTTTGCCTTTGCATGGGATCCATGAAGGCAGTAACACTTGCCTCCCTCATATACATTTAACTCTCTGGGATCCATGTTTGACTGTGGCTTGGACTAGTCTCCAGTGATTCAGGCTCCCATCCAGGAGTCTATATAGAATGTAGACTGAATAGACACAATTAACAGTCAATCATTAATAGTAGCTAGCAACTCAATTATCAGTTAACATCAGTTAACACCCTTGGCCAGTACTATAGAAAGACTCCTGAAAAAACATACTGACAGAATTGTACCTAGGCAAAACCAACCAAGAAAGAGTTGCTATTATCAACTCTTAGAAGAGAATTAAAGACCGTTGCACCTACTTCATGAACTTGATTGGGGCTTCATCAACTATGGGTCCCCAATTCATCTTTGGTGTGAGTGACTTATGCTGCTAACCACCAGGCTTTACAGAAAAAGCAGAGAAAGGCATCAGATGTGTGCCATCTGGTATTATTATTTCTTTTTTGAGAACTAAGAGAAAATTAAAATGTTCAGAGGAAAACAATGAAGATTGTAGTTGGGGGAAAATGAAAAACACATTTTGATGTTTATTCCACTGGTCTCACGAGGCTAACTTTGAAACAAACTAATGGATGCGGTAGATTAAAAACTAGCATTAAAATAAAGAAATAGAGAAAGGAATCAAGTATTTAGACATGGAAATATACAGATCTTCAACTTTAGTTTGTACAGCTGTTTGTTTTTAAAGCATAAAACTGTTCACTAAAGTAGAGTTCTAAACCAAAATTATCATAGAAACCCATGAAATTCTTGTTCTAAAATGGCTCCATTTTCTTGGTCAGAGCTCAAATTATTCTGATCACATTAGTTTGCCTTGGATAAGTTTGGTTCCGTTGGATTATCTAATCATTTTTGCCATCTCACTTACAGAATAAAATTTGTCATTTTCACAATTTAGAGGAGTTTTTAATGCCCATAATACTGTTTATAAAATGAAGTTCAAGAACATTTTCATAATTGCTTAATCCAACGGTTTGGTTTTCTGTTTTGTTTTGTTTTTGTCCTGGAAAGAGCTATGAGTTCTAATCCTGGCAAATCTACCAAAAAAAAAAAAAAATTTCTGGTAACCAAAGATGATACTTTGTCCTTTCTCTATCTTCCTAGACTTTCATAATAAACAAGGCAGACAAGTTAATTATCAAATTCATATGTTGAAGTCCTAACCCCCAATGTGGATGTATTAGTAGATGTAGAAATTGGGACCTTTGGAGATGATTGTGAGTTATGGAGGCCCAATGAGTTTGATTAGTGACCTTATAAATGAGGCACAAGGGAACATGGGTGCCACTTGTGAGAACACAGTAAAAAGTTGAACCAGAAAGTCATCCCTTACCAAACTCTAAATCTTCTTACACCATGATCTAGGACTTCTTAGGCTCCAGAACTACGAGAAAAAAATGTTTCTCTTATTTACAGGCTATCAAGCTTGTGGTACTTTATTATAGCAACTCAAACAGACCATAACATCTGTGGAAGAGCAAAACAACACAATAAATAAAATAAATAAAACACAATACTGAATTTTTCTGTGGGAATGTTTGAAGAATCTGATACAACTTCAAAGAGAGGGCTCCTGGGAAAACTTGGAAATAATACTTACTTGAATACTTCTAAATACTTAATCGTGTGTTTGTATTAAATATGAAGGAAAATACCTTTTTCTAAATAGTTTTGGAGGAACAAAAAGCTAACAAAACATCCTATGAGATCAGAGTAGACAAAGTCTCAGACAAGGGCAAGTAGAATACATTGTCAAGATTGCTCATTTGAATCTTTGCTGATTTTATTTACCTATTTATTTATTTATTTATTTATTTATTTATGGTGGAACTGGGGATTGAATGCAGAGGCCTTTACCACTGAGTCACATTCCCAACTCTTTTAAGTTGTTTTTTTTTTTTTTTTTTTTAAACAGGGTCTTGCTAAGTTGCTTAGGGCCTTATTTAGTTGTTGAGGCTGGCCTTGAACTCATAATCCTCCTGCCTCAGCCTCCCTAGCCTCTCGGATTACAGGCATGCACACCACACCAGGCTCCTTGCTGATTTAAAGAGAGAATTAGGGTGCTTCATGAAGGTCCTTCAAAAATGAACATAAAACTCCTCATTTAATTTAATCCTGATTAATTTTAAGTACAACATGTCCAACTGTTAGTAATTTTGAAACATAAGCTATGTTTTCAAAAGAAAATATTGTTTTTATCATTGACCATAGACTTCAAAAGTATTTTTGTTATTTAAAAAAGAGTCTGTTCCACCTAGAATCTTATTAATTATTTCTAAGATTCATCTCCTGTGAAGGGAATACACATATTCTATCTTCCACAGGGGTTCTTTTATCAGAAACAATTCCTGAATGTTCTAACAGGATTTGAAATGTTAAATTAGTTGCTTAAATACACACTAAACATAGCATTTCATGAATCTAGAAATTAAAATAAGGTGGGTTGATAAGACATTCATTTCCATGATAATCAAAAAAAATGTATTATTTAAGCATTGTTTATTAATAACAATATTCTAATTTTATGAAATTATGGAAATGAGGTCACAAATTGAATGTACATTTGTTTCTGTTTTCTTTTTAAAAATGCCAAACAAGAGGATAGACAAAGAAAAAGTTCATGAGTTACAAACTAAAATTTGGTAATTAAAATAACGGTATCATTAATCGAGTCTGAGTATATGTCTGTGCAGGCAGGCCTGTGAGGATGTGGCTATATTAGAAACTACCTCTATCTTTTTAGAAGTATGAGAGACATACATTAAAAATTTAAGGATACAACTGGATTTAATAGAAGTAAAAGATATATTGATAATGGTATCAAGAGGAATGTTTTAAATCTCTCTTAGTCTTGCCATAACTAAAAAGCAGATTTTGCTGTTAAAAACAACACAACACTTTAGACATTTCACACAGCCTTAGTGTTAACAGAGGCCAAAGCAAACATGAACTGAGGGGATAGTCAACGCCAGAGTTTTAAATCCTATTAAAAATAAAACAATGGAGTTGAAAATTCCATGGCTGGAGATACACCCAGTTGCCTTATTTCATAATTTGTAATTAAATTAGAGTTATAAACACATATTTTGACTTTCAAATATTCTGTTAAATATTAGAAAAAGCTAGAAATATCATTTATTGCAAATAAAATTAGTTACATGGGAATGATCTCCAGAAAAAAAAAATAATTTGATTGCTTTAATTATACCCAACTCTTTAAAGCCAACCTAACATGGCAAAGAACCCTCCAACCTGCCTGCCTTTGATTTACAAAATAAACTACATAAGAAACTATATCAGCCTTTATGGTTTAAAATTCAGTCCTGAGTTCCTTGGACTCTAATCCCTTTACTGGCAACTCTGTTACAGTAAATCCTTTGCTCTCCAAACATTGGTCAGATAAACTTACTTCCATCTCTTTATTCTCTTTCACTACAGCTCCACAAATTTGGGACCAATGACACTGAAGATTACAGATTTTAGCAGTTCGATGAAAAAAGGATCATGTTCTAATAACTGTTTGGCATCTCTTTTCTTCTCTCTTTTTTTTTTGAATGTAATCAATTTATTGAAAGGACCAATGAAATTAGTAAAAAATTTAACTAGATCAACAAAAAAAATTTACTAATTTTATCATTGAAAGGAGGAACATCTCTGTTGTTTCTTCAGACACTTGGATTACAATAGATTTTTGTGAGTAGCTTCTAATAAGGCCTTCAATGATTCATGCCTCCTGGTATTCATGACATTGCATAGTAAATATTCTCCTCTTGAATAACTTGCTTCTAACCAGTAAAGTACTTCAACATTAAGATGTATCACCTCATTATTGTATAACAGGAAATTGTAACTTCCATCTTCTAAACAAAGAATATTATTTGTTTCTGGCTTAGGTGAGATAAATTGCTGATTGTCAACCCTGTTTGTTATAATCACCTGGAAAGCTTATCAAAAACACTTGCCTTAAGAAATTCTGATTTAATAAGTGTGGGATGTGGTCTAAATGGTAGTATTTTTAAGGAATTTCCTAAGGAATTCTAATGTGTAAAGAGAATTGAGAAGTACTCCTTTGCTGGGACTCAGAATGCTTAGAAGCAGAGTTGGGACGGGCCGCCTAGTTACGGATCAAGAAGCTCTGATTCCTTTCTGTGTCAGGCACAATGCTCTGAGCCTCCTCTCAATGAACCAAACACTGAGTCTGCATAAAATAAACTAAGACAGTGTTTCTCTGACTTGTGTGTAGACAGCAATCACCTGATCATCTTTTGAAAAATGTCAATTTTGATCTGATAGGTCCATGCAGAGCCTGAGATCTGCATCCATAACCAGCTTTCAGAGGACACAGTAGAGGTGTTCCACAGACCACACTTTCATTAGCAAGTATTTAGGGCCAATGTGGTCCCATGATACAAGTGTGGTTGAGTTACTACCAAAAGCTTTTTAAAATGTAATACTATTACAGACATGTTCAATATTTAGTTATATATAATAGTGAAAATTTAGAAGGAAAATATTCAACCTAACACTGTGTTTTAAAAGCGTTTTAATGGCATGGAACAATCAATAAAAAATACCAAGAAACAGTGAACTATAAAATTATAATTTTATAAATTTTGCAAATTATACAGAGATATCCAAATTGCACTAAAATAAATAGAAAAATATAATGAAAGAAAGTTATCCCATTTGTTTACTGCAATTATGACAGGTTTTTTAATTTTGATAAAATTTGCTTCACAATTTTTAAATTTTTCTATTTTCTTGCTGTTTGTTTTTATAATAAGGAAAAAACCATTAAGTAAAATAGTGTATTATATTGGATCATATATTCCTTTCTGAAATTTGTATGAAGAGACATCTTTACATCTTTAAAAGTTAATCCAAATTAGTTTAATGTTGAGATTCCCTGGCTTTATCCAGATTTTCTTCATATATATTGACATGCATGTTTTCTACAACCACTTAAGATGAATTTCTGGTGTTCATTTTTCACTACATATATGCAGAGTAGTTACCTCTTTAACTTGTCCAAAAAGCAGAACTGACCATTTCAATTTCAAAAGAAGTGGATATTGAGAATGGGGAGCAAAATATCCACAAAAATATGTAACGAGATGAGAACTTAACAATCACATTTGAAAATAGATATTTCTAAGCACATGAGGAAGAAGCAGAAGAACTAACCCTCTCAGTTCTATACTCAGGTCAGTGGGTGTAATCCAGACTTGCTCAAAAGACAAGGACAAGTTCAAATAAAATAAAACCCATTCTTACTATTGGTGGGGGAGGCCACAAAGTGGGGGAAAGGGAAGCTGAGAAAAGGTATTAGTGAGGGTGGATAAGGTCACAGCATGATAGAGTCATAT